>NC_040093.1:45374903-45677933 GCF_003369695.1 Bos indicus x Bos taurus
GCCAATTGGAAGTTGTAAGGGTGACAGAAGTGATGCCTGTGACAAAGTTTTAAGAGTATGGGGACCTCCTACATAGGTAAGATCTGCTAATGCTACTCAAAACACTCAGAACATTGAAAGGATAAAATTTCTCATTGCAGCAATTTGAAAGGTGTCTATTTGTATATTTTACTAATCAACTGCAAAAAATAACAGTGACAAGACATTGGATATGAAGGATCCAGAAAGTTTTTCTGCTGATAGAGGGATGCTTTGAGAAAAAATTCTATTTCAGAACATTCTTTTGGCTCATGTAATTCAGTGCTTGTGGGGGTTAGAGAGTTTGGAGCTATAAAGGAATTCGGAGACTATGCTTGCAATGCCCCATGCTAGACATTAGGAAACTCAGAGGAGTTTAGCCAGTTAATCAGAGTCACAGAAACGGTGAGTGGCAGAGCTGCAAGGAGGATCCCAGGATCTGGTTTGCACCAGGCTCATGCTGTCTTCCCTGCCTGGAGCTGGGCTGAGCAGAGCTCCTTGGAGCCAAAGGGTGGCCTGTGAGTTGCATGCCTGCAGCCGGGCCTGGCAGACCAACAACAGCGTGATTGATGGTTCCTCTGCTTTTGTCATTTATTTGCCTTGTTTTTTTCCCTTCCCCCAACAGAGCTGATAAGGAAGGTTTTGCTAGAGAATCATGTATCGCTTCTTTTTTTTCCCTCTGACCAGTGAGATGCAGTTCTCTATTACTCTGGCCACTTTTCAAGGGTAAGCAGTTTTGCATTATTCAGCACCTAAACTGGGTGTTGAAAGAGACTCAGGAAAGCCTCTTAATGTTGGGGTGCTTGTCTCTGTTCTCTGAGTCCCAAGGAATAACCCACCTATTGAGGACAGCACTTCCATCTGTTCTGATCAGTTTTTTTCATTCAGGACACTGGCCAAAACGTGGAAGCTGACAGTCCATCTTCACACTGCTTTTCAGACAGTGTGATGTGATACAACAACGGGACAGACAGACTGTGAGTCCAGGATCTGTATCTACTGGGCTGGGTGGAGTCCGGAGAGTGACTTCATCTCCCTGAGTTTTGTTTCTATGTCTGTGAACCAGAGATCTGGGTAGGGACTGTGTTGAAGCAAGAGAGAGATGACCAGGGTAAAACATTTACAGAGGCACCGGTGTGGCCCTGAAAGTGAGTGCCCTTAAACACTGTACCCAGGAAGACTCTCATTACCTTAGTCCAAGCCTGTTGAGACTGTTCCCATAAGAACTGTTAGCCCTTATTAAACATGTACTATATGCCTGTTACCATCTCAAGGGCTCTGCATACATAGACAAGGATACTGAGCCAGAGGTTGTTACCTACCCACACTCAATCACGGAGTTTATAAGTGGTAGCGCCAAGAATAAATAAATGAATTAAACCAAGAACTTGAAAAGCCTGCACACTTTCTTTTTCTAATTTTTTATTTTATATTGGAGAATAACTTATTAACAGGCTTCCCAGGTGGTGCTAGTGGTAAAGAACCCGCCTGCCAATGCAGGAGACATAAGAGACGCAGGTTCGATCCCTGGGTTGGGAAGATCCCCTGGAGGAGGGCATGGCAACCTACTCCAGTATTCTTGCTTGGAGAATCCCATGGACAGAGGAGCCTGGTGGGCTATGGTCCATAGGGTTGCAAGGAATCGGACAGGACTGAAGTGACTTAGCACAGCACAGCACATAGCCTATTAACAATGTTGTGATAGTTTCAGGTGGACAACAAAGAGATTCAGCCACACATATACATGTATTCATTTTCCACCCCAACCCCCCTCCCATCCAGGCTGCCACATAACATCGAGTGGAGTTGCCTGTGCTATACAATGGGTCCTTGTTGGTTATCCATTTTAAATATAGCAGTGAAGACCCGCACGCTTTCTACTCAGCAGTGTGATACTTTGTGGCTGCTTAAATAGACACTCAGCAGTTCTTCGTGTTGTGGTTATTATTCAGGTGTAAAGTTAGAGGCGCTACTCTGCCCTCCCTTGAAGTAGCCGGCATTTTGTTCGGGACCTCAAGTGGCGCCTGACCACCTCCGCCAGTCTTGGAGATGACAGATCCGTTTACAGCGCTGCCGAGTGAAGTCATATTAAGTCGTCCGTCTCTGCCAAATGCTATTCATTGTGAGATCTGCCTCATAATAAAGCATGATGGATTGCTTCTTTTGGCCAGAGAATAACTTAACCTCTGACTCGAGATGGAGGTATGTTTTCCATGAAAAGGTGGTTAACAGTCTCTTCCACTTGTCAGAAACACCGGCCAAGGTGGCGTGAAGTTGCCAAAAGCCATATTACATCCTCAAAGTCTGTGAAAATAAATTCCTCTCAATATATTATGTATTTAGTTCCCCATCTGGGTTTCCAGGAATTAGGGCTGTTATTGTACAGTCTAATTTTAAATCTCGAGCTTTTTTTATTCAAAAGAAATACGTCCCCTCCCCACCCCCCCAACCCTTGTTCTTTCCTCTCCTTCTTGTTCTGTGTGCATTCTATGGCGGATTTAATTGAGTTTTCCCCACAAGGATTCCATTGCCGCTCCATGGCTTGAATATCCTGATAGTCAGTGAAGCTTCAAGAAAGAGAGCTTTTGCAGCCGTGACTGTATTCACACGGAATCTAATTTCCACGGGGAAGTACAATACATCTGAGTGAGGCGGTTTTATATTAACTCTGGGGCAGGAGGTGGAATCAGAGAATGTGAGAATGCACTCCCTGTGTTGTGGCGGTTCATGCTGAGACCTGCGTGGCTGCTGGGTGCTTGTCGGGGGCTGAGTGAGCCTGGGTCCTGGGGCCTCACCCCACTGATCTTTTCTGCTCCCTCCTCCCTCTGTGTCTTTTCTCACATGCAGGTAGGAAATCACGCCATATCAGATGGACATCAATATAAGAAACTTCTTCCTTTCCAGCCTCTTGAGGTGGGTGTGGGTGGGTGTGTTTGGGGGGAGGAGGATAAAGTGGGGCTTGGAGCTGAAGTCACACACTTCTTGGCTCTGTCACTCCACTCCTTTAGAACTGTTCTTCTACATACTGATCTGAAACTTCCTTACTTTTTTCCCTTCTCTTTGACATGGGATTGCTCACCTCTGAAAGTGATTTCTAACCTAGGAGGCATATGCAAAATAAATAAAAGTCAAATACATTTTAAAACGTTCTAAGGGAGTGCGCTTTGGGCTCATGCACTGGCTGCCCAGCTCTTTCTCCTCTTAGCTGGGTGATCTCAGGTCAGTATCTTGACCCCTTGGATTCTCAGTTTCCTTCCCTGAAATAAGACTTACTATCATATTTATTTCAAAGATTGCTGTGAATGTCTAATGAGATGTAATATTCAAAGACCTTTACTTAGTGCTGGTCGTGAACCTTCTATAGCTTTTTGGCAATGCTGGGGAGGTGGCTCATTTCTTATTGCTGTTATTTTTATCATCTCTCTTGAAGTTGAGTCCCTCCCTTACCCTGGAATGTTCCATTTAAAGGCATGCCAGGTTTAGAGTGGAAAGTGATTCCTATTACTTCCCCTGCCTTTCAGCACCAGGAACTGATCTACTACGGACAAATGCACACGTGGTCTCCAGTGAATGCTGGGCAAGGAGCAAGGCTGGAAAATTCCAGGTCTGGCTGCTGCTTGGGTGGCTGACCCTATTAACCATGAACAGTTTATCTTAAATCTGATTCTGATTACGTCCAGTTTGTTCCCTCGCCCCCTCCTTCCCTGAATCCCATCTAGAATTTACATTAGGAAATGAACAGCCAGTATGTCACGTTTGTGAGTGGCGGAGTCACTGGCCATTTCCTCATGTCAGCTCACCTAGGTATTCTTTTGGTTTTACTGACTCATTA
Source organism: Bos indicus x Bos taurus (assembly GCF_003369695.1). Lineage (NCBI taxonomy): Eukaryota > Metazoa > Chordata > Mammalia > Artiodactyla > Bovidae > Bos > Bos indicus x Bos taurus. Next base: position 45,378,754 of record NC_040093.1, read on the forward strand.
TATCATTATGGATGGGGGAAGAGGGGGATTTTTTCTGGGCCAGTTTTTCCATCTGTGAAATAAAATGACAAAATCACCAGCCATCCTACATTGTCTTGTTCTAGTGAGGAATTCAGAGGCAATGTTTTTTCCTAAACACAATGGCACTTAAAAAAACAGGAATATAGGATATACCTTTAGGTGAAAGCAAGTGAAAGTGTCAGTCGCTCAGTCATATCCGACTCTTTGCGACCCCATGGACTGTAACCCACCAGGCTCCCCTCTGCATGGGATTCTCTGGGCAAGAATACTAAAGTGGGTTGCCATTTCCTTCTCCAGGGGATCTTCCTGAGCCAGGGATTGAACCTGCAACTCCTGCACTGCAGGAGGATTGCTTACCACTGAGCCACCAGTCAGAGTTATACCTTTATGTAGAGGTTGACAGAGGGAGAGGTCAGGGGCATGCAAAAGACTGGTGGGAATTGTGAATGGTCAAAATTGTCTCTGGGACTCTTGTAAATTTCCCAATAAGAAAGCACAGAAATCAAAGTGTTGTGATACAGCTGTGTAGTAATCTAGATGTGTCAATGTAAAATGTATACACACTGTACATAACCTATAGAATATACTGGAGCAACATGCCAAGGGTAATCCTATGCTTCGTTTGAACGACTGAATATAAAGAGCACATGCAGTTGGGTTCAGATGTTAAATATATGCTTGATTCTGCTCCTCTCTAACAGACCTGGATTATTTTGCTTTTTTGTGAATGAAATTCTGTAAAAAGAAGGTGTGCTTTAAGATTCAGAGAGGAGAGTTTCTTTACTATCACATAATTCTTATTAGAAGGGAAGATCCCCTATAAGGTCCCACAGAGATGATGGAGAAGTCCCCATGGAGCAAAACGCTAGCCTCATTTTATTATGAATAGAAAAAACCACTCTAAACTGGATCATACCAAAGAACCTTTGGACAAGTGGCCATCTCATTTGGATTCATATAGATCTTTAAGTCTATAATCATGATTACTCAGGGCCAGTTACCCAGAGAAAAGACTGTATTTTCTGTACTGCCAACAATAGCAGTAAAGGCCAGTGTTTACTGACTGCTTTCTGTGTTCCGGTTTCTGTACCAAGCCCTTATCTATCCCGGCTCATTCGAGCTACATAGTAGTACTATTCCTATTTTGCTAACAGTGGAAATGAAGCACGGAGATTTTAAGTACCCAATGATGTACCACCCATGGTCACAGAACATCGTACCCAGGATAACAATGTTAGCAGTCCAACTGCAAAGCTCATGCTCTCTGCTCTGCTCTATGTTTGTGTCTGCTTAAAATTCACGTGTTGAAATCCTAACCCCACAAAGGTGATGGCAACAGTAGGTGGGGCCTTTGAGAGGTGAGTAGGTCATGAGAGTGGGACCCCCATTACTGGGATTGGAGCTCTTATAAAGGAGACTCCACAGAGCTCCTTAGTCCCTTCCATCATTTGAGGACACAGCAAGAAAGTGCCCTCTCTGAACCAGAAAGAGGGCCCTCACTGAAATGCGACCATGTTTGGGCCATGTCGGCACTTTAATCTTGGACTTTCAATTTGAGAAACAGCCCCCCACCCCGAACCATGAGAAATAAATTTCTGTTGTTTATCAGAAACTCAGCATGTGGTGTTCTGTTATAGCAGCCTAAACAGACTAAGACACGCTGTCTTTCATCCTTGGCCCCTCCCCCTCATCCTGCTGCTGCTGCTGCTAAATCACTTCAGTCGTGTTTGACTCTGTGCAACCCCATAGACGGCAGCCCACCAGGCTCCCCCGTCCCTGGGATTCTCCAGGCAAGAACACTGGAGTGGGTTGCCATTTCCTTCTCCAATGCATGAAAGTGAAAAGTGAAAGTGAAGTCGCTCAGTCATGTCCGACTCTTAGCGACCCCATGGACTGCACCCTACCAGGTTCCTCCGTCCATGGGATTTTCCAGGCAAGAGTACTGGAGCCCCCTCATCCGGGGACAAGCCATTTCATCTCTCCATTTTTCTTTCCCCAGCTATGAACTGAAGACATCGATGTCTGAATGGGAACCTTGTACAAAGGCCATGAAATGATGCATGGGGAACCATGGTGCAACTTCCTAGTGACAGACATTTATAGGACGCTGCTAATTTAAAAACTAAGATGGTGTGGGTAGTTGGACCACAGCCTTCTGGTGCTGCCCCAGTGATACCTGGTCAAGGACACCTGTTGATATCTCCCTGATCCCTGAGTTCTGACACTGTCCCCTCATCAGAGACTGCAGGCTGATGAGGGTAAGGGAGATAGAAAAGAACGAACATATTCTACCAATCTTAGAATTCTTTTTTCAGTCAGGGATGGTTCTGACTTTTCTTCTAATCTGTGAAGTTTTCAAGGAGTGCCCCGACCTACTCTTCAGAAAGGGCTGAATCAGTGCCAATTAAGGAAATGACCACTGAGTCTGTTGACTTTAAAAAAAAGTGAGTCTCTGCCTACTAGACTCATTGCTTAGATACTGATTCATCTGTGATAAATTGCCCTAATAAATCCCATTGAGCAGGGGAACTATGAGAATGAAGCAGGGTTAAGAATAGAGGGCATTCTTCTCCAGGGAGACGAGACAATAAGATACACAGTGTCCTGGGACGGTTCTAATGCACTTATTGAAATGATGCTGATACTGGACAGCCTGTGAAAAGAAGACAGGGCACTTATCTGTGTGGTAGAAAAAGAGAAAACCAGCTCATCTTGTTCATTCCTCAAAGGCACATTTCGACACACATTTAAGGGTCAGAGAGGGGGCCCTGGGGGCTGGCTTTAATTATATATATGCATGCTAAATCGCTACAGTCATATCTTACTCTATGCAACCCCATGGACTGTAGCCCAGCAGGCTCCTCTGTCCATGGGACTCTCCAGGCAAGAAAACTGGAGTGGGTTGCTCTGCCCTCCTCCAGGGAATCTTCCTCACCCAGGGATCGAACCTGCGTCTCTTATGTCTCTGCACTGGTAGGTGGGCTCTTTACCATTTGCGCCACTAGTTAGCACTCACCTAACAAGGTATCCGGGAGGCGTACTGGAAGTCGAGCAGGACTTAGTTATGGTGGCCTTAAGTGACGATGTTTGAGCAAAGCCATCAGCTCTGAGTAGGAGTCTAGGCTCCTCCTGCTGGCTGTGTGATTTTGACCTAAACTCTTAGTGCCTCTATTTGCGAGCACCTCATTGGGCTGCTGGGGACACAGACCAGATTTGTGACAGGGCATTCTTAAATATTAGGAACTGCTGGCAATTGAAAAATAGTCCTCTGTCTGATCAGTGTTTATCAAGCACCTATTCTGTGCAAGAAACTGTCCTTTACTCTTTGTTTTTTAATTGGAATATAATAGCTCTACAATGCTGCGTTGGTTTCTGCCATACATCAGCTATATGTATACGATATCCCCTCCCTCTTGAGCCTCTCTCCCACCGACCCCCATCCCACCCATCTAGGTCATCACAGAGCACTGAGCTGAGCTCCATGTGCTAAACAGCAGCTTCCCACTAGCTCTCTAGTTTACAGATGGTGGTGTATATATGTCAGTACTATTCTCTCAATTTGTCCCCTCCTCTCCTTCCTCCACTTTGTCCACAAGTCTACAATATGACCCAGCAATCCCGCTACTGGGCACATACCCTGAGAAAATAGTTCTTTACTCGGGATACAACACTGAGCAGAGCCATACAGTCTCTCTTCTCATGGAGTTTGATTCCAGGTGGTGTAGACAAATAATACTCAATAAATGTATAATGTGAGAATGGGGAGATTTGAACAGGGATGTGATAGCATCTGATCCAAGTTTTAAAAGGATAGAAAATTGAAGAATAAGCAAAACTTGCTTCCTAGATTTATTTGAAGTGGGTAACTCAGGAGCCCTCATTAATATTGTCTTTTCTGATGCACCTCATGTATCGATGGGGCTTTCCTGGTGCCTCAGACAGTAAAGAATCTGCCTGCAATATGGAAGACCCAGGTTTGATTCCTGGGATGAGACGATCCCCTGGAGAAAGGAATGGCCTGGAGAATCCCATGGAAAGAGGAGCCTGGCATGCTACAGTCCATGGAATGGCAAAGAGTCAGACACGACTGAGTGACTAACAATCTAACACTAACTCTAAACATGGATAGATATGGCCTGTTGCAAAAGGATTTAACTCCTAAAGTGTCACTTAAGTATCAATTTCACAGAAAGTTTCAAATGCAATTCTATACTCAGCTTAAAATACCTCTCATGCATATTAGGGCTTCAGTGGTGTCTCAGCTGGTAAAGAATCTGCCTGTAATGCAGGAGACCTGGGTTCAATCCCTGGGTTGGGAAGATCCCCTGGAGAAGGGAAAGGCTACCCATTCCAGTATTCTTGCCTGGAGAATTCCATGGACTGTATAGTCCATGAGGTCTCAAAGAATCAGGCACAACTGAACTACTTTCTTATGCATACAGACTATATAACTTTATTATGAAGCTATTTTCAAAGTTCATCTTAAGCATTGAATTTGTTAGGTCCAGAAGACTAGTTAATGGCAAGTAACTGACTATCCCCCCCCACCTGCCCACCCATCCGTGCATTTGTTAATGGACTTTTACAGAGTTCTGTGAGTGTTGTGCTGAACCCCATGGCGACTAAGATACAGCCCTGCTCATGGTGGCTCCAGTCATCCGTTCTCTCAGATTTAGTGAACTCCAGAAGACAGTCTGAGGTTTTCTGTGGTGGGAGGGCTTTGTCCTAACTCTGAGTTCCTTCTGTTGCTCTGATTTGCTAAGGCTGGAGGTAACTGAGTCATGGGTGAGGAAGCCGAGCCTGGGCCTAGTGCAGATAGTGTCTGGGTTCAAGGAGAGGAACTTCTGATGTCAGAACAATTGCATCTCTAAGCCTGGAGGGCCCCCTCCCTCCCAGTCCAGGTTGCTGTTTCTTGCTGTCTTTGTTTCCTTCTGATGTGAGCTCTCTGTAGAGCAGATCCTAGGAATGCTATGTCCCTTCTAGAGAAACATTTCTCTCTTTTCTCAGTATTCAAATGTCCTTTTTTTCTTGGACAGTTTTATAAATTTTTTGTTTGAACTAGTTTAAAATTTATAGAGAAGTTGCAAAAATTGAGAAGTTCAGTACCTGTCACCCAGCCTCCATTAATATTAACATCTTATATATGTGTGTGTTCGCATGCTCAGTTGTGCACAACTCTTTGCGATCCCATGGACTGTAGCCCACCAGACTCCTTTGGAATTTTTTAGGCAAGAATACTGGAGTAGGTTGCCATTCCCTACTCCAGGTGATCTTCCCAACCCAAGGGTCAAACCCTTGTCTCTTGCGTCTTCTGCATTGGCAGGCAGATTCTTTACCCTTGTGCCACCTGGAAAGCGCTAACATCTTCCATAATAGTACATAAATGATTAACACCAAGAAATTAACTTGGGTACAATACTGTTAACTGAATGGCAAGCTCTATGTGAATCTCACCAGTCTTTCCCCAGGGTTCTTTTTCTCTTCCACGATCCAGTCTGGGATCCCACATTGCATTTTGTTATTATTTTTCCTTAGTCTCTTGCAATCTGTAACTATTTATTAGTATTTCCTTGTTTGTGATGATCCAGAAGGGTAGAAAACCCCTAGAGTAATCTAAGGGATATTAGGGTTATAGAGTTTTGCTCCTGGATGAGCATTTTCAGTAGTGAGGTTCCTATCATCACGATCATTCAAGGAACCTTGGAGTGATTGGCTCCATGACAAATGTTCCAAAGCGGATACTTGTAGGCACAGGAAAGGGGCTAGATGATGTCTAGCTCTAATAGTGAGGACGAGAAACAGTGGGCCTTACTGTAGCGTTCTGATTTGAATCTGGGCAAATAGTTTCATTTTTCTGGGCCTCAGTTTCCTACCCTGTGAAGTGGGGAAAATAAAAGCACAAACCAGGATAGTTATGAGGAATAAAGGGAATAAAACCTGCAGAATACTTGGTGCCGAACACAAACATGGAAAATGTTCAATATACACTAATTGGTATTCTGTTATTATTAATCATTAATGTACATACTGTTTGCCAGATATTGTGCTAAGCACTTTGCCAACATACCTCACTTTGTTGCCATAGCTCTCCTGTAGATAGTTGTTATTTTCATTTTCCAGATTAGAACCAGAAGCACATAAGTAGCTTCAGACCTACTTTTTTTCCACTTTAGAGCCCATGTTCTTTGAAATGCTGCCCTACTGCTTCACCTGGAATAACAGAGCCATTTCCTGTATGTGGTGTTTTAGAGTTCCTTCTCATTTATGGGCCTCAATTTATCTTCAAAACATTCCTTAGCAGTTGGGACAATGACATCTCATTTGATGGATAGAGAAAATGTGGGACAGTTTTAGAGGGAAGTGAGATACTTCTCATCCTTGTGCATATTCTTTCTGGCAAGATGCTATTAGAATCTCAACAAGACCCTCCCAAGCCATTGATGAAGATGCTCTAACTTTCACAAAGCATTTTGTGTTGTCTTGCGCAGTTAGCCACGTGAGGCTTCGAGCCCATCCTGTACAGAGGATGTCTCCAGAGGGTGAGTTGCAGACTCCAGTGCCAGCTTAGTGTCAAGACCTCTAGTTTCTCCCTGACCCCAGGAGATCTCTGGCTAATAACTCGAAATCATCCCACATTTGCCAAATAATGCTATAATTCAGGATTTGTGTTTTTCTCCCTGAAAAGTTATATCCTGAATTACAAACCAAGACCCATAACCACAAAGCCCGGGTCTGCTGTGGCTTTGTTTGGATTTTTGAACTTGAAAATCAATGGGCACATGTATACGTACGGCTGAGTCACTTCACTGTTCACGGAAACTATCACAACATTGTTAATCAGCTATACCCCAATCCGAAGTGTTTTTGGTGTTAAAAAATTAAATTAAAAAAATCATTGAGTTTAAAGAGCAAACTGGCTAAGATTCTAACATTTGGGGAAAGCATTGGCAACACTCAGATCAGATCAGTTGCTCAGTTGTGTCCAACTCTTTGTGACCCCATGAATCGCAGCACGCCAGGTCTCCCTGTCCATCACCAACTCCTGGAGTTCACTCAGACTCACGTCCATTGAGTCAGTGATGCCATCCAGCCATCTCTTCCTCTGTCGTCCCCTTCTCCTCCTGCCCCCAATCCCTCCCAGCATCAGGGTCTTTTCCAATGAGTCAACTCTTCACATTAGGTGGTCAAAGTACTGGAGTTTCAGCTTTAGTATCATTCCTTCCAAAGAAATCCCAGGGCCGATCTCCTTCAGAATGGACTGGTTGGATCTCCTTGCAGTCCAAGGGACTCTCAAGAGTCTTCTCCAACACCACAGTTCAAAAGCATCAATTCTTGGGCGCTCAGCCTTCTTCACAGTCCAACTCTCACATCCATACATGACCACAGGAAAAACCATAGCCTTGACTAGAAGGACCTTTGTTGGCAACACTAAGACAATATAAAAGTAAGCACTGACATCTTTAATTCTCCTTGAAAGGAGACCAACCCAAATGTTAGGTTAGGTAAGGCAAACATCCTTTTCATTTAAAACATACTCTCTGAGCACTGAGCATATTGAGGACCATAGACAAATGAGACGAGTTCCCTGGAGATTTGGGAATGATCACAGATGACTCCTGCTCTCTGCTAGGTGGTATGTGGGTTTACAGTCTGATTTTATTTCTTCATAAAGAACTCTACAACGTAGTACTTATTTACTTTATTTTATGGAGATTCAGAGAGATTGAATAAGTAGCCCAAGATCACACAGCAAGTAAGTACAGACCCAAGATTTGAACTCAGGTCCTACTGATCTCAAAGGCTATGTCCATTATACATTGCCGCATGGCCCATAAAGAACACAAGGACCAGCATGCAAGAGATGCAAGGAAGTTTATCCTGGTGGTGTGGCAGTTGAGTTACTGATTGAGTTTCCCCCTGCAGTTCTGTGAGAAAACGCAACAGGGAGGTTCTCAAATTAGTTTCGGGTATGCTTCCAGGGTCTCCCCAAGCTCCACTTAGGTCCATCCCTCTTCTCCATTGCTTGAGGTGGTGTTTGTTCACAGGGTTTCTTATCTTGCAAAGCTAGGATGGAGACAATGGAGAAGGGAGGGAATAAAATATCTGCCTAGCAATGAACATGTGTTAAAATCAGATAAATTCAATTCATTAAAAAAAAAAAAAAGTTGAACAGTAAGGAGTTTGTTGCACAGTGGGCATTTTTAAATGGGAATTGAATGAATTAATGAGTGAATGAATAAATTCTGAGACCCAAAGCGGCTAATAGAATGAATGCCTTTTTCTCAATGTGGGCCTGGTGAGTTGGCTCTCGCTCTGTTCCTCTCTTCATGAATGTGGAAGATGAGGTGGACAGGGTTATCCTGAAATTCACATCTCCCTAGGTCCAGGGATACGAAAGCAGTTAGTCCAACATGTACATGTGGAATTGTACTTTTGTTTATTACAAAAGACTATTTGGGAGATGAGAGACATTTTAATCATTATACACCTGCTGCTGCTGCTGCTAAGTCGCCTCAGTCATGTCCAACTCTGTGCGACCCCATAGACGGCAGCCCACCAGGCTCCCCCATCCCTGGGATTCTCCAGGCAAGAGTACTAGAGTTAGAATACTCCAAGTTGGAAGACTGACAATGCTGGCTTAGATGTGGAGAAACGGGAATTCCCATACATAACAGTTGGGAAAGTAAAATGTCCTGCCACTTTGGAAGACAGTTTGGTGGTTTCTACAAAACTGAGCATACTCTTACCATGTAATCCAGCAGTCACACTCCTTGGAATTTACCCAAAGGAACTGAAAATTTATATCTACACAAAAACCTGCACAGGAATATTTACAGCAGCTTGGTTTATAATTGCCAAAACTTAGAAGCGAATAAGATATCCTTTTCATACTGTTCATGGGGTTCTCAAGGCAAGAATACTGAAGTGGTTTGCCATTCCCTTCTCCAGTGAACCACATTCTGTCAGACCTCTCCACCATGACCTGCCCGTCTTGGGTTGCCCCACGGGCATGGCTTAGTTTCATTGAGTTAGACAAGGCTGTGGTCCTAGTGTGATTAGATTGGCTAGTTTTATGTGATTATGGTTTCAGTGTGTTTGCCCTCTGATGCTCTCTTGCCACACCTACCATCTTACTTGGGTTTCTCTTACCTTGGACATGGGGTATCTCTTCTTGGCTGCTCCAGCAAAGTGCAGCCGCTTCTCCTTACCTTGGATGAGTCACCCCTCCTGACCTTGAACATGGAGTAGCTCCTCTGGGCCCTCCCGCACCTGCGCAGCCACCGCTCCTTGAATGTGGGGTAGCCCCTCTCAGCCACCACCCCTGACCTCGGACATGGGGTAGCTCATCTTGGCCGCCGCCCCTGACCTCATCAAAAAAGCAAGTGAGTTCCAGAAAAACATCTATATGTGCTTTATTGACTATGCCAAAGCCTTTGACTGTGTGGATCACAATACACTGTGGAAAATTCTGAAAGAGATGGGAATACCAGACCACCTGACCTGCCTCTTAAGAAACCTATATGTAGGTCAGGGAGCAACAATTAGAACTGGACATGGAACAACAGACTGGTTCCAAAGAGGAAAAGGAGTACGTCAAGGCTGTATATTGTCACCCTGCTTATTTAACTTCTATGCAGAGTACGTCATGAGAAACGCTGGGCTGGAAGAAGCACAAGCTGGAATCAAGATTGCCGGAAAAAACATCAATAACCTCAGATATGCAGATGAAACCACCCTTATGGCAGAAAGTGAAGAGGAACTAAAAAGCCTCCTGATGAAAGTAAAAGAGGAGAATGAAAAAGTTGGCTTAAAGCTCAACATTCAGAAAACGCAGATCATGGCATCTGGTCCCATCACTTCATGGGAAATAGATGGGGAAACAGTGGAAACAGTGTCAGACTTTATTTTTGGGGGGCTCCAAAATCACTGCAGATGGTGACTGCAGCCATGGAATTAAAATATGCTTACTCCTTGGAAGGAAAGTTATGACCAACCTAGATAGCATATTAAAAAACAGAGACATTACTTTGCCAACAAAGGTCCATCTAGTCAAGGCTGTGGTTTTTCCTGTGGTCATGTATGGATGTGAGAGTTGGACTGTGAAGAAAGCTGAGTGCTGAAGGATTGATGCTTTTGAACTGTGGTTTTGGAGAAGACTCTTGAGAGTCCCTTGGACTGCAAGGAGATCAAACCAGTCCATCCTAAAGGAGATCAGTTCTGGGTGTTCATTGGAAGGACTGATGCTGAAACTCCAATACTTTGGTTACCTGATGTGAAGAGTTGACTCATTGGAAAAGACCCTGATGCTGGGAGGGATTGGGGGCAGGAGGAGAAGGGGACGACAGAGGATGAGATGGCTGGATGGCATCACTGACTTGATGGACATGGGTTTGGGTAAACTCCGGGAGTTGGTGATGGGTAGGGAGGCCTGGTGTGCTGTGATTCATGGGGTCGCAAAGAGTCGGACACCACTGAGTGACTGAACTGAGCTGAACTGAAGATATCCTTTGGTAGATGAATGGATAAATAAACTATGGTACATCCAGACAATGGAATGTTAATTCAGTGCTTAAAAAAGAGACAAGTTAGCAAACCATGAAAAGACATGTAGGAATCTTATATGCCAATGACCAAGTGAGAACAGCCAATTTGAAAAGGCTACGTATTGTATGATTCCAACTATGATATTCTGGAAAAGGTGAAACTGCGGTGACAGTAAAAAGATCAGCGGTTGCCAGGGGTAGGGAGCTGGGGAGGGATGAATAGGCAGAACGCAGAGGACTTTTAGGACAGGAAAACTATTCTGTTTGATACTGTTAGGATGGATGCAAGTCATTATACATTTGCCCAAACCCGCAGCATGTACCACACCACGAGTGAACCCTAACATACGCTGGACTTTGCGAGCTAGTGATGCGTCAGTGTAGGTTCATCGATTGTAACAAACGTACCCGTCTTGTGACAGGGTGTTGATAGTGGGGGAGGCTGTGCATGTTCGGAAGCAGAAGGTATGTGGGAAATCTTTGTAGTGTCCCCTCCATTTTGATGTGAACTTAAAATTACTTTTTTAAAAGTCTTAAAAACTGAAAGCAAAAACAAACAAAAACCCCCACTCAAGTCCTGATGGAAGGGGATTTCCTCAATTTGGTAAATAAGACCTCCCAAAACCTACAGTTGCTAACATACTTAATGGTGAGAAACTTAGAACTGTCTCACTAAGATGAGGAACAAGGTAAGGATGTTCCCCCTCACAGCTGCTTGGAAGGAAGGAAGACAGAAAGTGAGTGATGGGAGGGAAGAAGGAAGGAGAGAGGGAGGGAGGAAAGAAAAAGTTCAAAGCTTTGGAAAAGAGATTAGAGGGGAAAGCTTGAGAGTCTTAGCTGTTAAGACATTCTCCCTGCTGTTGTCCAGTTCATCTGAGGAGACGTGCTTTCTAGGCTGTGATTCAGGGAGATGTAACCCAGTCCCTGCCTGACTCCAGACAATTAAATATAATCCCGGCCCAAGCTTGTTTAGTGATAAACCATGAACTGTTTTATACTTTCACCAAAAAAATTAGCAAATGGGGTAGTGAACATGAACATCTTGTCTCTCTTAGAATTACTGTGTAACTAATTCACGTTAGTAAGAAAAACCACGTTGAGGGCCTGCCATATGTGACTGGTTTTTTCATCTGTCTGTGAGAATAATGATGTCTGTATTCTATACCATCTGAAGGCCAATGAGAAAGCATTTGCCTTGTGTAAGTAAAGCTGCTTTGTGTTTCAGGGATTTCCAGTACTACCTAGAAAGAAGGTAAGGTTGAGAATCATTTGCTCTGAGCTGATGAGCTTCCCCTAACCAATGGCTTTCGGCTGTGTCCACAGAGATCAAGACCACAGAGGGGCAGGGGGGCCTTGATAACAGTCAGTTCCCAGTGATGAATGTTGCCGTGTCATGATGTAGCCTGGGGTTGTCAGATCTTCCAGATTTTTAGGAGAAACTAGAAATCAGGCTCTGTAGGTAGCATCTTCCAAGTATTCAAATTTTGTCAGTTGTTGCGATGTGACAGTTATTGTTTTAAACTGTGAGATCCAAACAAAACATGCCTGTAGACTGGTTTCTGGTGTCTAGGTGAGTGGCAGCGTTGGCCTGCCCTTGGCTTGAAGAGTGGTGTCTTGCCTGTTGCTTCCTCTTACTGTATTTCTTTTACTTTCCACTTCAAGATTCTTCAAAGTCTCTCCATCCCATAGACCTCAATATCTTCTGCACGTTCTCTCACCTGGTTAAGTCCTGTTTATTTCTTAGGCCACAAGCTCTGGGTCTCTCAGGGAGAGTAATCGAGGTCTAGAGCAATGCCTGAATCACATTCTTTGGAAGTTTTCATGTGAGATACCCATAGCTGGGAGTTGCTAGAAGTAGGGGTAGTTTGTGTTCTCCTTGATCTCTTCTGGATCCAGGATATTTTCTGCCATAAAGTAGAGGGTTAAAAATATTTGTCAATTAAATGGCAGGGACTTCCTAACCCAGGGATGGAACCTGCGTCTCCTGTGTCTCCTGCATTGGCTGGCGGATTCTTTCCTGAGCCATCTAGGAAGCCTCCATGCCACTGACAGAGGAGGAAAACCCAACCTCCTCTACAGTGAATCCAATTCGTCAACTGAATATCAGAGCCACAGATCCCTGTACTGTGCTCCCTTCAACTGACCACGGCTGGCGGCCTGGGAGGCAAGGCTGGGGGTCAGGGTTGGGGGTGGTAGGGCGAAGAGAGAACCGGAGTGGGGGAGGGGAGGAGGCAGGGGTGCGCTCTCCATGTGAACTCCTCCCCCACCCCCCTTCCCAATCGTAAATTAACAACAGTGGACCTTGTTAAGTGCAGCTTCACAAATTAATATGAAATATAGTGCTTTTTCATAAGCTGGAGAACCAGATTTAAAAGCATATTGGTGTTTGTACACAGCAGGCCGTAATGATCCATTATCCTGCAGACAGAGGAGCTCGCAGCAACACATAAAGAAGATGCAATTGGGCCATCTGCTTTGATTTCTGCTGCGTCCCCAGAGACCCAGGGGAGGAGCTGACAGTCCTCTCCATCTGCCCTTACATTATCAATTACAGTTGAATTATGCCGTGTGCTGCAGGGCTGGCAGATACGGATGGGAGATGGTGGCACCTGAAAAATATAGAAGAAAATCCATATGTTGGGAGCCAGCTGTTTATTTACAAGTCCTTGACATATTTCCTCACTTTCTCGGCTGTTGCCTTTTTTAAGGTTCCTAGAGACATGGCAGTTTAGTGTGAACTTGAGAAGAAATTAGGTGTAACAGCATAGCACCACATGAATAATATTTCAGTTTCCTTTTATACAGTTGAAATGCACACGGAGCAAAAAAAAAAAATCAGGTCAAACAGATTTTAAATTATGAAAAAAAAATAAGTTGTGAAAACATCTGGGGTGGCTGCTGCAGCTTGTTATGTTTATAAAACATGTTGGAACAGGCGGGGACGTGCACACTGTACATTTTTGGCAGCTTAGAAATCATGTGCAAAACTGTAACTTTTATGAAATGGTAAGTGTTTATGAAAGCTTAGGGAGTGGGGAGGTAGAAAGTGCAGTGGCTGGAGCAACTTCTAGGAAGGTGGTTTTAAGAATGCGGTGTTTTGTTTTGAATTGATTTGTGCTTTTTTTTGTTTGTTTGTTTTTTCAGCAAGAGGCTTAACTTGTTCCTGGTTCGATTGGTTCTAGACTGGTGAGGTGGAAGCTGCCACATCAGATGTGCTGGGGTTTTACGGTACAGGGTGCCGTCCAACCGTGTGGGAGTTTGTGTTTCGTTCTCATTTCATGCCATGTCCTTTCCCCATATCCACTCAAGCAGAGAGTCTGTGTGTGTATGTTTGCTCAGCTGAGGGTTCCAGCTCAGTGCTTCTACAGCTTTGGGAAAGAGTTGCTGTGACTTAATACTTACAGATTTTGGGGAATAGGAGAACTCACTTTGCTTACAAGGAGAGGCTATTTTTTGAAATGCTTCCAGAAGCAGAGATGCTGTCAGGGTAAATTAAGGGACTGAGATTAGAAGTCAAGCCCCAATGATCCACCATTCACTTGCCATCCAGGGCCAATTCTGAGGCCCTCATGGTCTCTAGGCTAACTCTATTTAACTCTTTATTTTTTAAATATAGTTTTATTTAGTTGTTGTTGTTGTTTGGGCTGTGCTTTGTTGCTGCACCAGCTGTTCTCTAGTTGCGATGATTGGGTCTACTCTCTAGTTGTGGCGCACAGGGCTTCTCATTGCAGTGGCTTCTCTTGGTATGCAGCACAGGCTCTAGAGTGCAGGCTCAGTCACTGTGACTCACGGGCTTAGCTGCTCCAAGGTATGTGGGATCTTCCCAGATCAGGAGTCAAACCCATATCTCCTGCATTAGCAGGCGGATTCTTCACCACTGAGCCACCAGGGAAGCCCCACTTTACTCTCCCTGCATTATACTTTGGGCGTATGTCATACTTGTGAGGGCATTAACCAAGAGCCTCCTAAAGAAGAGATGAACTTATTTGTTTTTGCTCCTATCTTAGGACCAGCAGAGCAAATGGCATTCCCCAAGAGTTCATAAAAATATTGGATGCATAAAAATGTTGAATGAATGTCTTCAAGATTTTCTCTATGTGAAATTACAGGCTTAGCAGCAGCAAATGCAGAATCCAGGAACTACAAAATCCTGTCATTCTGGACCACTGGAAAATCAGCTTTCTGCTACTGTCTCCTCTAGGCCTTCCCTGCTGGCTCAGGGGTAAAGAATCTGCTTGCAATGCAGGAAGTGTAGGAGACGTGGGTTCAATCCCTGGGTTGGGAAGATCCACTGGAGGAGGGCATGGCAACCCAATGCCAGTATTCTTGTCTGGAGAATCCCATGGACAGAGGAGCCTGGCAGACTACAGTCCATGGGGTTGCAAAGAGTCAGACACGACTGACGTGGCTGAGCACACATGCCCGCACGCACACACATGCCTTCTCTAACCTGACCAGTGTAGGCATCAGGGGAGCATACCCTCCTCTTGGTAACCATGGGCAGCTCCCTGGAGAGGAGGGAACCACCGCGGGGTTGTGTTCACAGGCTCTGCTGGCTATTCCTCTTCTTTGTTCCACAGCTTCTTAGCCCCTGGAGTCTACTGATTTTCTTCTCATCCCTTCCTGGGTCCTTACTGTCTGTGTTCATTCATCATCTAATGGAAATGGGGTCATGTGTGTGCAGTGAAGTCTATGTTGTTTCATAGTGAAAGCTCCGTGCATGAGAACTTTCATACTGCAACATTAGGACTATACGTAGTGATGTGGGGGCCCAGTGTAGAATGATCCAAAATTAAGAATTTCAAGATGATGACAGCACAGCATTAACAAAGCACTGAGCACTTCTAAGTGTGAGGCCTGTACAGGCCTGTACATATACAGGTCACATTCCCATGAAGCTGGCCCTTCTGGGTGCTGGGTCCACCAGGACCACTTTCATTTCTCCTTCTCACTCTCTTTTCCCCTTTCTCTTCCTCGTCTTCCCTCTTCTTCCTCCTCAAGACATTTTGCAAAAATCTCTCACCTGCTTCCTGTCTTCATCTTTCCCTTTGCCCTCATTCTTGTAGCCCCCTCTGTCCATGGGGATTCTCTAGGCAAGAATACTGGAGTGGAGTGCCAGGCTCTCCTCCAGGGAACCTTCCCAACCCCCAGGGATGAACCAGGTCACCAGCATTGCAGGCAGATTCTTTACCAGCAGAGCAACCAGGGAAGCCCTGAAATAGAATGGAATCTTCTTTAAAAGTGGTCTCATCATTTTCCTTTCTTGCCTCAGTCTTCTCTTCTGATTGACTTGAAAGGTCTCAGTCAGGTTTTTGGTTCCTCTCTCAAGAGACATAATCTAATTGTGCTTACTTTAGAGGTTTCTGTGTGGCTTCAATGATAATACAAATAGAGAGAGACAGGTGCTGTTTTGCATGTTCCTTAGAATGTGGTAAGGGCTCAGAATATCAGCCATCCTCATCATCCCCTTCCATCTTCTCCTCGTCATTATTATACTGATTCCATCATCTACCCAGAAAGAACCCTTAGATCTAAACAATGCTTTATTAAAGTCTATATTGAATTTGTTACAATGTTGTTTCCATTTTACATTTGGGTTTTTTGGCTGCAAGCCATGTGGGATCAGATCAAACCCACACCTCCTACATTAGAAGGTGAAGTCTTAACCAGTGGACCACAAGGGAAGTTCCCCAAACTTATTTTGTTCTTTCATGCGTAATGTTAATTTTTCTCCCCCATTCATTAATTTCATTTTTTTATTTGTCCATTCTGTCATTGTTTAGTCAACACCATTTATTGGTTTTCCGAATGCACAAAGATGGAAAAAAGGCCAGGATAGCCTCTATTTTTACTTTTAAAATCTTTTTTTTTAATTATTTTCCACTCTCTTTTTCATGTCTATCAGTTAAGTTCAGTCACTCAGTCATGTCCAACTCTTCGTGACCCCACGGACTGCAGCTCACCAGGCCTCCCTGTCCATCACCACTCCCGGAGCTTACTCAAACTCACGTCCATCGAGTCGGTGACAGCATGCAACCATCTCATCCTCTGTCTTCCCTTCTCCTCCTGCCTTCAATCTTTCCCAGCATCAGGGTCTTTCCGAATAGGTCAGTTCTTCCCATCAGGTGGCCAGAGTATTGGAGTTTCAGCTTCAGCATCAGTCTTTCCAATGAATATCCAGGACTGATTTCCTTTAGGATTGACTTGTTTGATCTCCCTGCGGTCCAAGCCACTCTCAAGAGTCTTCTCCAGTACCACAGTTCAAAAGCATCAATTCTACGGCACTCAGTTTTCTTTATAGTTCAGCTCTCACATCCATATATGACTATTGGAAAAAAGCATAGATTTAACTAGATGGACCTTTGCTGGCAAAGTAATGTCTCTGCTTTTTAATATGCTGTCTAGGTTGGTCATAACTCTTCTTCCAAGGAGCAAGCATCTTTTAATTACATGGCTGCAGTCACCATCTGCAGTGATTTTGGAGCCAAAATAATAATAATAATAATAATAATAAAGTCTTTCACTGTTTCCACTGTTTCCCCATCTATTGCCATTGCCATGAAGTGATGGGACCAGATGCCATGATCTTAGTTTTCTGAATGTTGAGCTTTAAGCCAACGTTTTCACTCTCCTCTTTCACTTTCATCAAGAGGCTCTTCAGTTCTTCTTCGCTTTCTGCCATAAGGGTGGTGTCATCTGCATATCAGGTTATTGATATTTCTCCTAGCAATCTTGATTTCAGCTGGTGCTTCTTCCAGCCCAGCGTTTCTCATGATGTACTCTGCATAGAAGTTAAATAAGTAGGGTGACAATATACAGCCTTGACGTACTCCTTTTCCTCTTTGGAACCAGTCTGTTTTTCCATGTCCAGTTCTGACTGTTGCTTCCTGACCTGCATATAGGTTTCTCAAGAGGCAGGTCAGGTGGTCTGGTATTCCCATCTCTTTCAGAATTTTCCACAGTTTGTTGTGATCCACACAGTCAAAGGCTTTGGCATAGTCAATAAAGCACAAATAGATGTTTTTCTGGAACTCTCTTGCTTTTTCCATGATCCAGCAGATTTTGGCAATTTGATTCCTGGTTCCTCTGCCTTTTCTAAAACCAGCTTGAACATCTGGAAGTTCACAGTTCATGTATTGCTGAAGCCTGGCTTGGAGAATTTTGAGCATTACTTTACTAGCATGTGAGATGAGTACAATTGTGCAATAGTTTGAGCATTCTTTGGCATTGCCTTTCATTGGGATTGGAATGAAAACTGTCCTTTTCCAGTCCTGTGGCCACTGCTGAGGTTTCCAAGTTTGCTGGCATATTGAGTGCAGCACTTTCACAGCATCATCTTTCAGGATTTGAAATAGCTCAACTGGTATTCTATCACCTCTACTAGCTTTGTTTGTAATGATGCTTCCTAAGGCCCACTTGACTTCACATTCCAGGATGTCTGGCTCTAGGTGAGTGATCACACCATTGTGGTTACTTGGGTAATAAAGATCTTTTTTGTATAGTTCTTCACGAGTACCTTATTAAAATTGTGATCCTGTTTTGGAATTATAATATTTTACATGTATTGGGCAAAATAAGATATACTATTAAAATTTACTTCACATGAAAAGATGCTCGACATGGCTCATTTTTAGAGAAATGCAAATCAAAACTACTTTGAAGTATCACCTCACACTGGTCAGAATGGCTATCATCAAAGAATCTACACATAATAATTGCTGGAGAGGGTGTGGAGCAAAGGGAATCTTCTTGCACTGTTGGTGGGAATGAAAATTGATACAACCACTATGGAGAACAGTATGGAGATTCCTTAAAAAAACAGGAATAAAACTACCATATGACCCAGCAATCCCACCAGTGGGCATACACTCTGAGAAAACAATAATTCAAAAAGACACATATACCCCAATGTTCACTGAAGCACTGTTTATAATAGCCAGGACATGGAAGCAACCTAGCTGTCCATCGATAGATGAACGGATAAAGTTGTGGTACATATACACAATGAAATACTACTCAGCCATAAAAAAGAATGAAATTGAATCAGTTTTAGTGAAGTGGATAAACCTAGAGTCTGTGAAACCTAGAGTGAAGGAAGTCAGAAAGAGAAAAAATGTCCTATATTAATGCATATATATGAAATCTGGAAAAAGGTACTGATGAACCAGTTGCAGGGCAGGAATAGAGATGAAGACACGGAGAAGAGATTTGTGGGCACAGAGCAAAGGAGAGGGTGGATCGAATGGAAGGAACAGTGTTGACACAGGTACACTACCCTGTGTAAAACAGATAGCGGGAAGCTACTCCATCGCACAAGGAGCTCAGGTTGGCGCTCTGTGATGACCTGAAGGGTGGGTGGGAGGGAGGCTCAACAGGGAGTGGATGCATTTATACTTATGGCTGATTCATGTCGTTGTACAGCAGAAACTAATGCAACATTGTAAAGAAATTATCCTCCAAATAAAAATAAATTTTAAAATCCTTATTTTTTTTTTAAATGTGGCTGCTGGAAATTTGAACATTACATCTGTGGCTCCCATTCTATTTCTGTTGTGTTACTCCCAGATTTATCAGGCCTCTGCGTGGAACACACTTGTCACTTACCAGGAGCCAAAGCTGATCACATGATCAAGCTGGAGTCATACCAGAAAGAGATTACATAAAGGTGTGACCACCCAACAAAAGATCTACCACAACTTCCAAAGTTTTCATTTTATTAATGAAAAAAAAAGCTTTTTATGAGGCAATTTTGTAAAATTAAAAAAGCTGTATAAAAAGCTTTTTCAGAGAAAATGCTTCTAGCTTCAGTACATAATGAGATACAGTACTTTAGGTGTTTCAAGAGGGGTTATACAGCTACGTAAAGGTCCAGGCACTGATGCAGAGGATTTAACAGCTCTCATGTGGCTTAAGACTTGAAAATAAAAAATGAATTTCTGGAATGGAAGTGTGAACAATGTAAAACAGCCATACTGAGACCTAATTGCACGTTACCAAATAAGTACAACAGTGGCTACTTGCTTATCCTTGGTATCTCCAATTATACCACGTCTTTTTAGTTTTATTTATTTTGTATGTGGCTTTTCCTCACTTGGAGTCCTGAGATTCTAATTCATGAGATCAGGGGTAGAACCAGATAGGAATGTTTGGCAAGTATAATTTAATTAGATAATTCTTAAGTGCATCTCTGGTTGAGAACCGGAGCAGGGCATGCTTCATGGGCCTTGAAGGGACATGGAGATGGAAGAGGAAGGAAGTCTAAGTTGTTTCTGAAAGAAGGAGTCCTTAGAGGTGGGATGGGTTTCGGTCCCTGATGAGAGTTTGCTAAGACTTCCACGATGTTACATAAAATCAGCAGACAAAAAACTTCTGAGACTGCTTCATGCTCAAGCATCTTGGGCATGGTGGTGGCAATGAGGTGAATTTCAAATTTTTGTTCTCATTAAAAGGGACTTGGCCTACAATGTCCACACAGGGATGGGATATGGCTGCAGTGGTTTGCCAGGGCTGCCATGACCAAGTTCTGCAGACTGGTAGCTTACCTGACAGAAGCTGAAAGTCCAAGATCAAGGTGCAGGCAGGGCTGTTTCTCCTGAGGCCCCTCGTCTGAGCCTTAGATGCTGTTTTCTTCCCATGTCTTCATGTGGTCTTCCCTCCATTGTGTCTGTGGCTGTATCTCCTCTTCCTATAAGGACACTGGTCTGATCGGATCAGGGCCTACCCTGACTCCCTCATTTCAACTTCATCACCCCTTTAAAGACCTTGTCTCTAAATCTGGTCACTTTCTGCAGTTCCAAAGGTTAGGGCTTCCACGTACAGTTTTGAGGAATAGAATTCAGCCAATAACTAATGATTTCTAAGATGGGTCTCCCTTAAAGTTGTTTATTTCTTACTTTCTGAGGCCACGTTTCCTCAGTGAACTGAGACCAAAAGACATAATTTTAAAATCAAAAAAACCTAAAACTAAGAATTTCAGGTTATCTGCTGAGATATACACACACACACACACATATATATACACCCACACACATGGGTATTCACTTATGCATTCACTTATGCATGCGCACACGCACACACACACACACACACACATATCATTTGGAGAGCACTTTCTGAGGCTGTGCTTGGGTCAGAAGCAGGATCTTAATAAAACAAAACTATAACCCTGAGTCTTTGGAGAGAATGGCCTTCTCTGAGAACCTGTGATTGCTATAGACCCGAGTCCCAAATCACACAGCCAGTGAAGTCTGGGTTCGAGTCACACCTATGTGAGAACTGTTTACTTCTCTGCTTTGGGGCCTGGTGATTTGTGTAAAATAGATGATGAATCTATTGTCATGTCGTCACTGCTAAAACATCTGAAATACTATAGCCTATACCATCTGAGCCACTAGGGAAGCCCATTATGTACTAAAGCTGGAAGTTTTTCTTTGACTTTTTATAGAGCTTTTGGTGTCAAATTATTTTACAAAATTACATTAAATCATTTTTTAAAAAACTGAACAAGATGGTAAAGCTGGAAGACCTAGTATAATACTAATAACAGGCTAACTCAGTTCAGACAGGGAAAATCATTCCAGAAAGAAGGAAGAGTACATGCAAAAGCTGGGAGGGGGCATGATGAATTCAAAGGATTGAAAGGTGCCCAGTTTGATAGCAGTGGTCAGTAAAAGGCTCAGGCAATGAGAGATGTGGTCTGGGACTTTAACTGTGTCATTTGGGGATGAGTAGGGTCACAGAAGCTTCCATCTCCATTTTTGGGAGCCTGTCCAAGTGGAGTGAAGGGTTTTCATACACTGTGTGGTTTTTCATGCTTGCCACCCTGCATCAGATCTTACCAGGAAAGATTGAGTTTAAGTGAGTAGTACATTCACATCTCAGAAGTTATCAAGAGCCAAGTCTTTTCTCCTTAACCCTGAGGCCCTGTGGCACTGGAGATTTCTAGTATATAGTTACAAAAGGAACTTGTTCCTCAACTACCATATCTTACACGTTTCCTGGGACCTCCCCCAGTGTTCCTGTGAAGGGTGACTCCCATGTCCTCTGATAGCGCCCACTCTGAAGCTACAGTTACAAGTGATAACTGCCATTTTCTCTTTCTCCCTGGCTTCACGTTTCAGAAATCTATGAGGCTACTTGAAGGCATCCTGGAGTGATTCCTGCTAGAGTGGACCCAGGGAGGACCACTTGTGTCTGTGCCCAGAGTCTTTGTTGTTGTTATTCGCTCAGTTGTGTCCGACTTGGCGACCCCATGGACTGTAGCTCTCCAGGCTCCTCTGTCCATGGAATTTCCCAGGCAAGGATACTGGAATAAGTTGCCATTTCCTTCTCCAGGTGATCTTCCTGATCCAGGATCAAACCTAATTCTCCAGCATAGGAGGTGGATTCTTTACCTCTGAACCACCAGCCAAGAGTCTTAGAGAATAACAATGTCATCCTTCCAAATCCTCAGGCAAGAAAACATGGCAGTCAACCATAACTCAGTCATGAATTCAAACAATTCTTTGCCATTTATGTGCTTACCTTTTCTTCTGCCTGGGGGCTCCGTCCTCAGTTATCTTTATGGCTTCTTTCCTTACTTCCAATCTCTACTCCAATATCATCAGAAAGAACTTCCCTGTTCACCCTAGAGTAAAATCACCCCTCAGTGTTTGTCTTCCTTACCCTAACTTCTTCACATGTTTATTTAGCCTTCTCTAGCATGTTCCTAAAATGTTAATGTCCCCTGATGCTGTTGAAGTCATAACTCACTCACTGATCCTCCATTCATTCATTACACAAAGGCTTTTTGAGCACCTGCCATACGGCAGGGGCTATGCTCAGTTATTATTATTATTATGTTATACAATAATAATATTATTATAAGTTATTATTATTAAAGGAAATCAACCTTGAATATTCATTGGAAGTACTGATGCTGAACGTGAAGCTCCAATACTTTGGCCACCTGATGTGAAGAGCCGAGTCATTGGAAAAGATGCTGATGCTGGGAAAGATTGAGGGCAGGAGGAGAAGGGGGTGACAGAAGATGAGATGGTTGGATGGCATC
Organism: Bos indicus x Bos taurus; assembly: GCF_003369695.1. Taxonomy (NCBI): domain Eukaryota; kingdom Metazoa; phylum Chordata; class Mammalia; order Artiodactyla; family Bovidae; genus Bos; species Bos indicus x Bos taurus. The sequence continues at coordinate 45,401,368 of NC_040093.1, forward strand.
ACCGACTCAATGGACATGAGTTTGAGCAAACTCCAGGAGATGGTGAAGGACACGGAAGCCTGGCGTTCTTGCGGTTCATGGGACCACAAAGAGTCAGACATGACTTAGCAACTGAACAACAAAAAAAGTATGTTCAGTTATAACGATAAGGAGAAAGATCATTTTCTATTAAAAGACAAAGAAGCGAATAAATGCACTTGGTCACTTTATGATGGAGAGGAGGCCTGTTGGGGGCTACTGTAATTTGAGTGGCCGAGGAAGTCTTTGTGAGGAAAGCATTGTCAGGAGCAGATTGCACCAGCCTCTGTTCCGTCACCTTCCAGCTCTCATCCTTCTTGTGATGTGGGCTCAAATCTAGGCCCAGGAGCTGGGCAGGGAGAAGATGCTGTGTCATCCCCTCCATCAGTCTGTCTTCTTTCTTTTCCTACTTCCTCCTTCTGCCAGTTACAAGATACACACTTCTGGTGCATGAATATGGATGGGTACAAAAGGGATGATCCAGGGATGGGGCAAGGGAAGAAGACAAGCTCATCTTCACTGACAGTGTCGAAGCCCCGGTTGAGTCACATGCCGTGACATTTCATAATGTTTCACCCAACCTGGGGACTGTCTACCTAAGTCTAATGTTGTGGTCATTTTGGTCTCAGGAAACTCAAAAGTCTTTTCAAGATATGTAACAATGACCTTTTCAAAATGCATGTCTGATTACACCGCTCTGCTGCCCTTGTAGCAGCATCCCACTGCTCTTCCCTTGGGATAAAAGCTAATTCTGGCTCCAGGACCTTGTGTGATGTGGCTCCAGCCTCTCCAGCCCCATCTTCAGTCACTGCCCCCCTCACTATTCCCTGCGCTCACACTGGGGATCCTTGAATCCTTTGGACTCACCCTGCTTCCTCCCAGCTTTTGCACATGCCATTCCTTCTTTCCAGAATACTTTCCCCTCTGTCTTTACCAGGATAACTCATTCTTAATATTTTACTCAAATGTTATTCATATTTCTTCAAGGAACTCTCTCATGATCACTTGTCTCTCCTTTATAGCATGCAGCAGACTTGTGATTTCATATCAATCATGCCCGATTGATACTTTTGAACTGTGGTGTTGGAGAAGACTCTTGAGAGTCCCTTGGACAGCAAGGAGATCAAACCAGTCAAACCTAAAGGAAATCAACTCTGAATGTTCATTTGAAGGGCTGATGCTGCAACTGAAGCTCCAATAGTTTGGCCATCTGATGGCAAAGAGCCAGCTCATTGGAAAAGACCCTGATGCTGGGAAAGATTGAAGGCGGGAGGAGAAGGGGATGACAGAGGACAAGATGCTTGGATGACATCACTGACTCAATGGATATGAGTTTCAGCAAACTCCGTGTGATGGTGAAGGATAGGGAAGCCTGGCATCCTGCAGTCCATGGGGTCATAAAGAGTTGGACATGACTTAGTAACTGAACAATAACAATAAATACCTGATTCATGTCATTTCCCCTGTTAGAGACTAAGCTCTGTGGCATCTGGGATTGTGACCATTTCTGCTGACTACTACACACCCAGCCTTAACCCGGGGCCTGCCATGTAGTAGGTACATATACTGGCTAATGTTTGTTGAATGAGTAAACCATCGAATCAATTAAAAAAACCTCCTTCTTTGTACTTCCCTTTAGGCATAAGCAAGATCAGTTTCAGTTGTTGGAGAAAAATGAAGTCCTTGTCCAGGCACACAGTCCACTGCATGGAAAATATGGGGTCACTGTTCCTAAGAGGCAACTCCCTTTTTCCTGCAAGTTGATTATTTGTTGGTTTTACTGGAGACAGTCCTGCCTTGGAGACAGTGATGCTCATGGTGAGACTGGGGTGGGAAGGTTGGCTGAGGAAGAGCACATGAAATGAGTTGAACTGTATCTCTGCATCACAGTTTTGTGTGTGTATGTATAAGTGTGCGTGTTCATGTGCCTTAATATACTTAGACAACTTTTACATTTATTTTCCTACCTCATTTTTTCTACTGTTCATTCCTTCTCAACCCAAGTTAACGGCTTTATCCAGAGGTTGTTGGTGTAAATGGAATAAAACCCCTGGGGATCATAAATAAGATTCAAGAGGAGTAACCAGCAGAGGTTTGGGGAATGATGGCTCCTCCTTCCTCCTCTATAATTTATTGTTCTTCTTCCATGGGAAGCCAAATGATATTTCTCTAATTAACAGACACAAGCAACTATCATATAAATCAACATCACAGCCTTTTTAGTGATGCAATCACTTTATGATCAGGGGATATAAATTAAACATCACAAATGCATCTCAAGCAGCAAAACATAATGGAATAAGAGAGAGGGGTTGTCTGGCTCTAGGACCTGTCAGCACTGAGAGGGATCAGCACTCTGGAGCTGCTGATTTCACCCTAGCATAACCCAAGGGGTATATCCTGGCCATGCTTAGGGACACTGAATATTAATGTAATTTCTGTCTTATGTTGCCTGCAGGTATGAGCTGGGTGTCTGTACAATGGAGAGCCCAGGAGCTGGCAGGTAACCTCAGCCTTGAAACTTATTCCCTCCATGAACTTTGGGGTGTCACTTGCTTCCAGGAGCTCTGATTTTTTCTTTTTATTTCATTGCAAATTGATTATAATAACAGTACTTACTTCATAGCATGATTGTGGGCATCAACACATTAATGCATGTGAGGCGCTTAGGATTATGTCCAACATACAAAGAGATGTTTAACTCAATTGAACTTTTATGATTATGATTGTATTATTATCTATATCTGCAAATTTCAGCTCTTCTTTTTAATATGCTTGTGTATGTGGATGCCTGCTAAATCGCTTCAGTGTCCAACTCTTTGCAACTCCATGAACTGTAGCCTGCCAGGCTCCTTGTCCAAGGGATTCTCCAGGCAAGAATACTGGAGTGGGTTGCCATGCCCTTCTCCAGGGGATCTTCCCGACCCAGGGATTGAACCTGTGTCTCTTATGTTTCCTACATTGGCCAGACATTATGTCTCATGTCTCCTGCATTGGCTGGCGGGTTCTTTACCACTAGAGCCACCTGAGAAACCATTTTAATGTTCATAATTAAAATGCTGATTTCTGGGTCACAGCCGCCACAGTCTGATTCCATAACCTGGGGTAGAGTCCAGGACTCTGCATTTTAACAACCTTTATGATGCTTCTGGTTTTGGCAGTCTGTAAACTCCAGTACTTTGGCCACCTCATGCGAAGAGTTGACTCATTGGAAAAGACACTGATGCTGGGAGGGATTGGGGGCAGGAGGAGAAGGGGACGACAGAGGATGAGATAGCTGGATGGCATCACCAACTCGATGGACATGAGTCTCAGTGAACTCTGGGAGTTGGTGATAGACAGGGAGGCCTGGTGGGGTGCAATTCATGGGGTCGCAAAGAGTCAGACACGACTGAGCGACTGAATTGAACTGAATTACATTTGGAAAGCACTGCTCTATGGCATGCATGGAAAATTGAGATATTTGCTGAATATCTAGTACAGTCTCCATTCTACCTGCTAGGAATAAGACACTGCCAAGAAATATCCAAGTAATAGACAAACTATTTTTATACTTCCTTCTGGGAAGTGAACTCTGGGTAAATGCTTTGCTGTGGTCATCATCCTTCTCCCATCCCCCTAACGCAGATCTGGCTTCCTAAGCTTGGAGGATGACTGGAAGATGCAGCCCCACCTGGAGATTAGGGTGAGGAAGATGAGCCACAATGAATCCTTTGGATCATCTTTCTTTCTCCCTGGCCCTCTTCCTCTTTCCCAAATTTGGTAATTATTTATTAGTTCCTCCTAACCCCAAACCTTAAGGAGGGGATAATATATTATAGTTTATAAAACACTTATCTGTTCATGGTCTCATGTAGCATTCCCAATCCTGTGAGACCAGCAGAGAAGAGACATGATTATTTCCATTGAGCAGATGAGAACACTGAGGCTCAGAAAAGAAATCTAATTTTTCTGAGGTCATATAGTGAGTCTCAATTTTAGGATTGCTCCTCCTAAAGCTCCTATTTTTCTCACTGTGACACAGAGTCTTTGGTCTTTTCCCTTGCTTGGGAACAAATAATTGTAATGTGTTGTTACCATGTGTAAGCAACGATCTATATTTTGAGATGAAGCACATGGGCGCCTGTGCCAGTGTGTCAGTGTGTGTGTTGGGAATGTGGGTGAAAAACCACCTATTCTAGCTCCCATCCCCTGTCCCTTCATCTTCTGATTACTCCAGCACTATCCCATCCATCCAAAACTCAGGCCCCCAGCGCAGGTTTCCATTTCTTTTAACTGAAGAAACAGTGTCTTTACACTCAATTCCTGACATTTTAAACATGTTCAGTAGCCACCATCCCCCAAAGTTCTTGGAGCATTTTATAGAATGCTGTGACATTTTAAAAGTTGAGAAGCCTGTGTGTTTGCGGACACAGGAGCATTTCTTTCCTTCTCCCCTTTGGCCCTTCTCTCATCCAGTCCTCTCGGCAGCCTGTCTTCACTGCTCAAGGGAAAGATGACCCAACCACAATATAGAGAGAAAAGAGGGATCATGGATGGGTTCCTGCATTTCCAAAGCCCAGGCTGTAGGGTGAGGGGAAGATCTACATGTATACCTTGAGCATAGATCTGGGGAAGCCCTAGTAAGCAAGGAATTAAATGAAGTCCTGGACTCTGGGAAGGGAAGGATGCAGAGGTGATGAGGGAGAGGCATGAATGGGCTTATGAGGGTGGTTTTGAATGGAGAGTGTGTGTGGACAGCGCAGAGGCAGCATCCGGAGGCATCTCAGTCTCAGGCTTAGCATCCTCTCAAGAAGGTCTGGTCCAGGGTTTACACTTGGAAGATGAAGGGGGACCTCTTTTGTACCTGCAAAGGGCCCAGTCATCCCTCAGTTGAGTGACAGACTGCCCTGGGGACTTAGCAGCAGCTGCCCTTCCCATCGGAAGAGCCCTTGACCCACCGAGTATGTTGTGCTCAACTGACCGCAAGACTAATCTTCGTCCCCATCCACCCCACCCCATTGGCCAACTCACATTTCAATACCATGGGATGCAAATAATCTGAGTCAGAGGGCATGTACCCTGAGCACCTGGAGGGTGTGGTGGTGGGTTTTGTTTTGGCTTTACTTAGAACACTTAATTTTATTGGAACACTTTTAGTTTCAGAGTAGCATAAAGACAGTGCAGAGATTTCCCATATCTCTCCTGCCTCCACACATGCATAGCCTCCCCATTGTTAACACTCTCCACCATTGACAACATCTCCCCACTGTCCACATCCCCCACAGGATGGGACATCTGTCACGATGGATGGTCCTACCTGACACGTCAGTATCAACCAGGGTTTGTAATTTACACTGTTGGTATTGTACATCCTGTGGATTTAGAGAAATTTATCATGACGTGTCTCCACCATTACAGTATCATGCAGAATATTTTCACTGCCATAAAAATCCTCCATGCTCTGCCTGTTCATTCTTTCCCACCCACCTTGCCTGGTAACAACTAACTTTTTTACTATCTCCATAGTCTCACCTTTTCCAAAATGTCATTTACTTGGGATAATACAGTATGTAGCCATTTCAGATTGGCTTTGCAGTATGCATTCAAGGTTTCTCCATACCTTTTTATAGCTGGATGACTCATTTCCTCTCAGTGCTGCATAATATTCCATTATCTGGATGTACCACCGTTGATTTATCCATTCATCTACCAAAGGACCTCTTAGCTGCGTCCAGGTTTAAGCAATTATGAATCAATTATGAATCACTATAAATATTCTTGTGTGGGTTTTTGTGTGGACATAAGTTTTCAGCTCTTTTGAATAAATGCCAAGGAGTGTGATCACTGGATCATACCATAGGAGTGGGCTTCCCAGGTAGCGCTAGTGGTAAAGAAACCACCTGCCAATGCAGGAGACATAAGAAATTTGGGTTCAATCCCTGGGTTGGGAAGATCTCCTGGAGGAGGGCACAGCAACCCACTCTAGTACTCAAGCCTGGAGAATATCATGAACAGAGGAGCCTGGTGGGTTATGGTCCATGGGGTTTCAAAGAGTCAGACATGACTGAAGCGACTCAGCATGCATGCAAGAGTATGTCTAGTTTTGTAAGAAACTGCCAAATGTCTTCTAAAGTAGGTGTACCATTTTCCATTGCCACCGGCAATGAGTACTGGTGAATGAATATTTCTGTTGTTCTTCATCGAAACCAGAGTTTGGTGGTGTCAGTTTTCCGGATTTGGGTCCTTCCTATATGTGTATCATGGTATCTTGTAGTGGTGGCAGTATTTGAGAGAAAGCCTTCAGCATCCATACTTGAGTGGAACCAACTGGGCCATCTGAAATACACCTCTTATCCTCAGAGCCAAGACAGTGGCTGGTAAACTTGTGCTGTGCCTATGTACATGGGAAATCAGGCCCGTGGAATTTGTGCCACATCAGATAGACTTTTATACTTCACTTGAATAAAAATGTGAATACAAGTGCCACTACTTTAAAAAAAATGTTGGGAGGAAACATGAAATGAGAGCACCTATCAATTCTTGTTCACGTGTCCATTTATGGATTGCTTGGTCCATTGGTTGCGAATCTGAAAGGGAGGGTCACTGTTTGATTGCAGTGACAAGATGCATGACCCGGCACGAGTTTCCAGGTGGTTGTACTCTAAGAGTCCTTGCACTTTCCCTCTGGGATAATAGCCCGTTTGCTCCCAGACATTCCTGACGCCTGACATGGGGGCTTCAGAGGGGCTGTGGGCCACAACAGTGTGGTGTCTATTACACAATAGCTACCTAACTTAAAAAAAAAATACTGGAGTAGAGTTGATTTACAACGTCATGTTTGTTTCAGGTGCACAGCAAGCTGAATTGGTTGTACAGATACATACATCCACTCTTTTTCAGATTCTTTTCGTATATAGGCCACTGAAAGTGAAAGTCACTCAGCCATGTCCAACTCTTTGTGACCCCTATACAGTCCATGGAATTCTCCAGGCTCAAATACTGGAGTGGGTAGCTTTTCCCTTCTCCAAGGTATCTTCCCAACCCAGGGACGGAACCCAGGTCTTCTGCATTGCAGGCGGATTCTTTACCAGATGAGCCACAAGGGAAGCCCATATAGGCCGCTACAGAGCATTGAATACAGTTCCCTTTGCTATACAGTTCAGTTCAGTCGTTCAGTCACGTCTGACTCTTTGCAACCCCATGGACTACAGCAAGCCAGGCTTCCCTGTCCATCACCAGCTCCCAGAGCTTGCTCAAACTCATGTCCATCAAGTCGGTAATGCCATCCAGCCATCTCATCCTCTGTCATCCCCTTCTCTTCCTGCCTTCAGTCTTTCCCAGCATCAGGTTATTTTCCAATGAGTCAGTTCTTCACATCAAGTGGCCAGAGTATTGGAGTTTCAGCTTCAGCATCAGTCCTTCCAATGAATGTTGGTAGGTGCTACATAATAGGTCCTCATTAGTCGTCTATCTTATATATGGTAGTGTGTGTATGTCAATCCCAATCTCCCACTTTATCCTTTCCCCCTCTTCCCCTCCTTCCCCCTAGTAATCATGGGTTTGTTTTCTGCATCTGTAACTATTTCAGAGGAAATATACTGTTTGTTAATTGCTTTGTTTTTCTTAAATGCGAGCCACTCCATGAGGCTAACCTATCATTTTATTGCTCCCATCTGATTCAGCCCAAATTCAAAGCTATTCCAATCTTCTGGAGGACTCCTGAGATAACATGACAACCAAACTTCTGCTTTAACAACCATGTCTTTTGTCCCCACCGCTTTTGTGAATTCTGAATTCCATCCTGTGTCAGCAGTCTTCCTCTTAAAGCCCTATTGATCTGAAGATGGAGGAACTCATTTTTCTTTTCAAGGTATGGAAGTGAACGTGGTCCTGGCACTTAACTAGATGGTGGGAGGAAGTTGGCTTCCAGCCCCCCCGCCACTCCCGTTCACCCACTATGTCTAATTAAAATGAAGTCTACCTTCTTTGATGAGTTCATAAGTGTTTTACAGACAAGCAGGATGTAGCAACTTTGCAAGACACTGTTTAAAGATCTTCGACATCTGAGAAAGCCACAAAATCCAATAATCCTACTTTCAGAACTCCAGGGTGCCCACCGAGATCAATCTCATATCTAAACATCACATAAAAAGAGTGCATTGCATTACAGACTGGTTTCTATTGAACCCCACCTAAGAAACAGCATTAGACAGTTTTGAAAAAAGAATGGAGCCTATACCAAAGGGAATGGAAAAGGTTGTCAAATTCTAGAAAATTTCCCCCTTGATTAAAGCTGCACTTTCAAAATTGTTACATTATTAACAAAAGTCAGCTTAGCTCCAATTTATCTTCCAGACAGTTTCTTGATGGATTAGATGCTGGGAATGAACAGGAGGAGCATTTATGTTCCTTTTGGGGACACAGACAAAGGTGCTATTAATTCTTCCCTGGGTACCTGTAGTAATACCTGCACAAGGTCCTTCTGAGTGGGTTAATGAGTGTTGAAGCTGTACTTTTTAGTGGGAGGGGCACCTAGCCCCTGCCTGCTCTGGCATGTGCCACTCAATGCAAGGAGTGTGTGTCTGGCGTTTGTTCACAGACACGACCTACGCACAGAAAAGAACATTTGAGTCAGATATGTGGAGAGCTTCCTTTTGCTGAGACTGAAAAAGGTTCCTTTAGCTTCTTCTTTCTTGACAAATAATAACATTGAGAGATGCTTTCCATTTTTTTTTTAGGATAAGAAATATATTTACCTGACATATTTAGTTTTCTCAGTATTTTTATTTTTGTTAATATTTCTAAAACTATGCTTTATGGAACACTCGATCTGTGTGTAGGGGAAGCAAATATCCCCGTGCTTAATTAAGCTTGAAAAATGCTGCTGGAACACATTTAAAAGTTTTCTTTACTGTAGGACTTTTCAGAGCCTTTAATATGCCAAGATGCCTGGTGGATTTTCAAATGGTTGGAAAGGGAAGCTAATATTGAATGTCCTAGACATATTTGATCATGAAATTCTTTATCAACAAACCTCTCTCTCTTGACAGCTTTTTTGGGACTATGCTCTGGAAAATGCTTGTTGCTGTAGGTACACATTACTTTTCATTAACACCTTACAGTGTAGACTAAGAAGAAGAGATTCAGAAGAAAGGGACAGTCAGGCAGGTTAGGTTTTCTGTTAAAATACACCCCCACTTTTCTTTTGAGTTCTCCCAAGACTGGGTTTTCACAACTGCAACAATCACCTAAGTCTCTAATTCAAAGGCAGTTATTGGTCATTTGGCTGGATCTGAGCTGTCATAGATACAAACAATTGCTTGGAATTGAATTATATATTTTTGAGTAGTTCCAATTTCCTCATGTCTGTTCCTACACACTTGAGAAGTTCTGAGACAAGAAGTCTTGTCTGTTTGAAGCTCAATATCTAGATAAAAGCATCATCTCAGAGGCTCAGCTATTTTTCATACTAAATAGTTCAAAGCCATCCTCCTCTTTATGTGACCTTAAAATTTATTTTCATTTTTCTCTAAATATCTTCTGATAGCCCTTTTCAGCCAATGAAAGTTCAGTGTAGACTCCTAACATGGCTTCCCAATGCTGTAATGTTAGGCTTCCCTGGTGGCTCAGAAGGTAAAGAATCCACCTGCAATGCAAGAGAGCCAGGTTCAATCCCTGGATCGGGAAGATCCCTTGGAGAAGGGAATGGACACTCCTACTCCAGTATTCTTGCCTGGAGAATTCCACAGACAGAGGAGCTCCAGTCCATGGGGTCACAAAGAATTGAACACGACTGAGCGACTAACACTTCCCTTTATGTTTACTAATGTAATGTCACTTGACCTAACTCCCCAAAGCCTACCCTTTTCTGTCTATCTCTTTTTTTCCTCTCTCTTTCCCTCCCTCCTTCTCCCTCTGTCATAAAGATTTTACTCTTCAATTTTTTGTTAGATATGGACCAATGTCCTTTGGACATGTACACACGCAGGATTTGGGACAAAACCAGGTTAGAAGAGCTATCGAATCAGAAAACCCCAACACAAGAACCCTAATATGTCCTCACATCATGCTTCATGACCTCTCTTTATTTTGTACTAGTTCCAAGTTAAGTAAATTCCTTGGCATTTAGTTGGTGAGACAGTAACTCTTTTATGACAAAATGAATTAGTGTGTTATTTATATATTTTAAACTTAGTTAGACACTCCCTTAAGGCTCACAGCCAAGTCAATAAACTTATGTTTGAAGATGGAGTTTGAAATTCTATTTTCATTCATTTTAATGGTTTACAAGTAAATTGCATTTTCTACTTCATTCTGTGACATAAGTCAATAGGTATCCAATGTAAATGCAGTTCATTTATATCTGAATTGATGTTCTGTCCGCCATTACCTTATGTTTCTAATGCATTCTGATACATTAGTAAATAGGCTTGTCTGATTAATCATTAGCACATGAAAAGAATTAGCTGTTGCCTGCCAAATGGAATTATTGACACTGATAAGAGGGCCGCCGATGATGGTATCACCTGGAAATGGAGTGTGCAAGTGATTCAAGAAAAAAAAATGCCTCCATAAATATGGAGAATTTGTAAAGTATTTCATCAGTTCTTCATATGATAGGCATTGTATAGTTTTATTTAAAGAATAAAAAACAAAGACTTCTCTGGTGGCCTGGTGGTTAAGACTCCATACTTCCAATGCAGGGACTGTGGGTTCCATCCCTGGTCAGGGAAATAAGAGCCCACATACTGTATGGCACAGCCAAAAAGTAAAATTTTTAAAATAAACCATCAGCAGCAGAAACAAAAACATAATTTTCTAACACTCTAACTGTTAAATAAAAAATGTCTTGACTTACTTTATAAACTTTGTTGCCTAAAAATCTAAATACATTTTTAGCCTAGGAAAGAAACTTCTTGACCACTACCAATGGAGAATATCAGAGATTTAGAACTTGGTGGCTCAGATGGCAAAGAATCTGCCTGTAATGCAGGAGACCTGGGTTTGATCCCTGGGTTGGGAAGATCTCCTGGAGGAGGGCATGGCAACCCAATCCAGTATTCTTGCCTGGAGAATCCCTGTGGACAGAGGAACCTGGGAGGTTACAGTCCATGGGGTCGCAGAATCAGACATGACTGAACAACTAAGCACACAGAACCTTCAAGAAGAAAAAAGAGCACAATGAAAGCCCTTAGAAGCTGTGATGCCCAACCTGAAGCCCAGCCCTGTTTAGCCTGAATGCCAGTGCTCCAGGTAGCCTGTCTTAACCCAATTTTGCCAGCAAAATTGATGGAGGCCAGAGAATATACATGCATGTCACCTACCCACATGCACCGACACATGCCTGCAGGAACACACATCCACACGGGGCAGATTTCCATGCTCTTTGGAGAAACCTCATGCCACACATACACAATCGACCAGACTGGAAGTCTGTGTGGTGCACTGCGACTCTGCACGCCCCTGGAAGAAGGCAGCATGGCATACCTAAAAGGGTCACAGCCCCATCGTTTTGAAAATGCTCGTGTAACTCTGCTTTGTTATTGTCTGACCCATTCGATTTAAAAGCTCTTCTGTGTGATTGCCAAGTACATTAATGTGAAGTCATGAGGAAGTCTAGCTGCCTGAGCTGCCAAAAACTGGTGCAGTGTCTTCCGGCAGCACTGCAGTGCGGTGGAAGGTTGCAGGGTCGCTATTGCTGGGGTTTACATTCCAGAGGATGGGGGCCAAAGAAGTGCTGTCGTTGGTGCCTTTTCTTCCATTCCGTTCTGAAGCCCAGGTGCGAGGTGCTTTAGAAATATGGCTAATGCAGGGGCTTATTCCCTTGGAAGATTCCTTACTGAGCAAGGATCCATATGAAACATGCATCAGGAGCCTAATGTCTAGCATGTGTTTAGTGATCCACCCACTCTTCCCTTTCCTCAGTTTCCTCCTATGTGTCCAGTTTTGAAAATGATTGCCGTCCTTTCTACCTCCCAAGGTGTTTGAATTTCAAACAAAATGATGCTCATGGAGACATCAAGGATCAGATCAGATCAGATCAGATCAGTCGCTCAGTCATGTCCGATTCTTTGCAACCCCATGAATCGCAGCATGCCAGGCCTCCCTGTCCATCGTCAACCCCCGGAGTTCACTGAGACTCACGTCCATCGAGTCAGCGATGCCATCCAGCCATTTTATCCTCCGTCATCCCCTTCTCCTCCTACCCCCAATCCCTCCCAGCATCACAGTCTTTTCCAATGAGTCAACTCTTCACATGAGGTGGCCAAAGTACTGGAGTTTCAGCTTTAGCATCATTCCTTCCAAAGAAATCTCAGGGCTCATCTCCTTCAGAATGGACTGGTTGGATCTCCTTGCAGTCCAAGGGACTCTCAAGAGTCTTCTCCAACACCACAGTTCAAAAGCATCAATTCTTGGGCGCTCAGCCTTCTTCACAGTTCAACTCTCACATCCATACATGACCACGGGAAAAACCATAGCCTTGACTAGACGAACCTTTGTTGGCAAAGTAATGTCTCTGCTTTTGAATATGCTATCTAGGTTGGTCATAACTTTCCTTCCAAGCAGTAAGCGTCTTTTAATTTCATGGCTGCAGTCACCATCTGTAGTGATTTTGGAGCCCCCAAAAATAAAGTCTGACACGGTTTCCACTGTTTCCCCATCTATTTCCCATGAAGTGGTGGGACCGGATGCCATGATCTTCGTTTTCTGAATGTTGACCTTTAAGCCAACTTTTTCACTCTCCACTTTCACTTTCATCAAGAGGCTTTTGAGTTCCTCTTCACTTTCTGCCTCAAGGGTGGTGTCATCTGCATATCTGAGGTTATTGATATTTCTCCCGGCAATCTTGATTCCAGCTTGTGTTTCTTCCAGTCCAGCGTTTCTCATGATGTACTCTGCATTTAAGTTAAATAAAGGAAGGACTTATTAAATGCAAGATGGTGGAAGTCCTGTGTTTATTGTATGTCTTCTCGCTATAAAATTGAAAGCTACTTGAAGACCTGTACAATGGGTTCCCCAGGCAGCATGAACTGAACAAGTATTTAAATTGTTTGAGAAAATGAATAGCCGCATATTGCATTTTCTCATTTCCAGTTCGAGGCAGAATGTTCTCTCACTTTTAATGTGGCCTTCTATATTCCTTTATAGAGTACACACAGGAGATAGTGCATGGATTCCTTCTGAGGTTTGTGTTAAATCAGATGGAACATGACCAGTCCCATATATGTTCTTTGATCTTGGCTTCAGGTGGAGGTTTTCTCAGTTGTCCTGATGGGAAAAGTTTTCCAGGGCTTGGCAAACAGCATGACCATCACACAGGGACAGGGGAACTCATGATTCATGGGGGATTGATCTGTTGTGCGCATTGGATAGAAAGAGTGGCTATCCTATGGGTTCTGGAGCCCAGGTGCCTGTGTTCTCATCTTGGGCTTCTCACTTATAAGTTGTGTGACTTTGGGCAAAGTTACTGTTAACACACCTCTGCCTTGGTTTTCTCATTTGTGCAATGGGGATTATGATACCACCTAACTCATGGGATTGTTGAGAAGAATAAAGTTATAAAACGTGTATTAGCCTTGAGTTCACTGTTTGGCTCATCATCGAAAAACCTCACTATCAGGTTTATTCCTGAAGACAATGATGATGGTGGTGGTGATGGACATAGTACAGGATCAGTGGCAGGTGGGCTTGGCTGTCTGCCGGACAGGAATGTGAGAAGTTCTGAACATCATTCTTAGATTTCTGTGAGTGTTAACAAAGTGATTGGGGTCCTCAGAGGAACTCATACCTGGGATGCTTAAAGATCTCTTTCCCCGAACTGTTTGCCTCTTTCATTTTTTTTTTTTTTTTTGGTAGGACTTGTCTGTCTGGTTCCCAGCCATATCACCCATGCCAAGAATAGTGCCTGGAGTCTGGTCAGCACTCAATAAATATTTGTGAAGTGTATGAATGACTCTTCTACTCCTGAAAGGGAATCCTTTGCTTTTTGTATTTAGTTTAAGACACATTTGCCAGATTCATTGCAACTAAGTGAGTTCCTTTCCCTTACACCTAAAATGAGAGTAATAGAGGACTATTTTTCTCTTAATAAAATAGACAGAGTTGGTTTAAGCATGTCAACACCTGGAGCTATAAATACCAGTCTCCATCTCTACCGCACGACGCGTTTGGGGATCCACTGGAGTCACCCTTCAGTGAAACTGTCACTGAGAAAGCACTCAATGGAACACAAGGCCCTTCTTATGCTTTCCTTCCCAAGCTGGATCCTCATGCAACATCGCTTCATTTCCTACGACAGCACCCAGAAACGTGGCAGCAAGCCATTCTCTGGGCAGGGGCAAGGAAGCCAGGAAGTGTGAAATTTCATTAATTATTACAAAAATAAACTGCGGGGCTGAGACTCGCTACCACTAAGTGCAAGTGTGAAAATCCCACTTCCCTGGTGAAGAAAACACTCCTCGTTACCTACAAAGATCTTCCCTCAGCAACACGTGAGGCAGCAGGGAAGAATAGACTGTAGACATTATCAGCATTTTAAACAAATGGCAAGTTTACCCCTGAAAGGTGATGCAGTAAATCATATTTCCTTCCATGGTAGTAGTACATGCTGCCATGTTGTGCTTTTTCCTTTCAAATATTTTTTTTCCCCCAGAAAGGATCTAGGAAACAGGTTGTCCATTGATTCATGTCTTGCAATATGTTAGCTATTAATAATATTCTCATTTCATAATTTTTCCCTCTTTTGAATGTGTTCCAGATGTTCACCTTGCAAATGTGAATTTTAAATGCTCACTGTTTCAATCATCTTGTGTGCCAGGAACTTTAAGCCAGTTGGTAGCCTTCTTTTCAAAATGAAAAGGTGACCGTGAAAAGTTGAGGAGGGGGAGAGAGCACATTCCTGTGATAGAATTGGGGGGGGGCGGTAGATATGAAAATAGATGCATGATTTTGACTTTTTGGAATTTTGTGACTCTCTTTATTCATATACTTTAAAGAAATTGATTTTATGCTTTTATTTTTGATAAATAATATTTTTAAAACATTGATTGACAAAATAGGTTTATTACAGAGTAACATTAGGATAAAACGTGGGTTTGATTTGCAGTTCAGACTGCTATTTTGAGGAAAAAATGGCAACTGATGAAGTTCTCAAGCCAGCATGCCAGTGAGGTATCTAATTATTCAAGTTGTCTAATTGCCTTTACTAGAAAGTGACCTGAGTAGTTGTTTTTGCCAGTTGCTAAGTCGTCTCCAATTCTTTGCACCCCATGGACACCAGGCTCGTCTGTCTTTCATTATTTCCCAGAATTTGCTCAAATTCATGTCCACTGAGTGTGATGCTGTCTAACTATCTCACCCATCCTCTGTCACCATCTTTTCCTTTTGCCTTCAATCTTACCCAGCATTGGGTTCTTTTTCCAATGAGTCAGCTCTTTGCATCAGGTGGCCAAAGTATTGGAGCTTCAGCTTCAGCATCAGTCCTGATGAATATTCAGGGTTGGTTTCCTTCAGGATTGACTGGTTTGATCTTACTCTCAAGAGTCTTCCCTTCACCACTAATCGAAAGCATCAATTCTTTGGCACTCAACCTTCTTTATGGTCCAACTCTCACATCCGTACATGACTACTGGAAAAACCATAGCTTTGACTATAGAGATCTTGGTTGGCAAAGTGATATCTTTGCTTTCAATATGCTGTCTAGCTTTGTCATATCTTTTCGTCCAAAGAATAAGTATCTTTTAATTTTGTGGCTGCTGTGTCACTGTCCACAGTGATTTTGGAGTTCAAGAAAATAAAATCTGTCACTGTTTCCACTTTTTCCCCTTCTATTTGACATGAAGAGATGGGGCTGGATGCCATGATTTTAGTTTCTTGAATGTTGAGTTTTAAGTCAGGTTTTTCACTCTCCTCTTTCTCCTCATCAAGAGGCTCTTTATTTCCTCTTGGTATTCTGCCATGAGAATCATCTGCGTATCTGAGGTTGTTGATATTTCTACTGGCAATCTTGATTCCAGCTTGTGATTCATCTAGCCTAGCATTTCGCACAATTACCAAAATAAAATATACTTCTTAAAAAAAAAAAAAAGGACATACTGCTCACTGCATGACTGTTGGTCAAAAGCAGTATGGATTTTTTGATCAAGAGGTGATCTTAGGTTCCTGTGATTTGATTCATGAGAGTTACTTTCTCTTTTAGCAAATTCTGTGATTTATGGTCTTGTTTATGGGTTTCTTGTCCATTTGTAGGAAGACACTTGGATGCTTAAGATGAGTCCTAGAGGACTATTTTGTGCTTTCTATCAGTTTGCTATATTATTTAGGGTCAGCTTTTGGTCCTATAACACAGAGACTCAATGAAATAAGAAGCATAAAGAATGAAGAGTTTTACCTGTCCCTCATGTACTAGGCCCCATGTTTGGCAGGACAGTCCTGTTCCCCATATTCATTGTGGGCTTGGGTTCCTGCCACATCACTGTTACCTCACACCCCAGGTCATTTTCATCATCTCATGGTTAAAACTGGGTTGCTACCCTACCCAGCTTCCAACCAGTAGGAAGAAGAAAGTGTAGAGAAAGCATATCTAATACCATAGGAACCAGACACATGACTTCCTGTCACATTCCACAGGTGAGAACTTTGTTACCTGGCCCCTTGACTTTGGGGGTGGCGGGAGGTCTGGAAAATTAGTCTGGCTGAGCAGATGGGAGCCTTGTTGCAATTCTAATCCTGTGATGGAAGAAGCAGACAGACAAGATGGACTTCTAGCATCGTCCCCAGCTCCCTGCCCACAACACACACACAACTTCTGGCCTTTGTACCCATGGGCCATCCCCTACCCCAGTGCCCAGGGTTGTAGAAATTTTCCAAACCCTGGGCCTCGATTTGGTAGCCCCTTGTTTTCCCCCTCAGTTAAACTCTCCTCTTGTACTCGCCACAGAAATACAATCTCAAGGTTTTTACATCAAGTTTCTTTATCTTCCCCAAGCTTGCAGGGCAAACACTGTACCAGCTCTATAGTATCCATTTGCATTTCCCTTCCACCTTAACCTAAACCTTCTCTTTTCTAGCCCTTTCTATTACACAAAACCGAGAGATCACCTTGAAATAAATAAACGTAAGCACAATAATTGCTGCCTAGGTAGAAGGCCTATGTCTTTTTTCTCCTGTGTTACCTTTATAGTGACATTTATTCTTTGATCCTTGTGGTTTAATTTGCAGGACCAGTATGGTGGTGTGGAAATATCTATTGCTCATCTTTCCATGTCAGCTTCTAAAATCAATATGAGTGTACTCTCTTGTGGGAGCCAGTGTCATGTAAAAAGTACGGACTCTGAAGTTAGACTGGTCTGGGTTTGAGTTTCATTTGCTGGGTGGCTGTGGCTGCATTCCTTCTTTAATTCAGTTCAGCCTCAGTTTACCCATGCTTACACTGAGGATAATAAACTTTCTCTCATGTGGTTGTTGCGGGCATTGAAGGAGTTCATATTGTAGGATATATCATAGGGGCTGAGTGGGAGTAGCTCAGAATATTATAAAAGCAGTGAGATCAGTAACCTGAGTTCCTGAGTCTCCTTGGCTGTTGATTTGTTTTTCTCATTTAGATTAGCCATTTAATCTCTCTGCGCACCAGCCTCCTCATCCACAAATCAAGATTCAGACTTACCTTACCTTACCTACAAAATGGTGCTGAAGAAAAGCATGCTTAAGACAATGGATGTGAATGCACTTAGGGAGAGAAGAGCAATGGACCAGAAAAAGCCCTGTGCAAATATGAATCGTTGTTTCTTATCAAGGTCCCCAATTTGAGATGCCGACTGCTTTGGTTTCAAATTGAAGGATGGTATTCTTCCAAATATATAGCTAGATCCAGTGGCTCCTACAGAATTCACAGAACATGAAAGATCCTCCAGGCAACTATTATTACATTAATTTAACCCCAAGCCTTGTCACTTGAAGAAATAAGTAAAAATAACTTGTGCTATAGTTGGGGTCAGGATGGTCTCATATTTTCAGATTTTAATCTTCCCCAGTGGAAGCACCCTTCATTAAATGGACATGCTGGAGAGAGTTAAGGGAAATTAACAGAATGTTGACAGTAGCTCAACACAGTTAAAAGATATTGCAAGCTTGTTCTCTGGTCTCCTGTTGTGACATAAACTTACAGGCAATTGGGAGGATCATGGGCAAGAATCTGGTTATTTCTCACTATGATGTGGTTTGTGCTGTTGCTGTAGTTGATTTTATATCCTAAGGTTGGCCTTGGCAATGGAATGTGGATAACTCAGTTTGCATATATATATTTTATAAATGGGTGATATTTGTTTTTGGTTTGGGATTATGAAAGTGTTAATTACCAAAAATGTGGAAAATGTAGAAAGTCACAAATGAGAGTTTGTTTTTTTTAATACCTGTAACTCTTAATAAATTAGCTTATTTCTCTCAAAATCTGTGGATTTCATAATGAAGGATGTGAGATTAATGGCAGAAGCAGGGTGGAAGGGCATTAAGGGTTTGAGGTTAGAGAAGTATTTTTGGATCCTCAGTTTGTGGGGATGGGGATTGGGGTAGATATTTTTACGATTACTATGGCCAAAGGAAGTAGAGGGACACAAGCAAGCTGTGAAGCGTGTGTGTGTGTGTGTGTGCACACGTGTGCACATGTGTATTTTGATGGCTCTCTCATCTTTCACTTTCTATCCATCAATAAGCCTTCAGCCCACCCTGCCCTTGTCTAGTCCACAACCTCTACCCTGAGGCGGAATTCTAGAGCTAACCCACTATATTCAGTTACTGTGACTGAGTCCCCAGATCCTTTCTGCATGTCTCCTTTCAGTAGGTTTCTCGTCTTCCTCTCACATTCTCATTCCACTCCCTTCAACCTGTCCTTCTGATTTGAGCAGTCATGTGGGCAGGACTGATGGGGTACATCACCCAACCTCCTCTGGGGCCCCACATCTCAGTGGTGTGACACAACAAAGGCTCATTTCTGTAATCAGTAGAAGCCACCACTGACTGGCAGGAGGATTCTGCTCATCGTGGTGACTTAGGGACTTCGCTAGACAGAGGTACCACATGCGTCCATGATAGTCAAAATAAGAATCATGTTCTGTTTCTTTAAACTTCCACCAGACATAGATATTGGGTTGGCCAAAAAGTTCATTCGAGTTTTCATACATGCTTATGGAAAACCCAAACGAACATTTTGGCCAACCCATTATGTCTTCAGCTTGCATTTTGTCATCCAAAGGAAGCTACATGCTCACATCTAATTGCATGTGCCCAAGAGAAGGGAACAGGATGTTTGTAAAAAACCCTTATGGCATCTTCACTGGACAATGTGAACTCCACATGCTCTCTAGGAAATTCCTACCACACACAGCCAAGCTTCTCGCAGGTATGGGCCAGAGGTATACTCATAGGTAAACTGCTTCCATGACTCCTAAATCCTGTCAGTATGATGGTCACTCTGGAAGGTACTAGAAAACAGGGCCTGTCTGCTCATTTTTCTTTATTAAGCCTTCAACTCAGATCTGTCGAAGGCAATAAACAATGTCCTGACCAGAATCTATTACTTTTTGATAGAATTACCTTGGAATGATATTGACCATGGTTGGTTGTTTTTCTTCTGTATACAGTTTGTTGTTTTGGTTAAGGCAACCTGCTTTTCTAGTCCTTGTTCTTACAGAGCTCATACTGTGTTAGGAGAGGCAAAAAGGAAACAAGGGCAACATGAATGTAAAAGGCTATAGAGGGGACCTTGACCTGGTCTTGATGGGGAGTAAATGTTGATCAGGTCTGGTGCTGTGAGCGGGAAGGGCATTTAGGCAGAGGGCGCAGGCTGGGCAAAGGATCAGTAGCGAGAGGAAAAGGAGGCATTTTGGAGTCTGGAAGAAGACCAGGTTGGATTAACAGAGAGCAGTGTAGTCAGCATATGGGATCTGATAGGCCTGGTTAAGGATGACTGTCTTCATCTGTAGATCTAGAAAACTAGATTTCCATTTCAAAACCAGTGCAATGAAGACAGTGTGGAAAATGGAAAGCTACAAGGTTGCACGCTGAGGGCAATAAAAGGACAATCACCCTGTAAAACATGAGCTTAGATGAGAATGTAATGACAGAGCAGAAAAGCAGTCAAGGCAGGTGGGGTTGGGAGAGATACTCAACAGTCTTCTCAAAAGCCTTGCTCTTCATGCAACAGGAAAGCTAAGAACATGAGATAGAGAGTGTCTCCATACCAGCCACTGTGTCGCAGGAAGAAAGCTGCCATATTGAATGGACAAATGGACAGTTTTCACATGGATTCCCATTTCAGGGGTAGAAACATGTGGGGTGGCAGTGGGCACAAAAGTATCAAGTAACCACCGATTAGGAAAGATTGCTTTTTCCTCTTGTCCACAAACTCTTGGATGTATCAATAAGAGAACTGAATCAATACCACAGCTTGGTCCTCTAAATATTTTTCCAATAATGGAGAAATTATTTCACTGTTTATGTGCTCCTGAAAGGTGCTTTCTGAGTCGAGACACGGGAGCGTGCTGACCATTGTGCAGCACCCCAAGGCCCCACCACTGCTGTCATTTGATTGTTCTACCTGGCTTAGTGAAGAATTTATAATTGCTCTTTATGATATAGAACTAAGCCCTGAAATTGAACTCTGGGAACAGACATCTGGCCCATACTCTTAAAGCAGACCATATGCTTAAAGTAAAAATTTCTGCATGATTCATGAGATAAGGTCACAAGATGTCGTCAGTGGGTGACCGGATGTTAACTCTTCACTGATCCCCTCCCGAAAAGCAAAAACTTTGCTTCCAAGTGACTCTAGTCCTGTGTATATTTTCTTTACTCCCATAGTTCATTATGCACACTGCAGTGATTTGTTGACAGTACAAGGCAAATCCATGATAAAACCAGAGAACTTCTCCAAAGTAAATATTTGGTGCTACAAAACAGGGGCTTTTAGCACATTAATCCAATAATAAAATATAGTCTGCGGGAGGAACAAGGAGCATTTGCTAATTTCCTAAATTGCTGTAGGTCACAGAGGCTTCTAATTGATTTGAAAAATATTTTCTTTATGGAGAAGTAATATTTCTAGTCAGGAGGTCTAGCTCCTTAATGCTGTGAGTAGCCGAGGAGGCCCCCAGATGCTATGAACCAGTGGGGTGAGGGGAGGAGCTGAGGAATTGGCCTGCTCTAATCTACCTCGTGGTTTTGAAGGCAATATAGGAGGCGCAGCTAAGAGAACATATGTGAATGGGCTCTGAGAAGACAAAACTCTGCCCAGTGTGTGAGTCTGGAGCAAAAAGAGACTTGCCACTTCTTTGAGAACTTACTGGGCCCATCCATGTCTACTTTACAACATTTCTAGAACTTGACTTTGCCCTGGAAACAGCTCAGGGAACAAAAGCAAAAGACAGATGGATATATGAGCTCAGTGTAGAGGAGGAAAGATGCATGTATACACTTATACTTGCAAGAGGGTGAAAAACTCCCCTTGGAGAATGCTGGCATGGGGAAGCACGTGTGCATCATATGTTTGCTTTGTTGTGGTGACCCAGAGGAAGTGATGGACTCAGGAAGGTGGGGGAATTCAGGAGAGGGCAATACTTTGAGTTCAAAAGCAGGAGTAGGAATTTGCTAAGAGAAAAAAAAAATTTATAAAAAACAGTGAACTTGATAAATCAGCTATGTAAGCAAGTTTACAGCTACAATTCAATCATAGCTGATGAATAGAAGGAGATAGGATTAAAAATAGTGGATGTATACATTTTCTGCCAGGCACTATGCCAAGTGCTTTCTACACGTTGTTTCAATGAGATAGTCCCTGGTGTTGACCTAAACTTTAGAGAGGCTGAACAATTCTCCCAACACAACTTGGCAGAGAATTTGAACTCAAGATTCCTCTATGTAGGTTTTCTGTGTTAACCCAAATACTGTATTGCTACCCAAGCTGACTGCCGAAACCCCATGAGGCTGGGGATAAAGGAAGTTTCATGGGTTTCCCAACTGAAAAGGTTTTTAAAAACTTGGTATCATAAAAGCAAAATAAACACGGGAGATTAGGAAGCTTGTGACTCTCGGCAACTGCCTCCATAAAGCTGCCGTGTTGATGTAGAAGCTCTGTGAATCTGTGGCAGCTTCCATAACCCCTGAATTCACAGTAGCAGTTTGAAAACTCCAAATCGAGGAAGGATAGTTCCAAGGGGCCCATTTAGAATGAGGTGAAGGTATATTTGGGTCAGATCTCTTGTTAACGGCATGTATTTCCTTACATTCTGTGACTTCCTGCGACTTCCTGCTCAGTTCTATAGAGCACCACCTCAGTGGACACCTCTGGGGAAAGTCCATTAACCTGCTTGACTAGCATCATGTCGACCCAGGCAAAATAGACTTTGACTTTCTCAATAGCTCTAGGAGACTCACAGAGCCCAGATTTGCAATGTAGACAAATAAAACTCAGCCCATTTAGCTCTATGGGAACTCTGGGTCACCCTTCTTTCTAATTCCTGGTCTCTCTCTTTTTCAGAGAGGTTTATAGTGAAGTCTCTCACTGGCATTGCCAGAACCCCTTAGTATCAGGAGAAAATGATCTGCAAGAAAAATTGAGTTTGGACAATAGAAGGCCAGATGCCACACTCTGTAAATAAATTTTTAAAAAAGCATGCAATGCAGCCAGCTGCACCATATAAACTCAGGTTTTTATACCACATTGTTGTATTCTGTGTATCCTCATTTGGTTCCAACATCTGTTCATCCCTGTCCGTTCCTCCCATATATTAGTTATAATTACATACACAGGAGCTTGTTTATGAAGCGGAGGAACTGACCCAACAGCAGTGCTTTGGTGGTTCTCTCATACACTTTGATAAAGACACCGATGATTCTTTTCAGGAATTAAGCTTAGGCTGATTTGTTCTGGAGAGCAAGACCAAACTCAGATTTGTGTGTTACCCTCCTGAAGTGCTTCTTTTAAATATAATTGTATTTATTTTGGCTGCACTGGCTCTTCGCTGCTCCTTGGGCTTTCTTCTCTAGTTGCAGCGAACGAGGGATACTCTCCAGTTGCTGTGCAGAAGCTTCTCATTGCAGTGGCTTCTCTTGTTGCTGGACATGGGCCCTGGGTGCACAGGCTTCAGTAGCTGGAGCACATGGGCTCAGTAGTTGAGGCTTCCAGGCTCTGGAGCACAGGTTCAATAGTTGTGGCACAAGAGCTGGTTACTCTGTGGTATGTGGAATCTTCCTAGATCAGAGATCAAACCTGTGTCTCTTGCATTGGCAGGCAGATTTTTCACCACTGAGCCACCAGGGAAGCCCAAGAAGTGCTCCTTCCATTTCTTTTATTCATTTCCCAAAGCAGCTTGCTGTCTGTTGGACTCTCTACCTTTGCCCAATTAATTCCTTTTCAATGTTCTATCAAAATGTTATTTGGTTCCAATCTCATCCTAGCTCTCCAACTAGAAGAGATCTTTTTATTCTCCAAATTTCATTGAACTTCATACCTGTGATTGCCTACCGAGTACTTAGCTATCTTTTTCTTGAATTAAGTCATTTCTTATTGGTGAATTCCAAAAAGCAACAAACTATTAATTATATGTTTCCTGCTAAAATCAGCACTGATTTCTATGAATAATAAATGCTTAAAATTGTCTTTGAATAGATTCAAATGGGGATGTAGCTCAGTAAATTACAGATTTTAAAAAAAGTTGAAAGATCTTGTCAACTATTAGCCTGTGGTTAGATAAAGTCTGAACCCAGGTTTGATTCCTGGGTTGGGAAGATTCCTTGGAGAAGGAAAATGGTAACCCACTCTAGTATACTTGCCTGGAGAATCCCATGGACAGAGGAGCCTGGCAGGCTACTGTCCATGGGGTTGAAAGAGTCAGACATGACTTAGTGACTAAACAAAACCAAAGTCTGGAGATAAATTCTAGGCTCAGGTTCAAATTTTTTTTTTTTAAGTTGACAGTATTTTGAATTCAGAAGATTGCACATAAATCTCTACATTTCTGGCGTCAACTCTTAAGTCCAAAGCTGGATAATACACAGCACTTCTCTATTTAGACAGGAAATATATGTGGTTTGCACTTTGAGTCTTATCTGGCATACTTTCCCAATTTATTTTACCTGCTCAATCTCTGTAGAAATTTGAGTTTTTAATACTTGCAATAAGATTAGGGATTTTTATGATAATTATAATCAGCTTCCCTTTGGACTAAAGTATATCACACCCACCCATCCACTGAGAGCAATTAGAAAAGTTGGATACATGTTTTAGAAATCCATTTGAATACATTGGAGGGCTAATAAGGCAACCAAGATTTACATAAGCGTGATCCTGGTGAAAAGGGGAATACATGAAGTTAAACTGAAAAGTCTTCAGTACTTTTTTACTTGAGGCACTTGCTGACTTATAAACAACAAAAGGTAAGAGAATAAGATCAACTATGAAAAGAATCCGAGCAAAATTATTTTGCTAAGGGAGATACAAATTGGTTGGAATTTAGAATTCTTTTCAAGGTAGCTTATAAGAAGGCAAAATCCTAGAGAGGAAAATGTAGCCAAATCAGTCGAGATTTCCACATGTCTTTTTCAATTGAGGCATTTGACAGTTTGTAATCAGCACAGAGGCTAAGATGCTGGGCAGAGCTTTTGACAGTCTCCTGGTACCAGGGAGACAAAATTAGAGTTTGGAACTCTCCAGGGAGAGAGTTTTGACAAACATTTGTGGATTTCAGTGAGTGCCACCAAATGGCCGCATCCTGAGGTAAGTGTAATTCTGAAATGGCTCAGTTTCAAATGCCTTTATTCTAGACTGGACTAATGTGATACACCTCTACTCTAACTACATGATAAAGTCAAGTAGAACTTCTCTGGATGTAGAAAACATCATCCAGAGCCTCTAGAGATTTCATACACAATAAGTGGCACTTAATAAAATATTAATAGGCTGTAAGGATGCCTGGAGAATCCCAGGGACGGGGGAGCCTGGCGGGCTGCTGTCTATGGGGTCACACAGAGTTGGACATGACTGAAGCGACTTAGCAGCAGTAGCAGCAGCAAGGAAACAGTATTACATAAGAAAATTCAAAAGAAAAAAAAAAGCCTGCTAATAACACAAATCCACAGACAATCCAGATAATGGTGTACTAAGACACAGACTTTAACATTATTGTGATTAATGTGTTTGATAAAATGGACAAGATGAAGAAGATCATCACAGAATTGGAATCTTTACAAAAGAATCAAAAGGAACTTCTGTTACTGAAAAATAATTGAAATTAAGTACTAATAGATTGGTTGAATGGCAGATAAAGTGTACTGAAAATTAGTGAAATGGAAATCAAGTCAATAGAAAATATTCAGACTAAAGCATGGAGAGAAATAAAAATGTATAACACATACAAATCTAATATACATGTAATCCAAGTTTTAGTGGATATGAAAGAAAGAATGAACGAAAGCAATATTTAAAAAAGATAATGACCAAGAATTTTGCCAAACTGAAGAAAACATCATGTTACAGGTTATTTAAACCAGAACAGGATAAGTATAACATTAAAAATAAATAAAAACAAAACACATGCCTAGGCTCACAGTAGCAAAACTGCTGAAAGCCAAAAATGAAGAGAAATGTGAAAGCAGCTGGGAGAAGGAAAGAATTCTAACCTGCAAAGAAGCAATGAGACTAACAGCAAATTTTCAACAAAAATAATGGAAGTCAGAACACAAAGGCTTCCCTGGTGGTTCAAATGGTAAAGAATCCGCTTGCAATGTGGGAAACCTGGGTTCGATCCCTGGGTTGGGAAGATCCGCTGGAGGAGGGCATGGCAACCCACTTCAGTACTCTTGTGCTGGAGAATCCCCATGCACAGAGGAGCCTGGCAGGCTACGGTCCATGGGGTCACAAAAAGTGGGATATTACTGAGCAACTAAGCACAGCATATTTATTTTGGGGGGAGTTTCCCTCATAGCTCAGTTGGTAAAAACATCCTCCTGCAATGCAGGAGACCCCGGTTTGATCCCTGAGTTGGGAAGACCCCCTGGAGAAGGGAGAGGCTACCCACTCCAGTTTTCTGGGCTGGAGAATTCTATGGACTGTATGGCCCAGGGAGTCACAAAGAGTCGGACACAACTGAGTGACTTTCACTTTCACTTCACAGAACACAAAGGGAGACATTTCCAAAGTGCTAAAAGAAAAAAAAAAATTGTCAAGTTAGAATTCTACATGAAGTGAAAATATCCGGGAAAAGTGAAGTGAAATAAAGACATTTTTAGACAAGCAAAATCTAAAATAATTAGCCAGCAGCAGACTTGTAATAAAAGAAAAAGTAAGGTGGTAATAATTGAGGAAAGGAGTTATATCTTCAGTCAGATAGAAACATGAAAATGACAGAAAGCTTGACTACAAATCGGTGGGTAGTCTAAGTTCGTATCAATATCTTGTGGCATTAAAAATATAGGTAGAATTAAAAATGTACAGTGATTATATAAAAGTTATGAGATGAAAGATTCAATTAAAATTTTCTGAGATCTATGTGTTAATCAGAAGTCGGTATAAATACTAAATTCTATTGTTCTCAATCAAATCAAAAATCCATATTGCAATATCTAGTTTAACTAATGAAAGAACTGTGAAATTATATATAACCAACAATTAATGATGTGAAAAATGGAATAGTCAAAACTAGTTTATTTATCAATAAAGAAACAAGAAAGAAGATAAAAAGGAACATAAAGTCTGTGGAACACATAGAATACAAAAACTAAGATGATAGATATAAACACATATGTCAGTAATTACATTAAATTTATTCAGACTAACTGTCCTGGTTAAAAAAGATTGTTATATTGAATAAAAATTTAAAACCTAATTATAGACAGCTTACAAGACAGAACTTAAATGTAATTTTATAGATAGAGTGAAACAATACATCAGTAAAAACATACCATTCAAATACTAACCAAAAAAAAAAAAAAAAACCACACAAGTGGTGTAGATAGACTAATATTAGAAAAATCGATTTTAAAATAAAGGTGATTAATAAAGAGGGATAGTCCATAATATTAGATGAGAAAACACTGGGAAGATAGAATAATTCTAAATTTCTATGTACCTAAAACATAGTCTGTGAATATGTAAAGCAAATATCAACATAATTAAAAGTAGAAATTAAAAAAAAAACTCAAAGCATAATTGGAGACATTAATATACCTCTCTCAATCACTGAGAAAGTGAACCTTAAAAATTCTGATACAGGAGACTTGAACTACGTGATTAACTTATTCCTCTCAATTGACATTATAGAGCATTGCACCCATAGCTGCAGAACTACAAAAATACGTATTCCTTTTAAAGTGTATGTGGGTTATTAACCCATATTGCACTATAAAGCAAATATCAATAAATTTCAAAGGATTATATTATCTATAGTATGTTCTTTGATTACAGTGAAATTAAACTAGAGATTAATTCTTTAATTATTAGAAAATCCTCATATGTTTGGCTATTAAGCAGCACACATAAAAAACACATGTGTCAGAGATTATGTATGGACAAGTACTCTCTATGTTCTGACTGATCCACCAACTGTCTGTTCCCCAGTCTTCCTCTCCTCAAGCTTCCCTATTCCCTGAAAGAGAACAGTATTGAAATTATGCCAACTAGTAACCATACGTGAACCATGAACTTCCACATGTTCAAGCTGGTTTTAGAAAAGGCAGAGGAACCAGAGATCAAATTGCCAACATCTGTTGGATTATCAAAAAAGCAAGAGAATTTCAGAAAAACATCTATTTCTGCTTTATTGACTATGCCAAAGCCTTTGACTGTGTGGATCACCACAAACTGTGGAGAATTCTTAAAGAGATGGGAACACCAGACCACCTGACCTACCTCTTGAGAAATCTGTATGCAGGTCAGGAAGCAACAGTTAGGACTGGACATGGAACAACAGACTGGTTCCAAATAGGGAAAGGAGTACATCAAGGCTGTGTGTTGTCACCCTGCTTATTTAACTTCTATGCAGAATACATCATGAGAAATGCTGGGCTGGAAGAAGCACAAGCTGGAATCAAGATTGCTGGGAGAAATATCAATAACCTCAGATATGCAGATGATACCACCCTTATGGCAGAAAGTGAAGAGGAACTAAAGAGCCTCTTGATGAAAGTGAAAGAGAAGAGTGAAAAAGTAGCCTTAAGGCTCAACATTCAGAAAACTAAGATCATGGCATCTGGTCCCATCACTTCATGGCAAATAGATGGGGAAACAGTGTCAGACTTTATTTTTTTGGGCTTCAAAATCACTGTGGATGGTAACTGCAGCCATGAAATTAAAAGACACTTACTCCTTGGAAGAGAAGTTATGACCAACCTAGACAGCATATTAAAAAGCAGAAACGTTACTTTGCCAACAAAGGTCCATCTAGTCAAAGCTATGGTTTTTCCAGTAGTCATGTATGGATGTGAGAGTTGGACTATAAAGAAAGCTGAGCGCTGAAGAATTGATGCTTTTGAACTGCGGTGTTGGAGGAGACTCTTGAGAGTCCCTTGGACTGCAAGGAGATCCCACCAGTCCATCCTAAAGGAAATCAGTCCTGAATATTCATTGAAAGGACTGATGCTGAAGCTGAAACTCCAATATTTTGGCCACCTGATGGGAAGAACTGACTCATGGAAAAGACCCTGAAGCTGGGAAAGACTGAAGGTGGGAGGAGAAGGGGACGACAGAGGATGAGATGGTTGGATGGCATCACCAACTCAACGGACATGAGTTTGAGTAAACTCTGGGAGTTGGTGATGGACAGGGAGTCCTGGCATGCTGCAGTCCATGGGGTTGCAAAGAGTCAGACTCAACTGAACAACTGAACTGAATAACCACACAATGACCTCTAAGTGTTCAGGGGAAAGAATTGCACACTCTCATTTTCAATCAAAATTCAGCTTAGTGAGGAAGGCATGTTGAAAGCAAAGATAGGCCCAAAGCTAGGCCTCTTAGACCAAGCAGTTAACCAATTTGTGAATGCAAAGGAAAAGTTCTTGAAGGAAATTGAAAGTGCTACTCCAGAGAACACATAAGTGATAAGAAAGTGAAACAGACTTATCGCTGATATGAAGAAAGTTTTAGGGATCTAGATAGAAGATCAAACCAGCCACAACATTCTTTTAAGCCAAAGCTTAATCTAGTGCAAGGCCCTAACCCTTTTCAATTCTGTGAAGGCTGAGAGAGGTGAGGAAGCTGCAGAAGAGAAGTTTGAAATTATCAGAGGTCTGTTCATGAGGTTTAAGGAAAGAAGCTAACTCCATAAGGATTGCCAGTCCAGGTTCGATGCATGATACAGGATGCTTGGGGCTGGTGCACTGGGATGACCCAAAGGGGTGGTATGGGGAGGGAGGGGAGAGAGGGGTTCAGGATGGGGAACACATGTACACCCGTGGCAGATTCATGTTGATGTATGGCACAACCAATACAATATTGTAAAGTAATTAGCCGCCAATTAAAATAAAAAAATTTGTATTTAAAAAATTAAATAACAAAGCACATGGTAAAACAGCAAATGCTGATGTAGAAGCTGCAACGAGTTATCCAGACCTAGCTAAGATCATTAATGAAAGTGGTTACACTAAACAGGTTTTTGATGTGGCTGAAACAGCCTTGTTGGAAGAAGGTGACATCCAGGGCTTTCATAGCTTGAGAGGAGAAGTCAGTGTCTGGCTTCAAAGCTTCAAGGGACAGGATGACTTTCTTGTTAGGGGTTAATGCAGTGGGTGACTGTAAGCCAAAATCAATGATCATTTAACATTCCTAAAGTCGTAGGGACCTTAAGAATTATACTAAATTTACTCTGCCTGTGATATATAAATGGAAATGGGAAGTATTGGGAACCCACAAAACATACATATACATAAGTCACAAATCACTGATATCAGAAATAAAAGGATAACAAGAAGTTATTCTGATAATTTAAAACATAGTGAATTTAATATAACATGCAAAAAAAGTTGAATAGGCACCTTACAAAAGAGGAAATTCAAATGGTCAACAAGCATATAAAAGCTATCAACCTACTTAAAGAAATGCAAATTAGAACCACAATAAGATGTATTTTCATATACACCATAATGCCCCAAATTCCTAAAAATGCTAAATATTGATGAAAATGTGGAATAATGGATATTATCCTACATTGGGATTGGTTTGTATATGGATACAATCACTTTAGAAAATTGATGATCTCTACTAAAGTAGAATATGCATTTAATTTAGGATTTAGAAATTCCTCTGTTGGATATATGGGGCTTTCTAGGTGGCACTAGTGGTAAAAAAACCTGCCTGCCAGTGGAAAAAACATGATGAGACTCAGGTTCGATCCCTGGGTCAGGAAGATCCTCTGGAGAAGGGCATGGCAACCCTCTCCAGTATTCTTGCCTGGAGAATCCACTGGAGAGAGGAGCCTGGTGGGCTATAGTCCATAGCATCGCAGAGTCGGGCATGAATGAAGCTACTTAGCACAGCACACAACACAAAGTTGGATGTATACCTAACAGAGACATACACCAGTATGCACCATGTATAGGAATATCCATAAGAGCATCCTTAGTAGCTAGAAATTAGAAACAACCTTAATGTCCACCAAGAGGAGAATGGAAAAATAAACTGTAGTATATTCATAAATGAGATATTTTACATCAATGAAAAGTGAATGAACTATTGCTACATTTAAAAGCATGGATGTCAACTATGGATGGAATACAATTTTGAATGAAAAAAATCCAGACATGCATACACAATACTTATGTGGTTCCCTTTATACATATTGAAAATAGGTTAAATAAGTCTATGATGAAAGTGAAAGAGGAAAGTGTAAAATCTGGCTTAAAACTCAACATTCAGAAAACTAAAATCATGGCATCCGGTCCCATCAGTTCATGACATAGAAACAGTGGAAACAGTGACAGATTTTTTCTTGGGCTCCAAAATCACTGCAGATGGTGACTTCAGCCATGAAATTAAAAGACACTTGCTCCTTGGAAAAAAGCTATAACAAACCTAGACAGCATATTAAAAAACAGAGACATTACTTTGACAACAAAGGTCTGTCTAGTCAAAGCTTTGGTTTTTCCAGTAGTCAGGTATGGATGTGAGAGTTAGACCATAAAAAAAGCTGAGCACCGAAGAATTGATGCTTTTGAACTGTGGTGCTAGAGAAGACTCTTGAGAGTGCCTTGGACTGCAAAGAGATCAAACCAGTCAATTCTAAAGGAAATCCGGTCTGAATATTCATTGGAAGGACTGATGCTAAAGCTGAAACTCCAATATTCTGGCCACCTGATGTGAAGAGCTGATTCATTGGAAAAGACCCTGATGCTGGGTAAGATTGAGAAGGGGCCGACAGAGAATGAGATGGAGAAGGGGACAACAGAGGATGAGATGGTTGGATGGCACCACTGACTCGATGGACATGAGTTTGAGCAAGATCCAGGAGTTGGTGATGGACAGGGAAGTCTGGCGTCCATGGGGTCACAAAGAGTTGGACATGACTGAGCGACTGAACTGAACTGCTGTTGTAAGAAGTCAAGAAAAAGGTTTCCTTTAGGAAGAGCTGAGTTTTGACTTGGAGGAGTATGCAAGGGACTCTTAGTGCTTTGATGGTGATTCATTTATTGATCTGAATAGTGGTCATACAGGTGTGCTCACCCTGAGAAAATTTATTGAGCTGTTTATGTATGAACTATTAATCTTTTCTCAGATATATTTCAGTAAAAAGTTTATTTAAAAGAAAAAATGTTGAGTACACATGAAGATTGACCATTTAAGTCCCCATGGTTTCAGATTTCCAAAGGGCTTGATGGAGAAATGGCATTGCTTCCTCGTGGGGAGCCCTGAGAAACAATTGCTGTCTGAAGATCAGACCAAGGAGTACAAAACTTAGAGGCTACCTTCCACCATGAGGACCATCTAAGGCTTAACCCTCCAAATATTTCTTTGTTCATGTCAGTGTTTTGACCAGTGTGGTATAGGTTGCAGTTAAAAAAAATGAAAATTAAAAAAACCAACTTTGCCCACTGAAATGAGAGGAAGCCAAGTCAAGGATGAAACTGTTCCTATTTTCTTTCCGGTCACTGAGAAACCTAACTGTGAACACTGGAAGATGATGCTGAGGGCAATAGATTATGCATTTGCACTTGGAGTAGTTATGGGGGATGAATCAACCATAATTGGCATTGAATAAACTAACCATTAACAAAAGAAAATTTTCCATTTGAGGGAATTCCAGGAAGAGACAATTCATTAGCTTTTGCTACTCAGATCCCTGGTGGGGTCATCGCCATGTTTACCCCCGTGCTTGAACCTTTTCTGTGGTTTGTGGGAACTACCACATAGTCTACCAGTTATTTCCCTTTTGGCTTTATGTCAGCTGGAGTTAGTTTCTGACGCTTGCAACTCAGGAACCCTAGTTGATGCACCATGTCACCAACTTGAACAGCATGGAGACGCCTGGATTTTGCACAGTGAGTACTTACCTGGCAAGCACACTTGGAGAAAAAGGGAGTGAGAGCTGAACCTCGCATGGCTTCCTCAAACCCTGTGACTCCCTTTAGCTGACGAGGAGTGTTGGCACTGCTGAGTTAATCTCATTCTTCCTTTACCTTTGTATACATCCTATGCTGTGCTGTTCTTTTCTGCACAGAGATAACACCCCAAAATGGGGTGCTTTGCAGGGAAAGAAACTTTCATTGCAGTGAGTTAGTGAGGGAGTCATGAAGTCTTCAGGGAGCTCCAAGACACTCCAGCAAAAATGACTAACTTGTAGGTTTGCTAAGACGCAGTGTGGGATTTGGGAACTCGAGTTTTCATCGGAAGAGAGTGCCAGGTGGGAGAAATATACCCTTATCATAGCAGTTATAAGGATATAACTAACTGTAACTAGCAATAATAGCACCAAGAAAAGTTGACACTTGTTGAACACTTATTATATGCCAGGCACATGTGTGTGGTAGTCACTCAGTTGTGTCCGATTCTTTGTGACCTCATGTATTATAGCCTGCCAGGCTCCTCTGTCCATGGAATTCTCCAGGCAAGAGTACTGGAGTGGGTTGCCATTCCCTTCTCCATGGGATCTTCCAAACCCAAGGATCGAACCCTGCATTGCAGGCGGATTCTTTACCGTCTGAATCACCATGGTCTAGCACAATGCTAAGGATTTTATAGGCATTATCTCACTGAATCCTCCCAATATCATGCCAAGATAGGCTAGAATATCAACTTCATGAGAGCAGGGAGTTTTGTCTGTTTTGCTCCTTGTGTCTCAAGGCACATAAAAGAGTGCCTGGTTT
Source organism: Bos indicus x Bos taurus (assembly GCF_003369695.1). Taxonomy (NCBI): domain Eukaryota; kingdom Metazoa; phylum Chordata; class Mammalia; order Artiodactyla; family Bovidae; genus Bos; species Bos indicus x Bos taurus. The sequence continues at coordinate 45,434,710 of NC_040093.1, forward strand.
GTTAGTAGATAGTTAACGTTCAATAATAAGTTGGTCAAATGAACGTGTTGACACTCTCTTCTCACTGTCTCCACTGTATAGATAACATGGGGATTAAGCAATTTATTATGGTAAAGCGTCTGTCTACAATGCAGGAGACCCGGGTTCGATCCCTGGGTTGGGAAGATCCCCTAGAGAAGGAAATGGCAATCCATTCCAGTACTCTTGCCTGGAAAATCCCATGGATGGAGGAGCCTGGTAGGCTACAGTCCATGGGGTCTCAAAGAGTCGGACACGATTGAGCATCTTCACTTCACTTCACTTCAAGAAGTGATAAAACAAGGATATTTTTCAGGTCATAAGACTTGGAGGAGCACAACACTATTTTGAAATTTTAGGAAAAATACAAATGATCAGAGAATGGAAAAGATCTTGGTGGAGTTTTACATACAAAGGTCTTTGCTGATCCAAATCTTCTGGCTTTAGAGCTGGTCCCATGCCTTAAAGCCAAGTAGTGATGCCCTCAGGATGTCATGGAGACAAGGAAGGAAAATAAGTGTATGGCTCAAAACTTACTCACACAGGATGGAATGAATGACTGAAGGGAACTTTGCTGATTTAATTGATGATTCCCTTAGGTAGTCATTGGAGAAGGAAATGGCAACCCACTTCAGTACTCTTGCCTGGGAAATCCCATGGATGGAGGAGCCTGGTAGACTAGAGTCCATGGGGTCGTAAAGAGTTGGACACAACTGAGCGACTTCAGTTCAGTTCAGTTAGGTAGTTATGGAACATGTTTACTGTTCACTTTTCAGAATCACAAGAAACTTTTCATATTCAGATTAATTATCAAGTGGAGACTCATGAGTTTAACTAAACCCTAAATTGTATTGAGGAGAGAAAAATTGCAGACATCAGTGGACACTGGTTCCTAAATAGCCATTTCCTTTGAAGGTCTAGTCCATTGTGACTGAACCACCTGAATCAGCGGCAATTTTATTCTACCAGGAAACCTTCCCCCACATTTGAATAAAGAAGTTATTCGATAGCTTTTACAAGAACAACCAAAAGAGATGTTAACAAATCTTATGAAAACATTGTTTATAATGCTGTGTCTAATGTGATCTGGTAGCCAAGATTTCATGAACTGAAATGTTAAAAGGAAAATTAAAATCTATAATGTATTAATAGATTTATTCAAAGAATACACCTCTGAGACTGTTTTAGGGAATTAGTGAATTCAGGTGAATGTCAAACCCTGCTTTCAGAAACCATTGATGTTGGTTGATATTATTGATGCTTGTTTCTGTCTTTTTCTCTGTATTATTCTGATTTCCCTCAGATGCAAGTGATAGAAACTTGATTTTAACAGTGTAGACAAAAATGGTAATTCAGTTGTTCACTTAACTGAAAAATTCAGGGATAGGTGGCTTCAGGTAAAGATATATTCCAGGATTCTAATGATGTCATAAGGATTTATTCTCTTGCCCCCTTCTCTTATTTCTGCTTTCCTATGTGCTTCATTTTCAGGCAAGCCCTCTCAAACCCATGGTCTTCAACAGCTCCAAGCAGCTCCTCTGTCCATGGAATTCTCCAGACAAGAATACTGGAGTGGGTAGCTGTTCCCTTCTCCAAGGGATCTTCCCAACTCAGGGATCTAACCCAGGTCTCCCACATTGCAGGCGGATTCTTTACTGTCTGAGCCACCAGGGAAGCTCTACATCATCCCTAGAGCTCCCAATTTCATCAAAGTCCAGAAATTTAGTGTCATTGATCTGCTTTGAGTAACATGCCCATCCCTAAACCAAAACCATGATTAGACAGAAAAATAAAAGTAACTGCTCTAAAAATTTGGCTTTCTAAAAAGTGTATCTGACAGCACAGACATTGTACAAGTTTTCAAAATAATTTGGGTGATTGCATTTCACCTCTGGGAGCTAGTCTTTCAGATGGTATTACAAAGTGAGACCCTTCTTAGTCATAATCTACCCTCATTTTGCTGGTTCAGACAAGGTTGGTCCCTTGCACCGTTGCAGGCTTGACTTCTACAAACTGCTATTTCTGTTTCTTCAGAAACTAGTGGGGGTGATCATACATACCTGAAGACCATAGTTTATAAGACAAGAGTGGCTTCAATGTAGCTGGAAGGTGGGGGCTCTGTATCCCCAGCTGGCACATCAGGTGTTGTTGTTCAGTCGCTAAGTCATGTCTGACTCTTTGTGACCCCATGGACTGCAGCACGCCAGGCTTCCCTGTCCTTCACCATCTCCTGGAGTTTGCTCAAACTCAGGTCCATTGTTGCCATCCAACCATCTCATCCTCTGTTGCCCCCTTCTCCTCTTGCCTTCAATCTTTCCCAGCATCAGGGTCTTTTCCAATGAACTGGCTCTTCACATCAGGTGGCCAATATATTGGTCTTGGATTTTGGTATATCAGTATTTACTTAAAAATCTTTAGGTCTTATGGTATAGGGGTTAATGGTATAGGGGTTAATTGTATAGGTTGAGGAATGAGGTGGACCAGTATTTGTGTGTCAGCCCTATGAGCTAATGTAAATTAGTCAATAGATCTACAAAATGAAGATATTAATAGTATCTGTCCCCCCAGGGTGTGCCTAGCTCATGACAAGCATAGCTGTTACTATTATCCTGTTCACTCAGTACTTACCTTCATGCCCAGTACCCTCCCCCTTTTCCATGAGTTGCAGGATTCCCAAAATGAAGAGATTTCCCTCTTCTAACTCATAGACTATTTTTCTATCCCTCCCAGTCCTATCCAATAACTTCTGAGATATTTTGAGTTCAAGTCTTTTATCCCCTATGTATTAATTGAGGGAGACTGACCAAAATGAATACTCGGGGTCTCAGTCTCCTCATCGGTAAAATGAGGTTATTTATACTAATGTCACAAGAATGTAATGTAATTTAAATTAAATAATACATATAAGGCATCTGGTTTGCCTTGGAAATGAACAGAGATCATTCTGTCATTTTTGAGATTGCATCCAAGTACTGCATTTCGGACTCTTTTGTTGACTGTGATGGCTACTCCATTTCTTCTAAGGGATTCTTACCCACAGTAGTAGATATAATGGTCATCTGAGTTAAATTCACCCATTCCAGTCCATTTGAGTTCATTGATTCCTAGAATGTTGATCTTCACTCTTGCCATCTCCTGTTTGACCACTTCCAATTTGCCTTGATTCATGGACCTACCATTCCAGGTTCCTATGCAATACTGCTCTTTACAGCATCGGACTTTACTTCCATCGCCAGTCACATCCACAACTGGGTGTTGTTTTTGCTTTGGCTCTGTCTCTTCATTCTTTCTGGAGTTCTTTCTCCATCTTCTCCAGTAGCATATTGGGCACCTACCAACCAGCGGAGTTCATCTTTCATGTCATACCTTTTTGCCTTTTTGCCTTTTCATACCGTTCATGGGGTTCTCAAGGCAAGAATACTGAAGTGGTTTGCCATTCCCTTCTCCAGTGGACCACGGTTTGTCAGAACTCTCTGCTAGTTTCATTGAGACACACAAGGCTGTCTAGACAAGGCTATGGTCCATGTGGTCAGATTGGTTAGTTTACTGTGATTGTGATTTTCATTCTGTCTGCCCTCTGATGGATAAGGATAAGAGGCTTATGGAAGCTTTATGATGGGAGAGACTAATTGAGGGGGAAACTGGGTCTTGTTCTGATGGGCGGGGCCATGTTCAGTAAATCTTTAATCCAATTTTCTGGTGATGGATGGGGCTGTGTTCCCTTCCTGTTGCTTGACCTGAGGCCAAACTATGGTGAAGGTAATGAAGATAATGGTGACCTCTTTCAGAAGGTCCCATGCTGCACTCAATGCCCCAGGCTCTGCAGCAGGCCACCACTGACTTACGCCTCTGCCACAGACTCCTGGACACTCATGGGCATGTCTGGGTCAGTTTCTTGTGGGGTCACTGCTCCTTTCTTCTGGGTCCTGGTGCACACAAGGTTTTGCTTGTGCCCTCCAGAGTCTATTTCCCCAGGCCAGTGTAAGTTCTGGTGGTTCTACGGTGGGGTTAATGGCGACCTCCTCCAAGAGGGCTTATGCCAAACCCAGGTCTCATTGGAAAAGACCCTGATGCTGGGAAAATTGAAGATGGGAGGAGAAGGGGACGACAGAGGATCAGATGGTTGGATGGCACCACTGACTTGATGGACGTGAGTTTGAGTAAGCTCTGGGAGTTGGTGATGGACAGGGAAGCCTGGAGTACTGCAGTCCATGGGGTTGCAAAGAGTCAGACACAACTGAGTGACTGAACTGAACTGAAGCCATCTGGAGCACAATAGGTGCCAAATAACTTTTCTTTATCAATTACTTATATAATATTTTATATCTACTATGTTGCCATCCTTGTTTTGAGTACTTTGTAAGTTTTAGTTCATTTAATCTTAGTTTTTAGAATTAATCCTACCATTATTGTCTTTTTACAAATAAGGAAAGGAAGTGTCAAGAGGTTCAACAAGTTGCTTGACCTTACACTGCTCATATATGGTGGAAGTAAGCTTTGAATCCAGGCAGTTTGGTCCAGGTTCCATTACCTGAATCACTTTTTCCTCTCTGAACTACCTCTTACCAATTAAAAAAAAAATGATGAATACTATGATCAGAATGAATTGAGAGTATAGGATGCCATCCTACATCTTCTTCCTGGAGCTTGAGTCTATCCTATTCTTCATCAGTATGTTTGCCCAAGGAGGTATTTAGTTATAGGCAATTGCAACATTTTCTCTAAGAGTTCCCATTACCTATTGTGCCTTACTCCAAGTAGTAAAGACACTGATTCTTCTTCATGGAAAGCTCACAGGTACCACATTGAATTGCTAATCACACACCACAGAAGCTTCATGACACCCCAGTGAGGCAGCACTGAACCTCCAGGGTCACCCAGCAAATGTGACAGATTCATAATTTGAACCCAGGACCCTCTGTCTAACGGGCTTGCTTTTCATGGACATGTCATGCCATCCTTGATGTAACAAAGGACACTTAGAATACAGAATAAATGTCCTCTGGGCTTCCCAGGTGGCACTAGTGGTAAAGTACATGCCTGCCAATTCAGGAGACCCAAGAGTTGCAGGTTCAATCCCTGGGTCAGGAAGATCCCCTGGAGAAGGTCATGGCAATCCACTCCAGTATTCTTGCCTGGAGAATCCTATGAACAGAGGAGCCTGGTGGGCTAGAGTCCATAGGTTTGCACAGAGTCAGATATGACTGAAGCGACTTAGCATGCATGTCTGTGATGTCCCGTGTTTTTAGAACCCATGTCAAATCCTTAGCAAAACGAGTACTTTCACTCACTTTTTTCAAACTGCATTCACTGAGATATTATTGTATCCCAGCAGTGAATATGTGAACCTTGAAAGAGAGATCACATTTGATCTCTTGTACCCCACTTTGGGACATTACCTAGGTCACATCAGCTTGCTTTAATTTCAGCCAGTCTTTCCATGATTGGATGTCCTGGTTTGACTTTAGGATATGTTATCAATGTCATCGATCATTCCAGCTGCAAAATTTAAAATAGATCCATGTTTCAAGTTCCTACAAAGCAAAGACTAGAAAGAGAGATAATTTTGGACTCGTTTTCCTAGTGATGGTCACTAAGTTGTCATCAAAAGCCTTTTTGCAATATGGATGAAGAAGGTGATGATTAAATTTACAAATATTAGACTTCAAGTGACCCTCGTTGTCATACAGTTTACATAATGTGTAAGACACTTTAGATAAGGTGTAAGACATGAGGAGATCATGGTTTTCAGGAATTTAAGAATGAATGGAACTAACACTAATGATGGAGTTATAACTTAGAGCCAGATTTAGAAGGTAAATATCATAGCAGCAAAATCTGACCAACGTTAATGAGCTCTGCCTGCCAGTTCAACAGTTGGAACATGCCCCTTTTCCTATCCTTTATCTCCTGAGCTTTATTTGTTTATTAGCCCACTTGGACAACAGCATATAAATTTGGGGAAGACAATCAATAAAAGTTTGCCAGAACAAAAGGCTAGTTTACTAATTTCCCCCATAGCCCTGTGTAGGTTTATAATAAAATTTCTTCCTGTTGAAATCTGGGCTCTGCTGTCTCAGGAGTGACCCCTCTGGTTGAGAAGACCATCAAGAATATGCAACATCTCCACCATCTCCTGCCCACATACTGGCCTGATTAATCCCGATTGAGTCTTTGGAAAGCACACAAATATAAACTATTCATTTATTTCAAATCGGTGGGCGCCGCGGGGAAGTTATCTCATATAATCTAGTGTTAGTCTATCCACTGCATCATAAAAATTAATTTGTCTAATTAATGACATTAGTACTTTTATACATGCATAATTCATATTAATTGATAGGTCTGCCTAAAAAGAATACCTTTTGGAAGAAAAATGATCCCATTAGTGCAAGTTTAATCCAAATCAGGGCTGACAAAGCATGGAGCCTTCAAGGCGTATCTTCAGCTTTGTTAATTGTCATAAGCATTCTAAATTGATTATTCTTACATTAGCATGAGACATTTCATTCATCAATGCTTTGCTGTAAAGGAAATTTGTCTAATGGATTTGGGTAGCTCAACTAAATAAGTAGTATTTTTTTTTCTAGGGTAGCTAGAGGGGCATTTGAAGCATATTAATTCACTAATACTGGAGGGAAGAAAAATTAGCAGTGGAAATATACAGAAATATCATACAAAATTAGATTTCTGACACTGAATAATTTTTGTGATATCTATTTCAATGGTAATTGAGTGAGTGTGCCTGCACTTTTATTGCTTTTCTGTTTTGCAAGCTCCATGATAAACAGCTAATGTTAATATTTCTTATGAGTTATGTTCCTGCACCTGGTAGGGCCACAGGGGTATGAAATGGAGGATGAATGAGACAAATATGCATTTTTCAGGGGGGAGGGGTGCTGCTAGACCCCACAGGGATTCTACAAGGATTGACCATAGCACCATTTACCTTGGGCTTCTGGGAAAACCATTTCCACAGACACGTGTAGCCAGCTAAGCCATGGGGAGACAATAAACTTAGATTCGATTGTGTCCCAGTCTGCACAGACTAGAGAGCAGGAAATCCATTCAACTTGCTGCCTGCCTCTTCATTTCGGGGCAGTCATCAAAGAATTCTTTTTAGTGGCCAGAGCCAAACTTCTTGGTTAAATGTCCAGAGACTTACACAAAGCCTGGTTGGGATCTTCTGTTTGGGGAGCAATAACCTGACAATGAGCTGGCAAGATATACTTTAACAGCTGTTCTATACTCTTTTTCGGCTGTATAGACCAATTCCATACTGTTGATTTTGGGCAGAGCTGAGGAGTTCATTTCGATGAAACAGTGCTTGTGCTATGAGGATCTCAGTTGGAGGTTGTCCACCATGGTCTTCTACTTTAGAGTATCTCCTTCTTCTCCTCCTCTTCTTCTTCTCCTCACCAGGATGGATTTGAGAAATTTCCAATACTTTAGACCATCCTAGGGCACTGGAAAAAAATACACCTGTGTCAAAGTCTTAGCAAGTTAGTTACTCAGTAAATGAGTGACCTTGGCCAAGTAGCTTAATGTCTTTGAGGTTCCATTTCTAATAGTAGCTGTTTCAGTGTGTTGCTATGATGGACATGTACATGAGACAGTGCACGCCTCAAGGGCTTAGCATTGTGACTAGCACATAACAGCTGTCAAATAAATTGCAACACTTATGAGCTATTATCTGGTGGAATTAGATAGAGACAAAAAGAATCTTTCTTGCGTTCTTACTTCTTTTTCTTATTTCCCTTCTCTTCTTCCTCAAAAGATTTTTGTCTCTAGGTGACATTTTTTTCATCATCCCAATTACCCTTGTGTTTCAGAGTGGACTCTTTGGTCACTTGGCACTCACAGAAATTCTAGCCAGGCAAAAAGTGCTAACAAACTCCCCACCAACCTTCCAGAACATGATCACAGCAATTGTCCCAAAGGTATCACTTACTTCAGAGCCTCTGGGCTCATATTAAAAGAGACTACGTTGTGGAGTACATTAAGCTCAGGTTTTAGATTTAGATAAACCTGAGCTAGAAATCTCTCTCATTCAATCATTCATTCATCTATTCAATAAATATTGAGTAAGTACCCAGTATTTATCTTAGGGATACTGATGTACATTTAAGGAGTAGGCATTCTAGTCAAGTGAAATTTGCTCAGTGATGTCCGACTCTTGGCATCCCCATGGACTATACAGTCCATGGAATTCTCCAGGCCAGAATACTGGAATGGGTAGCCTCTCCCTTCTCCAAGGGAATCTTCCCAATCCAGGGATCGAACCCAGGTCTCCTGCATTGCAGGCAGATTCTTTACCAGCTGAGCCACAAGCTGACTGACAATTCACCAAAAAGCAGAGACCTACAGAAGAGAATTCAGAGAGAGAGTGAGAAGTGCTGAGAAGGGAATGAGACTGGGAGTGTGGTGCAGAGTGGCTGGGCTGTGGGCAGAGGAGCTAAGGAAGTACTTTATCGAGGATGGACAGGGAGGGACTCTGATATGTTATCACACCCATGAAAAGCATCCTTCCAGGTACCAGGTGAAAAGATCTAGCAGAAGGAAGGCCCTTTGCACATTTAAGGCAAAGAAAGGAGGATATGACTCCAATGCAGGAAATGAGTCTCAGGGTAGGCAGGGGCCTGAATTAAAAACCATGGTGGATCAGTGGGAAAGAATCCAGCTGCAATGTAGGAAACATGGGTTCAGTGCCTGGGTCAGGAAGATCCCCTGGAGGAGGAAATGGTTACCCATTACAATATTCTTGCTAGAAAAATCACATGGACAGAGGAGCCTGGCAAGCTACAGTCTATGGGAGTCAAAAAGAGTCAGACACAACTGAGCAACCAAGCACATGCTGTGGTCAGTCGTGCCTGACTCTCTGTGACCCCCAAGGACTGTGAGCCGCCAGGCTCCTCTGTCCTCGGGATTTCCCAGGCAAGAATACTGGAATGGGTTGCCATTTCCTCCTCAAGAGCACAGCACAGCACCTGCCTTTTACTCACTGTACATTCTTGGGAAGTTTCTATAGACCTCTCTCCAAGCCTCAGTTTTCTCACCTGCAAGATAGGAATTAGCACAATTGCTTCCTCACATGTTTCTCTTCATGAATAAATGAGACATTTCCAGATTATCGATAAATCTGGACTCATAAAATGTTGCTCCCTCATCTTTCTTCTCCCTGAATACCATTTGTTCACAAATACTGAAATATTTCTGTTCAGTTGAATGACCCTCCCCCAGTTAATTTTGGAGATTTTACACAATCCAGGAGATAGGTACATATTTCCTCTACCAAGAAAAACCTTCCTTTGTTTGGTGGTGACTGTGTGTCCCACTCAACAAAGCTGTGAGAGTCTGGAATAAGCCATGGCGGGGCAGAAGGAAGCCTGCTCTCCACTTCTGGTGAAGAGCTGTTGCAGCCTGTCTTCCGGCCACATCTTTAGATCCATTCACCTTCCAGCATCCTGTAGTCTCTGCTGGCAATTCTTCTGGGATGTTTTCAGTAGACTCCCTCCAGACCCCATGTATCCCATGATGTGCTCCCTGATCCTTCAGGACCACATTAGGCTTTAATCTCTAATCTCCTTGTCCCAATAAGTGTTGATTTTTCTGCATCCATTTTCAATCCCTTCCTCAAGCTCTCTCTTTAGGCCTCAAGTTTCAACACAAAGGAAACACTTCCTAAAGTTGTTCATTTTGGTTTCCAGCAGACAGAATTTGGGAAGGACAGAGATATTACATATCCCACAACTAAAATATACCAGATGTGTAGCTTTATTCTGGTTTTTAACATATAATATTCCTGTTTTCCTAAATGTAACTTAATATTGCTTTCAACATGGAAAGTGATACTCTAATTATACAAAACATAAGCCATACCATTCCTCAAATATATATTTATACACGGACTAATGGAAGGGGCCAGGACAAATGATCTGTGTTAGATATTCCAAATGTGAAAAAATGAGGTTGGTAGAGATAGATTTAACAGCTATTGGGGGAGTGCTTGCAATAATTGGTTATTGTTGAAAAGAAATGTCAGATATCATTATTGACATTTACAATTTTAATTAGCTTGATCTCTGAGTCCAATACATTATATTTTCCTCTTTTCAATTTTTTTTTTTCCTGGAAGAATTAAAACCAATAGGCTTTCACAGTTATTTAAGGAAATGTTATTAAGACCCACAATGCTGGGATGTACTAATAGTTTAATGGATGAAGAATATGGGTCATTTTTCATGTTAAAACACAGCCCTTAAATGAAATACTTCTCTCATTTGCTACAGAACTAGAACAGCAGATTGCACTGTTTCCTCGAAGTCTTTAGTTTGTTCAAGAGTTCCTGGAGGTTTGGATTTTTGTGCCATTCAGTCTCTGTCCCCGTCAACCTTTACTCCAAGGAAAAGGGTGAGTGGAGGCTCCAGGAGATTTTGAGCAGAGGAATGGAACTCTGTATGAAGTATGGCTCTGCAACTTACAAGGCAAGGCATCTTTCTTTCCAGACACCCAGGGAGTCTAATGTTTCTTATTTATCTGCAGGTGGCTCTAGACATTTTTGGTGGCATCCTACATATACCATTTCATTCTGCAAGGTGTTTAATGAGACCAAAGTATATGTAATTATTAGAACCAGCTCTAATTATCTCCATGGAGATAATTTCATTGGTGATGTGTGATGTGTAGTTCCTGCATGCTAATTCGCTTCAGTCCTGTCAGACTCTTTGTGACCCTATGGACTGTAGCCCACCAGGCTCCTCTGTCCCTGGGATTCTCCTGGCAAGAATACTCAAGTGAGTTGCATTTCCTTCTTCAGGAAATCTTCCTGACCCAAGAATCAAACCCATGTCTCTTGTGCCTCCTGCATTGGCAGGCGGGCTCTTTACCTTTAGCACCACCTAGGAAGCCCATGTAAGTGCCTGCTTCTCCCAGTTGGTAATACACAACTCACAAGGTTATCTCTTTTCTGAAGCAAATATCATTTGGAACATAGATGGGACTTTCAGAGACCATGTAATCATTTAACTATTGTGATACAATGATACACTAAAAAATATGTTTTGGTGTTCACCTGATTCTAGCCTGAGCTCCTAAAGTCTTTGAGATTTCCTGAGGGTAAAATCAATTGGCCAGTTTTTGACTCCATGAACTGTATCCCGCCAGGGTCCTCCATCCATGGGATTTCCCAGACAAGAATACTGGAGTGGGTTGCCATTTCCTTCTCCAGGGGATCTTCCTGACCTGGGGATTGAACTTGCTGTATCTTCTGCACTGGCAGGCAGGTTCTTTATCACTGAGCCACATGGGAAGCTAGGAGCATCTTTTCTTCTGGTATATGGCCTTTGATTTTGGTTTTTGACACAGCACTCCTAAATCCCTTGGAATTTCTAGAATGATAAGAGAATCTTTGGTTCTAATGAGTTGACACTCAATGGGCTCCTGGATAACTGCAGGATGGTGGCTGCTCACTGGAAAGATAAAACAATTATAAGAAGCTTAGAACTTTCAGCACCACCCACTCAGCCTCTGGGGAGGGGAGAGAGACTGGAAACTGAGTTAATAATCATGTCTATGAGATGAAGCCTTCATAAAAATTCCTGAACTACAGAGTTGGTGATGGACAGGGAAACCTGGCACGCTGCAGTCCTTGGGGTTGCAGAGTCGGACACGACTGAGCGACTGAACTGAGCTGAACAGAGTTTGGAGAACTCCTGGGTTGGCCAATGCATTCACATGCCAGGAAGGTATATGTTCCAACTCCATGGCGAAAGAAGTGCCTATGTTCGGGACCCTTCTTTCCTTGAGTACCTTTCCATCTTCTCTAACCATTATCATATCCTTTATAATAATGCGTTTTCCTGAGTTCTGAGAGACATACTAGCAAATTATGGAAACAAAAGAGGGTCTTGGGATTGGTTGGAAATACAAGTGAAAGCCTGGGACTCCCTATTGGAGCCTGAAGTAGGTGGGGTACTGTGGGACTAGGATCTAGACCTGGGTGGGGAGAGGGGGTGTGTGCTAATTCCTGGTGAGAAGTGTTAGACTGAACTGAATGGAAGGACATCCTGCTGGTGTCAGAGAATTGGTGTGTATGTGGGAAAAAGTCAAATATTCTATAACCAGAAGTATTGTGAGCATTCAGAGAGGAGAGAACAGAGGAAAATGGAGTTTTTCCTTTTATCAGTTCAGTTCAGTTCAGTCACTCAGTCGTGTCCGACTCTTTGCGACCCCATGAATCGCAGCACGCCAGGCCTCCCTGTCCATCACCAACTCCCAGAGTTCACTCAGACTCACGTCCATCGAGTCAGTGGTGCCATCCAGCCATCTCATCCTCTGTCGTCCCCTTCTCCTCCTGCCCCCAATCCCTCCCAGCATCAGAGTCTTTTCCAATGAGTCAACTCTTTGCATGAGGTGGCCAAAGTACTGGAGTTTCAGCTTTAGCATCGTTCCTTCTAAAGAAATGCTAGGGCTGATCTCCTTCAGAATCTCCTTCAGAATGGACTGGTTGGATCTCCTTGCAGTCCAAGGGACTCTCAAGAGTCTTCTCCAACACCACAGTTCAAAAGCATCAATTCTTCGGCACTCAGCCTTCTTCACAGTCCAACTCTCACATCCATACATGACCACTGGAAAAACCATAGCCTTGACTAGACGAACCTTTGTTGGCAAAGTAATGTCTCTGCTTTTCAATATGCTATCTAGGTTGGTCAAAACTTTCCTTCCAAGCAGTAAGTGTCTTTTAATTTCATGGCTGCAGTCACCATCTGCAGTGATTTTGGAGCCCCCAAAAATAAAGTCTGACACTGTTTCCACTGTTTCCCCATCTATTTCCCATGAAGTGATGGGACCAGATGCCATGATCTTCGTTTTCTGAATGTTGAGCTTTAAGCCAACTTTTTCACTCTCCTCTTTGACCTTCATCAAGAGGCTTTTGAGTTCCTCTTCACTTTCTGCCATAAGGGTGGTGTCATCTGCATATCTGAGGTTATTGATATTACTCCCAGCAATCTTGATTCCAGCTTGTGCTTCTTCCAGTCCAGCATTTCTCATGATGTACTCTGCATATAAGTTAAATAAACAGGGTGACAATATACAGCCTTGATGTACTCCTTTTCCTATTTGGAACCAGTCTGTTATTCCATGTCCAGTTCTAACTGTTGCTTCCTGACCTGCATATAGATTTCTCAAGAGGCAGATCAGGTGGGTCTGGTATTCCCATGTCTTTCAGAATTCTCCACAGTTTGTGGTGATCCACACAGTCAAAGGCTTTGGCATAGTCAATAAAGCAGAAATAGATGTTTTTCTGGAACTCTCTTGCTTTTTCCATGATCCAGCGGATGTTGGCAATTTGATGTCTGGTTCCTCTGCCTTTTCTAAAACCAGCTTGAACATCTGGAAGTTCACGGTTCATGTATTGCTGAGGTCTGGCTTGGAGAATTTTGAGCATTACTTTACTAGTGTGTGAGATGAGTGCAATTGTGCGGTAGTTTGAGCATTCTTTGGCATTGCATTTCTTTGGGATTGGAATGAAAACTGACCTTTTCCAGTCCTGTGGCCACTGCTGAGTTTTCCAAATTTGCTGGCATGTTGAGTGCAGCACTTTCACAGCATCATCTTTCAAGATTTGAAATAGCTTAATTGGAATTTCCATCACTTCCACTAGCTTTGTTCATAGTGATGCTTCCTAAGGCCCACTTGATTCATATTCCAGGATGTCTGGCTCTAGGTGAGTGATCACACCATCATGCTTATCTGGGTCGTGAAGATCTTTTTTGTACAGTTCTTCTGTGTATTCTTGCCATCTCTTCTTAATATCTCTGCTTCTGTTAGGTCCATACCATTTCTGTCCTTTATCAAGCCCATCTTTGCATGAAATGTTTCCTTTGTATCTCTAATTTTCTTGAAGAGATCTCTAGTCTTTCCCATTCTGTTGTTTTCCTCTATTTCTTTGCATTGATCGCTGAGGAAGGCTTTCTTATCTCTTCTTGCTATGCTTTGGAACTCTGCATTCAGATGTTTATATCTTTCCTTTTCTCCTTTGCTTTTCGATTCTCTTCTTTTCACAGCTATTTGTAAGGCCTCCCCAGACAGCCATTTTGTTTTTTTGCATTTCTTTTCCATGGAGATGGTCTTGATCCCTGTCTCCTGTACAATGTCACAAACCTCTGTCCATAGTTCATCAGGCACTCTATCTATCAGATCTAGTTCCTTAAATCTATTTCTCACTTCCACTGTATAATCATAAGGGATTTGATTTAGGTCATACCTAGTGGTCTAGTGGTTTTCTCTACTTTCTTCAATCTAACTTTGGATTTGGCAATAAAGAGTTCATGATCTGAGCCAAAGTCAGCTCCTGGTCTTGTTTTTGTTGACTGTATAGAGCTTCCCCATCTTTGGCTGCAAAGAATATAATCAATCTGATTTCAGTGTTGACCATCTGGTGATGTCCATGTGTAGAGTCTTCTCTTGTGTTGTTGGAAGAGGGTGTTTGCTATGACCAGTGCATTTTCTTGGCAAAACTCTATTAGTCTTTGCCCTGCTTCATTCTGTATTCCAAGGCCAAATTTGCCTGTTACTCCAGGTGTTTCTTGACTTCCTACTTTTGCATTCCAGTCTCCTATAATGAAAAGGACATCTTTTTTGGGTGTTAGTTCTAAAAGGTCTTGTAGGTCTTCATAGAACCATTCAAATTCAGCTTCTTCAGCATTACTCGTTAGGGAATAGACTTGGATTACTGTGATATTGAATGATCTGCCTTGGAAATGAACAGAAATCATTCTGTCATTTTTGAAATTGCATCCAAGTACTGCGTTTCGGACTCTTTTGTTGACCATGATGGCTACTCCATTTCTTCTGAGGGATTCCTGCCTGTAGTAGTAGATATAATGGTCATCTGAGTTAAATTCACCCATTCCAGTCCTTTTTAGTTCACTGATTCCTAGAATGTCAACATTCACTCTTGCCATCTCTTGTTTGACCACTTCCAATTTGCCTTGATTCATGGACCTGACATTCCAGGTTCCTATGCAATATTGCTCTTTACAGCATCAGACCTTGCTTCTATCACCAGTCACATCCACAACTGGGTATTATTTTTGCTTTGGCTGCATCCCTTCATTCTTTCTTGAGTTATTTCTCCACTGATCTACAGTAGCATATTGGGCACCTACTGACCTGGGGAGTTTCTCTTTCAATGACCTATCATTTTGCCTTTTCATACTCTTCATGGGGAGATATATATATATATGGATATATATATAAAATGTTTGTGTGTGTGTGCTAAGTCTCTTCAGTGATGTTCAGCTCTTTGCAACCCATGGACTCTAGCCCACCAGGCTCCTCTGTCCATGGGATTCTCCAGGCAAGCATACTGGAGTGGGTTGCCATGCCCTCCTCCAGGAGATCTTCCCCACCCAGAGAGCAAACCCATGCCTCCTATGTCTCCTGCATTGGTAGGTGGGTTCTTTACCACTAGTGCCACCTGGGAGGCCCCATATATCTTGTATACCATACACTTAAGTACTCTATTTAAACATAATCATACATGGAACTTTAAATACAATAAAATTCTGAATCCAGACAGAAAAGTTTTTGAATCACTCTTGCTTGAGGATGATCAGTGCTTTGGGACTATCTGTGCCAACCTACACAGGCAACTAAAGATGATATAACTTTATAGTTATATAAATATAAGCCCAACTGTCATGCTCACTGGGGTTCAGGAAAAGAGACAAAGGAGGCATGTGTACCATACATTTAAATGCTTAAAAATAGAAACCAAGCTAATAAACTGTAATGGGCCTTAGGAAGCATCACTATGAACAAAGCTAGTGGAAGTGATGGAAATTCCACTTGAGCTATTTCAAATCCTAAAAGATGATGCTGTGAAAGTGCTGCACTCAATATGCCAGCAAATTTGGAAAACTCAGCAGTAGCCACAGGACTGAAAAATGTCAGTTTTCATTCCAATTCCAAAGAAAGGCAATGCCAAAGAATGCTCAAACTACTGCACAGTTGCCCTCATCTCACATGCTAGTAAAGTAATGCTCAAAATTCTCCAAGCCAGGCTTCAGCAATGTGTGTACTGTGAACTTCCAGATGTTCAAGCTGGTTTTAGAAAAGGCAGAGGAAGCAGAAATCAAATTTCCAACATCCAGTGGATCATCGAAAAAGCAAGAGAGTTCCAGAAAAAAAATATACTTCTGCTTTACTGACTATGCCAAAGCCTTTGACTGTGTGGATGACAACAAACTGTGGAAAATTCTTCAAGAGATTAGAATATCAGATCGCTTGACCTGCCTTCTGATAAATCTGTATGCAGGTCAAGAAGCAACAGTTAAAACTGGACATGGAACAACAGACTGGTTCCAAATAGGAAAAGGAGTATGTCAAGGCTATATATTGTCAACCTGCTTATTTAACTTATATGCAGAGTACATCATGAGAAATGCTGGGCTGGATGAAGCACAAGCTGGAATCAAGATTGCCAGGAGAACTATCAATAACCTCAGATATGCAGATGACACCACCCTTATGGCAGAAAGTGAAGAGAAACTTAAAGAGCCTCTTAATGAAAGTGAAAGAGGAGAGTGAAAAAGTTGGCTTAAAGCTCAACATTCAGAAAACTAAGATCATGGCATCTGGTCCCATAAGTTCCTGGCAAATAGATGGGGAAACAGTGGAAACAGTGACAGACTTTATTTATTTATTTTTGGCTCCAAAGTCACTGCAGATGGTGACTGCAGCCATGAAATTAAAAGGTGTTTGCTCCTTGGAAGAAAAGTTATGACCAACCTAGACAGCTTATTGAAAAGCAGAGACATTGCTTTGCCAACAAAGGTCTGTCTAGTGAAAGCTATGGTTTTTCCAGTAGTCATGTATGGATGTGAGAGTTGGACTATAAAGAAAACTGAAGAATTGATGGTTTTGAACTGTGGTGTTGGAAAAGAGTCTTAAGAGTCCCTTGGACTACAAGGAGATCCAACCAGTCCATCATAAATGAAATCAGTCCTGAATATTCATTGGAAGGACTGATGTTGAAGCTGAAACTCCAATCCTTTGGCCACCTGATGGGAAGAACTGCTTTCATTTGAAAAGACCCTGATGCTGGGAAAGATTGAAGACAGGAGGAGAAGGGGTTGACAGAGGATAAGATGGTTAGATGGCATCAGTGACTCAATGGACATGAGTTTGAGTAAGCTCTGGGAGCTGGCAATGGACAGGGAGGCCTGGTGTACTGCAGTCCATGGGGTTGCAAAGAGTCGGATATGACTGAGTGACTGAATTGAACAGAATTGATTCTTGACAAATGGGCTTTCCCAGGTGGCACTAGCAGTAAAGAATCCACCTGACAATGCAGGAGACATAAGAGATCTGGGTTCGATTCCTGGGTCAGGAAGATCTCCTGGAGGAGGGCATGGCAACTCATTCCAGTATGCTTGTCTAGAGAATCCCATGGACAGAGGAGCCTAGTGGGCTATAGTCCACAGGGTCATAGTTTGACGTGACTGAAGTGACTTAACACACACAAACACACAGACACACACATGCATTCTTGACAAATACACATCAGGAGTCCTCTGAGTTGCATGGTAGGACATAGCCATTCCCCAGGGAGGAACCTCTAGCTTGGCCTGTGGTGCCCAGTCTACCCACCTTCTCTTCCATCGCCTCTTCCTTCCACATCACAGGGGGCCTCCAGCTTTCAAATATGGACAATCTGATCTCATCTCTTATTTCTCTCTCTCTCTTTGAAGGGCTACCCCGTGGCTTCCCCTCAGATCTGGGAGTATGCATACTGAGTGATAACATCCACCCTTGGAAAAGCTGAACATGAGAAGCAGACTCAGGGCTGACCGATGGGCAGTTTCACAGTCTTGGCTTGTGGAATATTGTCCAGGGGAAAATCAGAGCTCTGCACAGGTCCATCCCCTTAGCTCCTCTGCTTTGGCCAGAGGAGGCCATGAGAGACACTGTGGAGCATGAGGCCGAGGGCTGAGTCAGTGGTATTGCGTGTCTCTTTGTGTGGTTAAACTCATTATCTGGATGCTTTAGCCTTTAAAACTCCCAGCTAAATAGGTGATAGTAAAAATTAGAGATGAATTTAACTTTTACTAATAGCAAATTATCTAGTAAACGAGATGTTTCTTCACTCCTCTTTCTTCAAATCGACCCAACCATTATAGTGCTGATTCATTCCCTTTTTGTTGGGAGGATATAAAAGTTCACTTTATTGTACTGGCCTTCAACAATCCTAAACCCTAATCCCAGTCCTGAAATTAATTTCTGGGTGACTTTGAAAAGGATGTAAGAAGAAAAAGTGCCTCAAAATTCTTAATATCATGGCAAAGAAAGATAGAGAGGAGCTACCTGGTTCAATCATATGAAATTTACTAGTATTTGACCTTTTTTTTTTTTTAAGCTTACTGAAATGGCAATTTTGTATGGTTTAAATTAACTGAAGAGGAGGTCTCTACAAAAGCCCCTTTCAGCTCTGTGTCATGGGGTCACGGAGTTTTGTCTAGAAGCCTGGGAGCCCGTTCTAAGTGTTTCCTTTCAGGATGGTTGGGTCAGATGTTGGGGAAGGGCACAGAGAGCTGGCTCTAACTCATCCTTTTGGCAAAGAAGGTGGGCTACAGTAGCCACTGCCCTGTAATCACACTGCCTCGCTCTGAGTCATAAACGCCCAGCGCTTCACTTTTCACATGCTTGGCAAAGATTATATTTTTCCATGTTCTCACGCCTGCCCCTCGGCCTTTGTGAAGCAATTTCCACAGAAACGATGGTCTGCCACCAAATAAGAGTTTACTAAGAATAAAAATTGAATTTCGTCTGCCTGTTGACAAGCTGATTGATCTGGGGGCTCTTGTGACTGAATCCTCTCCTAAGCACATTCTCATTTATCATGTGCGAGATTGTTTCAGAATCGATAGCAGCCCTGAGCAGACACGTCTCTGCTGGGGACCCGTCAGGGCCCACAGCCTTCCCTGTAACACTGCTAATTTTTTGACAGAATTATTTCAACAGTTAAATCGTTCTAGGCCTGTTGTTCCCAGCCTTTCACTAGAATTGTTTGTTAAGGTCATACTTTTTAATATACTTCCTGTAAACACTGGACCTTGAGGAGTTTGCCCTTTTTCTCATGAGGTTAATTTCTCACCCCCGCTCTGAAAGTGAAAGTGTTAGTCGCTCAGTCATGCTAAGAGTCAGTCATGTCTGACTCTTGGCGACCCCATGGACTGTAGCCCTCCAGGCTCCTCTGTCCATAGAATTCTCGAGGCAAGAATACTGGAGTGGGTAGCCATTCACTTAATCTGTGGTTGAGCGATGTTAAATTTTAGGATGCCCCTGAGGTGCAACTCTTTATATACAACCTGTGTCAAAGGATAAGAGCAAGAAAAAGCAACTTAACTGCCATCCTAGGGCTTCATGGCCTAGCTGTGTGGCTTTGGCAATGATCTTTCCCTCTCTGAGCCTCATGTTAAGAAATTGGGTCAGATGAAGTCTTAAGTAGAGTCTATCTTGGATACTCTCTTTGTCCAAGTCAGCAGTTGTGAACCAGAGGTTCATGGGTAGAATTTGGTCTGAAGATGGGGTTCATTTAGCTTCCAGAGTATCTGCTTTTTGTTTGTTAAATTTGATTCCCTTTTTTCTTACTTTATTTAAAAAATTAATTTGTTAATATTTTAAAATTACATAAATACAATTCATTCTTTCTGTGACACACTAATTTTGGTATGAGTTTTGACACATGCGTAAATGCTTGTACCCACAGTATACAGAACAAGATAACATCCCAAGAACTCCTTCATGTTTCTCCCTCAAAATCAAGCCCTGCCCCCACTCTTAACCCCTGACAATCACTAATATGTTCTCTGTTCCTATAGCTTTGTCTCTTTCAGGATATCACCTGAATGAAATTATATGATTATATAACCTCTTGAAACCAAGTTCATGAGCACAATGCATTTGATATTCACCCATGATGTATGTGTCGGCGATTTGCTCCTTTTATTTCTGAATAATATTCCACTGGGGCTTCATTGTTTGTATGTATGTATCACCATGTGTTTATATGTTCATCTACTGAAGGGTATTTGGGCTTTTTCAAGTTTTTGATGATCATGAAAAACGGTCCCATTAGCATTTGTGGGTAGTTTTTATATGAACATAAGTTTCCATTTCTACAATAAAATTACTGGTTCTTGTGGCAATTTTTTAAAAGAACTGCCAGGGTACTTTCCAGAATATTTATACCGTTTTGTACTCCTTCCGGAAATGTATGAGAATTTTCTCTGCATCCTCATTGACACTTGATATTATCAGTAACTTTTAAAACTTTAAGCATTCTAATAGGTGTATGGTAATATCTCATTTTAATTTGCATTTTCCTCATTATTAATCACATTGAACATCTTGTGTTTATTTGGCATCATATATCTTCTTTGCTGAAGTGTTTGTTGCAATATTTTTCCTATTTCTTTGAATAGGTTGTTTATTTACTTTTGGGTTTTAAGAATATTTTAAAAAATATATTACAGATACAATTTTTGTTCAATATATGACTCACAAGTAATTTCTCTCAATATATGGTTTGTCTTTTTATTCTGTTAATTGTGCTCAACATGGAGAAGGGTGCTTAACTTTGATAAAACCCATCATTTTTTCTATTTATCATTTTTCTTTTGTGTATTTTGCTTTTGATGTCATATCTAAGAAGACTTTGCCTTACCCTAGGTCCTGAAAATTTAGTTCTGTATTTCCTTCTAAGAGTTTTATGGTATTATGTTTTAATATATTTGTGTCTATGATATATTTCAAGTTAATTTCATATTTCTTTTACATATTGATATCTAGTGTTTTACAGCACCATTTGCTGTGAAACTACCTTTCTCCTTTCAAATTGTCAAAAATCTAAAAGTCAGTGCTATTTATGTGCACTAGAAAATTTCTGGATGTTTTTGTTCTCTTCCATTTGACTAAGAGTCTACCATTTCACAAGTGTCACATTGTTTCAACTACCGTAGTTTTATGATACATCTTAAAATGTGGTTGTGCACATCCTCCAACTTTTTTCTTTTTCAAAATTGTTTTGAATATTCTGGTTCCATTATCTTTCCATATAAATTTCAGAATTAGCTAGTGTGAATCTGCAGAGAATCCTGCTGGGATTTTGATTGGGATTGCATTAAATGTATTAGTCAATTTGGGGAGAATTGACATGTTGACTGTATTGACTCTTTTACTTCATGGGCACAGCGTGTCTCTCTGCTTATTTAGGTCCTCTATGATCTCAGGCATCAGCGTTTTGTAGTTTCAGTTACATATCCTGCACATATTTTTGTTAGATTTATATTTACAATTTCATTTCTGGGAGCTCTTATAAATGATACTGTTCTCAAATATTTTCTTTACAATAGTCTTTTCATTGCTAGTATGTAGAAATGCAATTGATTTCTATGTATTGATCTTTTATTCTGCAATCTTTTTAAGCTCACTTAGTTCTAGTGATGTTTTTTGGTAGATCCCCTATGATTTTTTTCATGTAGACAATCATAAGGATTTTTTACATGGGGATATTTTAATTTTTTAAAATGTGAATGCCTTTTATTTATTTTTCTAAACTTACTGAGTTCGCTAGGACTTCTAGAATGATATTGAATAGGAGTATAAAAATGGACAGCTTGACTACTTCCCAATCTCTTATGGAGAAAACATGTGATATAATGTCGGCTCTAAGTTTCTTTGTAGATAGTCTCTGTTAACTTTCCTTCTATTTATAGTTTTCTGAGAGTTGTCATTATGAAAGGATATTGAACTTTGTTGCCTTTTTTTCACTATTGGTATAATCATAATGTGATAAATTGCAGTGATTGATTTTTGAGGATGATTCATGAATCAGCTTTGCAATCTCATGATAAACTTCACTTGGTCATCAATATATTTTTTAATGCAGCAGATTTTAAATGAACACGTTGACTCTTTAGTTTCTCTGAAAAATTCAGAACATCTGGCAACACTGAGTCAAAAATCCTGCCTGGTGGCTCAATTATACAATTCAGACAGCATTCCTATACCAACACGAACATTAGTGTTAAGTGCAGATCAGTTAACTACACAGAAAAAGCTCTTCCAGGACTTCAGAACAGAAGCACAGGAATGAAATACATACACTAAAATAAACCCAGCATGATATCTGATATACCACACTAGGAACAGAAACCTACTTTAATAAATGAACTCTTGAAATTGTACATAGGGCTAACAATGTTAGATAATCCAGATTCCTATAAAAAAGTTTCTCAATTATTGGATAATCTAGTTCATATCATAGAAGCATTATCTTTCTTAAGACCCAATGATACATATTACACTGATGCAAATATTAAGTAGGGCATAAAGATAAAATTTATCTTAGAAAAATGAACTATTCAGGAATTCTTTGCACTAGCAGTGCAGGGGAACAGATAACTGGTACTGCTGTGGCGTCCATCCTAGGAACCACCAGCAGTAGCAGGGCGCTGCCAATCTAACCTGAGCACAGGTGCTTCGTGACAAACAGTGCCAGCACACTCATCTGCATGATATTCTGGCACTGAATTTTGAATGATACTAATTTATTAAATAAATCTGTGTGTGTGTGTGTGTGTGTGTATATATATATATATATATATATATATATATATATATATATATATATATATATATATGTAGAGTTGAAGAAGCTGATTTCCCTGGTGGTTCAAGCCATAAAGAACCTGCTGGCAATACAGGAAACAAACAATACTCGGATTCAACCCCTGGGCTGGGAAGATCCCCTGGAGAAGGAAATGGCAACCACTCCAGTATTCTTGCCTAGAGAATCCCACGGACGGAGAAGCCTGGCAGGCTAGAGTTCATGGAGTTGCAAAGACTTGGACACGACTTAGTGGCTAACACACACACAGAGTTGAAAAAGGCCATCCTCTAGGAAGCTGGTCAGTGTCCTTAAGAAACCACAGTAGAGATCAAAGTAATACTAATCATGGCATGTGGACTGTTTTGTTGTTGTTAAGTTTTATTTATTTATTTATACTGTGCTGAGTCTTTGTTGCTATGCGAGGGCTTTTTCTGGTTGCAGCAAGCAGGAACTACTCTGTTGCGGTGTGTGGGCTTCTCATTGTGGTGGCTTCTCTTGACTCTTGTTTCAGAGCACGGGTTCTAAGGCATGCGGGCTCAGTGGTTGTGGTGCACGGGCTTAGTTGCACCAAGGCATGTGAGATTTTCCCAGACCAGGGATCAAGCCCATGTCCCCTGCCTTGAGAGGCAGATTCTTAACCACTGGACCACCAGGGAAGTCCCTGTTTTATTTATTTATTTATTTAAGCAAAGAAATCTCCATGTCTCTCAAAAAAGTAGAAAGCAAACGATAGACAAAATGTTGTACATATCATGGAAAATGGAAGAAAGCATGTAATTTTAGGGAAACATAAGTATTCCTGGATATTTTCTTATCCTTGCCAACATCCATCCCAGTTAGTACCACCTTAAGCTCTGTTGGCATTTAGATTTGAAACTGTAAATGAATAGTATGGGTATCACTCCCTGTATTGTCCAAGACACAACCATGCTTGACCTCTGAAGGGATCCAGATTTACTGCAGGGGAACAAGCAGCATGTAGTTCTTTACAAGACTTGGAACCTGGTCAAATGACTTACCATGAAGCCCCATTCCATTTCACCTATAACCCAGCATCACCCTGATTCCCAGTCTTAGTTTGATGACCTCTGATTTCCTCTCTTTATTTTTAACCCAACTGCCTATTTATTTACCATGTATTTGATGCCGGAGGAAGGACAATGAATCTGTCCTATTGAGTGATTCCTCTAGAACATTCTCTGAATTCTACAATAAAAACCACTTCCACGAACAAATATTTCTCTTTTGTGCTGTTATCTCACTCATGTAACTCCTTCTGGCTGGAGTGTCCTTTTTACTCCTTTTATTCTTGACCATAACTAATAACACCCAGCCCTCTAAGCAACCCTCCTGACTCTCAAATGAAAACTTAATCATACTCATCTTGGGGCCATGCGACCCTATTTTTCCTTTTTTCGAAGGTCATAGTATGTTAGCATTTGATAGTTTTTATCATGATTCTAAAACTAACTTTATTTTAAAAATCTAAACTAGGTTGATTTATAATAATATTGTATTTGTTTCATATGTGTATTGTAATTCAGTATGTTTGCTGGTTGTATTTCATTTTAGGTTTCTAAACAAGATAATGGGTATAGTTATGATATATAGTAGGGACTTGTTGCTTATCTATTTTATATATAGTAGTTTGTATCTGTTAATCGCATACTCCTAATTTGTCCCTCTCCCTTCCCTTTCCTCTTTGTAACCACAGTTTATTTTCTATGTCTGGGAGTCTGTTTCTGTTTTGTATATAGATTCATTTGGATTATTTTTTAGATCCCACATGTAAATGATACCAGATAGTATTGTCTTTCCCTGTCTGACTTATTTCACTAAGCAGAATATTCTCTAGGTCCCTCCACCTTGCTCCAAATGACAGTATTTCATTCTTTTATTAAAAAGCAAAATGCATATATAGTAAACAAAAAAACCAAGGTATCGGAAAGCATATGTGATAAAAACAAAGTCATCCTCCCATTCTTAACCCCGCATCGCCTGGTACTTCTCCCCAGGGAGACCACTTTCCCAGTCTCTCGCATATCTATTTAGAGGTCTTCTGTGAAGTATATACATTGCCAACACTGGTACAGAAATCAGCCTATTATACACAGTTCCTCACTGTGCTTGTTACTTGAACTATATTTTGAAAGATTATATCCTAAAAATATATCTTAAAGATTATTCTACTTCAGCACATCCATTCATCCAAAAATGATTGAATGCTTACTGTATGCCAGCACTGTTCTAGCCTCTAGGGATGAAGCACTGAACAAATAGATGTAATTGCTACCCTCAGTGATTCATTCTACTTATTGTTTGGGATGATAAGTCAAAACAATACAAAATAAAAACATTACATGTATATCAAATGTATGTATTTTATATATACACATTTATGTATGTCAATATATTATGCTAGATGACATACATTATGATAAATGGTACTAAGTGTTATGATAGAAAATAAAGTGTGGTCACTTAGCAGCAGCAGCAGCAGGAGATAGAAACTGCTGGGAGATGGTGTTGCTGTCTTAAATAGAGTGATCAGGAAAGTCCTCTCTGAGAAGATGACTGTTTTCTTGGGGAGACAGTCCTGCATCTGGTGTACATAGATGACCTCCTTCTTTTAAGTCCAGCATAGTGTTCTAAGCGTATGGTATGTCCACAGGAAGGGACTTCTGGGTTGTTACCATTCTGTGGCCAATAAACAGAGCTACAGTAAAGGACAGAAACAGTATGGACCTAACAGAAGCAGAAGATATTAAGAAGAGGTGGCAAGAATACACAGAAGAACTATACAAAAAAGATCTTCATGACCCTGATAACCACGATGGTGTGATCACTCACCTAGAGACAGACGTCCTGGAGTGCAAAGTCAACTGGGCCTTAGGAAGCATCACTAAGAACAAAGCTAGTGGATGTGATAGAATTCCAGTTGAGCTGTTTCAAATCCTGAAAGATGATGCTGTGAAAGTGCTGCACTCAATACACCAGCAGACTTGGAAAACTCACCAATGGCCACAAGACTGGAAAAGGTCAGTTTTCATTCTAATCCCAAAGAAAGGCAATGCCAAAGAATGTTCAAACTACCACACAATTGCACTCATTTCACATGCTAGCAAAGAAATGCTCAAAATTCTCCAAGCTAGGCTTCAACAGTATGTGAACCATGAAATTCCAGATGTTCAAGCTGGATTTAGAAAAGACAGAGGAACCAGAAATCAAATTGCCAATATCCATTGGATCAGAGAAAAAGCAAGAAAATTCCAGATAAACATCTACTTCTGCTTTAAGGACTACACTAAAGCCTTTGTGTGGATCCACAATGAACTGTGGAAAATTCTTCAAGAGATGGGAATACCAGGCCACCTTACCTGCCTCTTGAGAAATATGTATGCAGGTCAAGAAGCAACAGTTAGAACCGGACATGGAACAATAGAACAACAATATAAGCCTTGACGTAATAAAGGAGTATGTCAAGGTTGTATATTGTCACCTTGTTTATTTAACATCTATGCAGAGTACATCATGTGAAATGCTGGGCTGGATGAAGCGTAAGCTGAAATGAAGATTGCCAGAAGAAATACCAATAACCTCGAATATGCAGATGCTGTTGCTGCTGCTGCTGCTAAGTCACTTCAGTCATGTCCTACTCTGTGCAACCCCAGAGATGGCAGCCCACCAGGCTCCCCCATCCCTGGGATTCTCCAGGCAAGAACACTGGAGTGGGTGACACCACCCTTATCGCAGAAAGTGAAGACAAACTAAAGAGCCTCTTGAAGAAAGTGAAAGAGGAGAGTGAAAAAGCTGGTTTGAAATTCAACATTCAAAAAACTAAGATCACAGCATCAGGTCCCATCACTTCGTGGGAAATAGATGGGGAAACAATGGAAACAGTGACAGACTTTATTTTCTTGGGCTCCAAAATCACTGCAGATGGTGACTGCAGCCATGAAATTAAGACATTTGCTCCTTTGAAGAAAAGCTATGACAAACATTGACAGCATATTAAAAAGCAGAGACATTATTTTGCCAACAAAGGTCCATCTAGTCAAAGCTATAGTTATTCCAGTAGTCATGTATGGATGTGAGAGTTGGACCATAAAGAAAGCTGAGAACTGAAGAATTGATGCTTTTGAACTGTGGTGTTGGAGTAGACTCCTGAGAGTCCCTTGGACTGCAAGGAAATAAAACCAGTCAATCCTAAAGGAAATCAGTCCTGAATATTCATTGGAAGGACTGATGCTGAAGCTGAAACTCCAATACCTTGGCCACCTGATGCGAAGAACTGACTCACTGGAACAGACCCTGATGCTGGGAAAGATTGAAGGGAGGAGGAGAAGGGGGTGACAGAGGATGGGATGGTTGGATGGCATCATCGACTCAATGGACATAAGTTTGAGCAAGGCCCGGAACTGGTGATGGACAGGCAAGCCTGGCAGGCAACCGTCCATGGGGTAACAAAGAGTCAGGCATGACTGAGTGACTGAACTGAACTGAAACAAAGCTGCAAGGATTATCTTTGCAACCACTATTTGGACAAATGTGCAGATTTAACTGTAGTGGGAAAAGAAGTCTTTAAAATTGTTGTATCAGAAAAGACTATTATCTGTGTACATTTCTATGTCACCCACAGACTAAATTTCTTGAGGACAGGGACCATTCCTGACACATCTTTGAATTTCCTGAGCCAAGAGGATGTTTGTGGTTTGAACACCTAAACAGTTCAGAATAGACAAGGAGCAGAATGGTTTGAGCAGAATGGTTTTCATTCTTCTGGGAAGCATGTGAGCATCTTTAGTCCCTCAGACCATATCCTCCAGCTTCAATACACAGCTACTCCCTTGGATATGGTAATATGGCTGAGCTTACTTTGGGAACTTACCTAGGATAGAACATAAATATCTCTTCCTTTAAACAATGAACAGAATGTTTTCTCCTCTATGTAGAGCAGACATTATATCCTCAGGGTGATAAGCCTTGATGACTCAGCCCAAAGAACAAAAAGAGTAAAATTTACTCTGCATACTCAAGCACTTTCAAACATATGAGTGTCTCTTTCCCAAAGGCTTTTCTTTGGGGGTATGTATCCAAAGGAGTCTACACAACCTCAAGTTCAAGGTAACTAAGAAAACTGGCACAATCCAAGGGCTATTAAGGTTTAAATTTAAAATCAGTCTAGTTTGGGGGGGGGGGTGGAAACCAAAGTACTTATAATAAAAACTCTCCTGGAGAAGACATGATGGATATGTAGCAACTTAGAGTCCTGATAATATTTTCAGAGGGTGTCAGAACATTTACAATTATTCAGCGCTTAGAACTCACTTGCTCCCTGGCATTATCTTTGTTGGTCATAAACAGAAATATCCTTGAAGTAAATGGGGAAAGGTCATCACATAAATATGATAAGCAAGCTCATTGCTCTTAGTTTGGTTGAGGAGGTAAGAGAAAAATATACAAATAGGAAAGTCAACTATAGACAGCTGGAAGATATGCCTGAATTTGTATGGAAGGCAATTCTTGGTGGCTCCGGAGCCTGGTCTTTCTGGGTAGAACAACAAGAAGTGATTTCTATTAAGCCCTCATATCTTATTATTTTTATAACATAAGTTGCCGTTAGGCTTTCCCTTGGAATAGACGATGATGATAATTTACACATGCTGGACAGATAAATGATTCAATTCTTAGTTACAAGAGACTGTTGACAGTGATTACTGATGCTCATTTCGTTCACGCACATTATGTGGGGCAGGCAACTCCAGGTTTAGAGGCCTTTCATGTTTTTTCAAAGGAAATCAGTCACTCACATAATAATTATTTATTATTCCACATTGGCAGACAGTTGGATGCATTTATGACAGTTAAGAGCCTTAGACAAAATGCTGCAAAGTGGTGCAACCGATAAAATATTTTACAGCACAGGAGATACCAACAATAATTAGAAGGCCTTGGTATATAATGAAAAAAAAAAAAAACTCTGAGGTTTCCCCATTGACTCTTGGCTAGTTTTCACCTGTACCTTTGACTTGTTCCAGACTGAAATGCTGGTGTTCATCCAAGATTTGGATTCAGACCACTAAGTTTCTTTGCAAAGAGTCTTCTTCCCTAAATAACATCTGCCTACCCATCTGTCCATGGGTTCCTTTTTTGATTCATACATTTAACTTTTATTAAGCATTTTCTATGTGCAAAGTATCTTACTAAATCCTTCATAAAATCTTATCTCCCTGGAAGGACCTTTGACTGAGAACTGTGTGAATTCTAGTTTTAATTGTAAATAGTATACATCTTCCAATTCTCAGCCTAGCTGTATTCCAAATGTTCATCAGAGTCAAGTTTCTTTGAAAATAGAAAGTTTCAAATCTGAATTCTTTGGCTGCAGTATTTGGTTAATGTTACCTATTTCTCAAATTTACTTCATTTTGAAAACATATTGCAAAAGAAGATATTGTGAAAAATAAGTTTCCCTCTTATTGCTGACTCCCAATTGCCTCTCTGAGGTATGGGTTTCTTACATAATATCTCAAAGGTGTTATATGAATAGTAAATCCTGCTGTGATTCAATATGTGGGTTCTTAAAAATCACCACACTGTGCAAAATCACACAATAAAAACCACAGAGTTTCTGGGGAAAGTGGGGGTAAGGGTACAACTTTCTAAAATATCAAGAACATGTTTTTTGAAAAGTATAAACCATAGGACTCTAATAAAAATAGTAGCATAGTGTTACACATATCAAATGCTAAGAAATACATAAATACTACAATAAGGATGGTACTTTGACTTGAAATTGACCTGGAGGTTTGCTTGTAGGAATGGATTTTGGAAGGGTTGTGGCTCACGAGTTTCTGTGAATTAGCTAAAGGAAGAGCACCTGAAATTTGTTGGAAAGTTCAAACACCAGATGAAGATGGGTGCATCTCATAACACGAGGTGAGCTGCAGTAGCTGCTGGATGGGTGAGGTGTCTGTGTGTGTGTGCTTTTTGTGTTCCCACATGGCTCCCATCAGCAGGCTGTCGTTTTCTGTGTTCACCATGTGTTCATTGCATAAAAAATTGTGCATAAGCAGAATTCACATGATGTTCAATTTTTTCCCTAATAGATCAATCACGTGAGTGATTTTTTTTTATCAAAACCAATATTATCGCAGAACTGACTGCATACGTGAGAGTATGTGTTTTACTTTTGACATTAACATTAACACAGAGTATCTCCTTTTTGTAAATGATGAAAATAATACATGAACATAGAAAAGACATGTTACCTTTAGCTCCCAAGCAACCACAGAGATTTTTTTGGATCTTTCTCTATTTTTGTGATAATTTACTTGTGTATGCAATGAATCCTGCCTGAAAGAATCTATCAGAAGCATTTATTGAATTCAAATAGAGTTGTTACGATGATAAGTGGTGAAATTTCCTCAAGAATCTGATTTATATTTTCAGGTTTTGCATTTGTCTTTAATCTGTTTTGAGTTTATTTTTTATCTGGTTTGAGAAAGTAGTACAGCTTGTTTCTTTTGCATGAAGCTGTCTAGTTTTCCCATCACCATCACCTTTGAAGAAGCTGATTTTCCCTTATTGTGTATTCTTGCCTCCTTTGTCATAGATTAACTGACCATATAAGTGTGAATTTATTTCTCTTCCCATCCCTGTACTCTGTTCCATTGATCTGTGTTTGTTTTTGTGGCAGTATCATACTGTTTTGATTACTGTAGCTTTGTAGTATAATTTGAAATCAGGGCACATGATACCTCCAGCTTTGTTCTTCCTCCAGATTTATATGACTCTCCAGGGTCTTTTGTGCTTCTGTACGAATTCTAGAATTGTGTTTCCTATGAAAAATGTCTCTGATATTTTGATAAGGATTATATTGTATTGATTGTATTGTATTGAACCTTTAGATTGCCTTGGCCATTTTAACAATATCAGTTCTTCCAATACATGAGAGCTGTATAGCTTTCCATTTGTTTGTGTTGTCTTCAATTGCTTTCATCAATGTCTTTGAGTTTTCAGAGTATAAGTCTTTTACCTCTTTGTTTCGATTTAGTCCAGGTATTTTATTCTTTTCAATGCAATTGTAAATGGAATTATTTTCTTAATTTCTCTCTTTGTTACTAGTGTACAGAAACACAACAGATTTCTATATGTTAGTTTTAAATGTGAGACCTGAAACCATAAAACTGCTAGAAGAAAACATAGGCAATATGGTCTTTGAATCTGTTGTGGTAATATTATTTTTTAGGTCTGTTTTTTTAGATCTCTTTTTACTCAAAAAATAGAATTATCATATGATCCAGCAATTTCACTGCTGGGTATTTACCTGAGGGAAATAAAAACACGAATTCAGAAAAATATCTGCACCCCCATGATCACTGCAGCATTATTTGCAATAGCTCAGAAATGGAAGCAAACTAAGTGTCCATCAGTAGATAAATAGAGGCAGCAGCTTCCCACTGGCTGTTTTACACATGGTAGGGTTTCCCTGGTGGCTCAGAGGTGAAGAATCCACTTGCAATGGAGGAGACACGGGTTCAATCCCTGGGTTGGAGATTCCCCTGGAGAAGAAAATGGCAACCCATTCCAGTATTCTTTCCTGGGAAATCCCATGGACAGAGGAGCCTGATGGGCTATAGCCCACGGGGTCTCAAAAGAGTCAGACAGGACTGAGCTACTAGACAACAAAGTGTATGCGTGCCAGAGCCACTCTCTCAATTTATCCCACCTGCTCCTTCCCCACTATGTCCATATATCCACTCTCTACACCTTTGTCTCTCTATCCCTGCCCTGAAAATAGGTTCATCTGTACCACACACACACACACACACACACACACACACACACTGTATTATTACTCAGCCATAAGAAAGAAATCTTCATGTTTGTGATGGCATGGATGGATTAGAGGGTATTATGTTAAGTGAAATAAGTCAGAGAAAAAAAAATACCATATGATCTCACATATATGTGGAATCTAAAAAACAAAACGAATGAAACAAACTCATAGGTATGAGTGGTTGCCAGAGGAGAGGGGAGTGGGGGATGAAATAAGTGAAGAGAATTAAGAGGTATAAGCCTTCAGCTATAAGTCACAAGGATGTAATACACAACATAAGAAATATGGTCAATAATAATATAATAACTGCATATAGGGACAGATGGTTACTAGACTTACAATGGCGATCATCTCATAATGTACACAAATGTCGAATCACTGTGTAGTACACCAGAAACTAACATGATATTGTACACCAACTATATTTCAATTAAAAAATGAATTTGTGTTTTTTTTAGGTGAAAACAACCTGAATGCCCACCAACTGATGATGACAGTAGATAAACAAAGGTGGTATATGCATACAATGGAATATTATTCAACTATAAAAAGAATGCAGTACTGAACGACTGATACATGGTACAACATGAATGAACCTTTAAAAACATTATGTTAAGTCAAAGAAGCTAGACACAAAAGGCCACGTATTATAAGATTCCATTCATATGAGAGTTCAGAATAGGGAAAGAAAGTAGATTAGGGGTTATCTAGGGCTGGGGGTAGTGATGGGAAACACAGGATTGATAGCTAATGGGTGAAAGAGTATTTTTTTAGGAAGATGAAAATGTCCTAAAATTGACTGTAGGGATGGTTGCACATATCTATGAATATACTAAAAACAATGAATTGCACACTTGAGGTAGATTATATGATATGTGAATTACATCTCAATAAAGCCGTTAAGAAAAGAATTCATTTTATTTTAGGTTGTATCCCTATAACATTGTGAAAGAGAGCTCCAAGACCTCCATGTTCTTGGAAACTCCTTATCGTGATATGCTCAGCTGAGTCTGCAGAAATCTAGAGGTTTGGATGCTCTGCCCTTCTTCCACAGAGAAGTCTGCTGATTCCATTCTACTATCATCTCTCTACGGAGATCTTATCCATCCTCATTTTGATATGTTCTGTGGCTGCCAGGGGTTTATCACCAAACAGTCTGTTTAAGAAAAGCACATTGGAGGATTGCTTTTTGAACATTTCCATATCTGAGAATACTTTTTTTTCCATCTTCCCCTATGACAGAAAGTGGGTAGAAAATATTAGGTTATTATCACCTTTTCCTCTCTGAAGTCTGTATATTTGCTAATGTTTTTGAACTTTAAAAGTTTTAAAGAAGTTCGAGAGTAGCTTGATTTTCTTCCTCTGAAGAAATCATAAGTTTTCTGCTTGGACACTTGTAGTGTTTTTCCTTGTACCTAGAATTTGGAAATGTCACCAGGGCAAGATTTATTATTGGCCTTTTTCATTGATTTTTGCTGCACTGTGGTGAGCCATTCTAATATGCCGATGTTTTATCAGCTCAGAGATTTATCGAGATGTGTGTGGGTTTTGTTTTGATTTCTTCCTTTAGGAGACTTGTGTTTTTAACACTTTAGAATGTGTATCTCTATTCTTTATCTTCCACATCTATTATCTTGAGCATTGTTTTTGTCCCTGTGTTGTGTCCATTTGCACCTTTTAGGAGACTTTCTCAATTTCATCCTCCACCCACTGACATATCTCATGCGCCCCTGTTCTGTCTTCACTACCCCTTGTGAGAGTTTGTGGTGCTCGAGTTTTAATTTTTCCTTTCATCCTAACATGTTCTAGGCTTTATGACATCATCCTTCAGTTTCAAAGAAGCTCTGACTTATGGTTTTTTCTAAACAGAAACTGGGTTTTTATAGTAAATACTTTTCAAAATTTTGCTTTTCCTTTAGGTCGGCAGAATAACAAAGCTTTATTTTCTCTTCATTATTTCACGGGTTTTAATTTTTCCTGTGGACTCAACGACAAATAGGGTACTGAAGAGAAATTCTTGCAGACTCAGATATTTGACAGTCTGCATGCAAATCCTAGCTCTCCCAATTACACTCTGTGTATCTTTGGGCTAGCTTATTATACCCTTCCTGTTTAAGTTTCATCATTTGTACAACAGGAATAGTTATATACATAATGGAGCTGTTTTCAATATTAAATGGGATAATACATAGAAAGCATTTAACACAGTGCCTGACACAGAGTGAATGCAAATAAAAGTTTTGGCTTTTTTTTTTTCATATATAAAGCTATCTAACAAAGTGTATGAACTTCCTCCTTGGCCCAGCTTTCTTCTCATATGAGTGTTTGTTGGATTTCTTTTATGAGTCTAGAGCTGGAGCGTAAGTTGCTGTTCCCGCTGCTGCTGAACAGGTTTCTATCAACTATGACTGCCTCCCAGGTTTCTTTTCCTTCCTTTGGTGCTTCACACTCAGATCTGAGCAGATGGGGTCCATGGATGTTACTGTCATAGATGGCCCCGTCTTCTCTCTATTTATGGCTACTGCATGGGTTCATGTATTATTTCTACTCTTCCATCTCCTTTTATTTTCAGGAATTTTCCAGAAGTTAAAATCTCTGAATGGAGATCAAAGGAGAGTCATTCACAGGTCCACAAGAATGGCTAATAAAAGGTCCACAAGACTAGTTATCTCAACTAGAAACACTGATGGAAGTAAAGAAACAGCAGTTTCCTGGTTGGTATTGGCCTTGTAGTTCTGAACCAATGAAAGGCAGCAGAAGTGGGATGAGAATCTCTTTCTTTGGGTTTCAATCCTGTTGTGCTGCCTTTACGTTATAAAAGTTTCTTCTAAATTCTGTCTGCAAAGTGTTGATGGAGGGGTTCTTGATTTCTCTCATGTTTTCTTCTAACTCAAGGCCAGCGAAAGGCCTGTGGAAGCCTAACCACAGGTGTCTTGGGTCTTTGATGTTTGTTGAGGTCTGGGGATTATTTGGAGTGGCTGGTTGTCCAATTCTTGCAACAGCCTCACCAGGGTCACATTCAAAGAGAATCAGTTGTCGCAAGATCAGAGACTCTCAGAGTTGGACAGGATGATGGAAATTATAGAGCCTAAGCTACTGCTTGGTAGTCAAACTCTCTTCACAACACTCCTTTCCAGTGGATTGTCTGATCTCTTCTCTCTCTCTTTTTTTTTAGTATAGTCGCTTTACAGTTTTGGGTTGTCCAATCTCTTCTTGAACTTCCTTCTGTGACGGCAAGCTCACTAGCCACCAACCAATATGGCCCATGTCATTGCTGGGCAACTCCTTTAACTAAACTGAAATCTGTCCCCCATGTATGGTCTTAGAATAAAAGGAGAAAACTACTGTGCTTGTGAACGATCCGTGAAGGAAATAGAAAGCACTTTAGCCTTTGTATTCTGAGAGCTATTTAATAAAGAGACTTAGGCATTTCAAAATAATTTTTTAAATTAAGTGGTTCAGAAATCAGATGGTTGATATTGATTCTTTTTTAATTTTTAACTTTTACTGAATTATAATGTACATACTGAAAATGTTATTGATATTTTTTACTTCAGGATCAACTGACAGAAGCTGCTTCTGCCACCACTTCCCCACAGTGTCTCACACCCACAAATACAGTTTCAAGACAACGGAACTAGAAGCAAGCAATGACACACACACAAGCCCATGGTAGGTTGTCTGTCAGGCGGGGTTGCCAAAGAGAGTTTTTTCTAGTTTCTACCTTTCATATTTCAGAGGAAAACATCTCATTCACAGAACTCAAATTGCAGTGAGTGCTCTGAGGTGATCTTGGAAAAGTAGTGTTTTAACCTTACCAGCCTCTTGAGAATGCATATCAAGGCACCATAGACAGTATTCAGTAAGGTATCTGTTGGAAGGACAGAAGTTTCTTATCAAAAGTATTTTTTCCAATATTTTTATTCATATCATCTATAATAGTGGGGCTCAAGAGAAAAAGATCTTTGATAAGTTATCAGTATCTTCTGAGTAGGAGAAATAAGCCATTCTAGGACAGTAACATCTGAGTTTAAATATTTTTACAGATTTGTGTTAACAAATTATCAGGATCTGAAGAGTAAGGTATTACTATCAGGGTCCTGAGATTCAATAAAGAACGTGAGGAAAGGGCTGAAAAAGAATTAAATGGTGATGAATATAAATGAGGTTTTGTTTCTCAAGAAAGGATCGCTCCTGTGTTTTACTTTGAGAATGTTCAGGAGGACAAAGGCAGAGGGCTCCAAAAATGGAGCACCCCATAGACTCAAGAGCATTCCTCAGTAGTGGGCATAGCCTTCAGCTTTGTATCAATGGGCAAGGAAAGGCCACCATGAGTAACTCACCGTGACCACACTTGCATGCATATGTGCTAAGCCCCGTCAGTCATGTCCAGCTCTGTGCAAGACTTGGACTGTAGCCCACTAGGCTCCCTGCCATGGGATTCCAGGCAAGAATACTGGAGTGGGTTGCCATGCCCTTCTCCAGGGGATCTTCCTAACTCAGGGATCAAACCTATGTCTCCTGCTACTCCTGCACTGCAGCAGATTCTTTACCCCTGAGCTACTAGAGAAGCCCATGACCACACTCCATCAGTGAAAAATGCCGTGAAATTCATGGGATGCCAGGGCCCTTTGCCTGTTCCCTTTCCATCTCTCTGGAGAGTAGCAGTATGATCAGGAAGTTTATTCACTTGTAAACACACCTTATTTTTAACATCTTAGTCATATTCAACTGAGTTATCACTGCTTATGTTATGTGAATGACTCATTTCCTCTTGTAGCTTGCAAATATTAGACATTATCATATCCCATATCTGTCTTATTTTTTGTATCCCTAAGGACCATCATTTAGTTTATCCAAAAGAAGAGTTTTAGAGAAAAAAATTTACCAAAGGGCAACAAGATGCAAGACAGGAAAAAGCAAATTGCACATGTAGCTTTTTATTTGAAGCCTCAGCACACTAGAAAGGTCCTGTTAGTCTTTGTTGTAGAATGTAGATGGATGGCAGCAATAAAATCAGATATAGGGGGAAAGCAATCAGATCATTGAGTAGGTCACATTCAAAATATATTATATCAGGATTCGAGGGGGACTCTACCTTAGGGCATGTGTTGCTTCCCACAAAATGCTTCTGAAAAGTGTTCATGTATCCTCTCCTTTTCTATATATGCCTGAGTTGATACTTTTCAAATCTTTTCCCATACACAGACTGTTTTCTCATTGTTCCATGAAAATCTTCTGTTCACTTACACATTTTTGTCTTAGCTTTTCATAACAGAGGCGAGTGGGGATCTCACCTCATCCCCTTCATCTGGGCAGTGCACCCTCCTCTGCTGAGCTACCTTGCCCATGAGGTCACCCTCTTCAAGGGACAGACCATAACCAGTGATTGACAGATGTGGGGTCAAAAGGCCTGCTCCTTTACCTTGAAGGGGAGAAATTCATAATGCAATTTACACACCAGAATCTATATTTCATCCTTTCCTTTTATGGAACCTGACCTCAGACACTGCTAAGGTGGCTTTTTCTTCTGCTTGAAATTCTGAATGCAGGTCCTTTCTGCTTCTCCAAGGCAGTCAAGAGTCACCTTAGTTTCCACTTTCTTCCAAAAAACCTTCCTTGCTCTTTCTAATTCTTTCTCTTCCCTCCTCTGTGCTGCTGAGTCATTCTCAGACAGTGATACTCTGTTAAATGCTCGCATAGACTCATAGGCAGCTGTGCTATGGAGTTAGCTGACAGCTTGCCATATATATATATATATAAATCCCTCAAGGTGGACTCTTCTAAGATGTGCTATGGGTGGGCAGCAAGTGGTGTCCTCTAGCTTTGTCTGCAGTAGTTCCCTAGGAGGGCTGGAACCTTTAAATGAATATTCATAAACTGAGACATTAGGCCAAAGAATTTGTGTCTAGGATTAAAAGCAGACTATGCATGAGGGACCTTCTCCAAGTATCTGGATTGTTCCTTTTGAAAGCAAATTAGGGCAATCACTTGTCAAAATGACACTGACTTTTTTTTAGGCAATAATTTTTTTTTTTTTTACTAAAGTTTCTCAAGCTATTTTTTGAAGCATTATTTTTCTTTAGGTAAACTGAGAACAAAAGATTCAATCTTCAAATGAATTTAGATATAAATATATATAGTTCATGGAAATTCCCAATACATTTCAAAGGCTCCAAAATATCCTGTACGTTGGGAAAAAACCTCTCGCTTTGCTTAATGTAGCATTTTTCTGTATAATGGAACATGTAAGTATAGAATTCATATACCTGGGATAGCAAGAGTTATCCCAGGGAGCTATTCTTCCATGGACTTCCTTAGGGAAATACTAGAAGTGGTAGTGGTGTGAATGAGGGGGGAAGGGGATTAGTGAGGGCCCTGGTCACCTGTAATTGTTAGTCCCTCAATCATATCCGACTCTTTGGGACCCCATGGACTGTATCGCACCAGGCTCCTTGGTCCAAGGGATTTTCCAGGCAAGAATACTGGAGTGGGTTGCTATTTCCTTCTCCAGGGGAGCTTCCCAGGGATCGAACCCAGGTCTCCTGCATTGCAGGCAGATTCTTTACTGTCTGAACCACCACCAGTCCTAGTCACCTAAGGGTATGTGAAATTTACGTAACTCGTTTCAAATTAGTGGGGGGTTGAATATGAATCCAGTTATCTTCTTTTTCTGTTTGCTATTTATCAGGAGGAAGATAATTTGTCTACAAGCAGCACGGGGTGTTTCAGCATGTCTTTCATCCTATAGATGAGCCACCTAGCAGGAGTAGGATGTGTAGGGGTTCAGAGCTTGGAAAACCTCACTCCACTCCTCCTCCCCGAGTGCCAGTGATGCTCTGGTAACTTGGAATTGAGATCCTTCTTTGATGGGCAGAGTTGTTGCTTCCTGACTTAGCGAAGGATGCTCCTTGGTTTGGTGTGGAATCGACTATGGGAGACAGCAGCTGAATGGTGGTAAAAAAGGAGTCTATTTTATTTCAAGGACCACCGGTCCCTAAACCCATTTCTCAAAATAGTATTCCAGGAATCACATAATTTCTTCCTACAAGAATCCAAGAAGGCCTATGAAACAGGTGTTAGCACTATCTCCACTTTGTAAGAGGGGAGAAGGAGGCCCAGAGGAAAGTCAGGAGTCTTGACTAGATAATACTTCATCCAGTTTTCCATCCATCCATCCATTCGCTTGGGAAATATTGGTCAAGTACCAAGTCTCTAAAGTGACATTGACCATCATAGACAGTTTGTACTAATGTCTGTGCCCCTGGCAGCCAGTAGAGAGAGGAAAAGTGACAGGAAATCCTGACTCATAATTGGAAAGGATCATATGACTTGCTCCTTGGAAGATAAGCTGTGACAAACCTACAGAGTGTGTTAAAAAGCAGAGACATCACTTTGCCAACAAGGTCCATACAGTCAAACTATGGTTTTTCCTGTAGTCATGTATGGATGTGAATGTTGGACCATGAAGAAGGCTGAGTGCTGAAGAACTGATGCTTTCAAACTGTGGTGCTGGAGAAGACTCTTCATAGTCCCTTGGACAGCAAGGAGGTAAACCAATCAATCCTAAGGGAAATCAACTTTGAATATTCATTGGAAGGACTGATGCTGAAGATGAAGCGTCAATACTTTGGCCACCTGATATGAAGATCCGACTCATTGGAAAAGACCCTGATGCTGGGAAAGACTGAGGGCGTGAGGAGAAGGGGGCAACAGAAAGATGGGATGGTTAGATAGCATCATCAACTCAATGGACATGAGTTTAAGCCAACTCAGGGAGATAGTGAAGGACAGGGAAGCCTGGCGTGCTGCAGTTCATGGAGTTGCAAAGAGTCAGACACCACTGAACAACTGAACAACAAGAAAATATGAGTTAGTCTCTGGAAATGAGTAGCCTATGATATGTGCTTCTTAGTTTCATCTAGAATTGTGCCTGTTTCTACATGAGGAGTTGAAGAATAATAACATTGCTCCAACGTGCCTGCCCTGACCCACCACGGGCTCTGCAGATAATGGGTGTCATAGATAAGCAAACTGCCCTTCTCCAGACTCCGGCTCAAAGATGGTCAGTCAAGTTGACTCTTGTGGGCAGCAGACTAAGTGTTTCTCCTCTCTTGCTCATTGTATCTGTGTACATCCTGCCTTGAGTTAAGAAAAACATTGGCTGGGTAGGACTTGGGGTTAGTAGGGAGCCGTGGGGCCTAAGCCACTGTTTATGACACATGTCATATTTCATGGACCACGTCTGGACCCCACCTGCCTCCTTAATCTCCTTGGAATGCTGACACTCCCTCTGTGAACTGTGTGTTATGCTGATGACTTCAGTGGGTACTGCAGTTTCCAATTTCCTAACCTTTCTATTAAAATTAATATTTAGATTTTATAACTTTAAAACTAGAAGAATGATGGAAGCAGTATTTGATGTTTATGTCTCTCAGTCACGAAAATGCTCCCAATTTCACTAATGCCGGGCCACACACATGTAGTCACAATAAATAGCATTTAACGTGTTTACAGTACGGAGAGGATGAGGAGGACTTCTGTTTTTATATTGATGGGCTCAGCTGGGCTGGGGATACTATTGTTTACAATGAGCTACATTTTTTGTTGTTCTGATTTACCCTCAAATTAAATCTTTATTTCAGAAACCAACCCCAGGGAGTCCCCATAACGAGGGAATGTAATAAACAGCATTAGGAGAGGGCCCATAGCCGCTGCTCCTTGGTAATTAGTCCAAACGTCTCAATCGGAGTGGTTTTCTAAGTTTTACAGCCGCAGTTTGGTCACAGGTTTATTTGTAAAGAGCCGCTTTGGCATTTTGCTCAGAGCGGCCTTTGCCCTTTGGGGAGAGGTGTTGGGGGCTTGGCGATGTGGACCACAGGGAAGCCAGACTTTCAGATCTGCTTGGAGGTGATGCCCGTGTTTCTTCTTACCATCTGTTTTCAAATTAAAAATTGTCCAAATTTAAAGAAATTGGAAAAGGGAAAGAAAGAGCTGGCCTTGGTTTTGGAGGACATGCAAGGGAAGGGGAAGGGCCGCGGCTGGGACTAAGCATGTGGGAGCATTCCCACCCAGGGGTGGGTGACTGTTCTATAAACCCTGATAGGAGGGGAAAGGTCATTAAAAAGCTCTGGGTGCCTGGGGTGGGGCCGAGAGCCTGCCTGGCACACCTCCCAGTCTCCCCTAG
Source organism: Bos indicus x Bos taurus (assembly GCF_003369695.1). Taxonomy (NCBI): domain Eukaryota; kingdom Metazoa; phylum Chordata; class Mammalia; order Artiodactyla; family Bovidae; genus Bos; species Bos indicus x Bos taurus. Next base: position 45,475,432 of record NC_040093.1, read on the forward strand.
CTTGGTGGGAAGAAGGAAACCAGGCCTTAGCAAGGCCCCCACCCCACCCACCCAGAAGTTCCCTGGGGGCCTCTAAGCTGCTGAGATCTCCAGTCTTCCCAGAAAAGAAGTCAGAACGCTCCCAGACACAGGGGAAGCTCTGGTCAGCCTCCCGTTTCAACCTCACTGTGGCAAAACCACGTTGACAATGCAGGCCCCGCACAGCTGGTGCCTCAGCCTACATCTCTCCTGCCATCCTGACTGTCCCCATGAGGCCTGCCGATTCACTCAATATTAGCTGAGTGCCACTGGGCCCCCCTGGTGGCTCAGATGGTAAAGAATCTGCCTGCAACGCTGGAGACCCGGGTTCGATCCCTGGGTTGCAAAGATCTTCTGGAGAAGGGAATGGCTACCCACTGTGGTATTCTTGCCTGAACACTTCCTTGGACAGAGGAGCCTGGTGGGCTATAGTCCATGGGGTCACAAAGAGTTGAATACGACTGAGCGATGAACACTTTCATGATAAGCATAGAGATAATGTAGTCTTCTTATTTTCTGAGCCGGATGGTGAGACAGGACCATGGATAGGTAGGAGGGTCCTTAAAGCTTGAAGGGTGGGGCCAGATGGATGCACCTCTGTGTCCAGTGTGAGAAGAGTGAGATGTTGGACAGAAAGAGGAGACTCAGTCGGATCAGCAGATGTGCCAAGAAGAGTATCTCGAAGTCCATCCCAGGGCCACGTGGAGGTTGTCCGGGAGACAGCTGGTGCTGCTGCGGGGGCTCCTGCTCCTGGCGGTCCTTGTCATCTTACTGGTAGGGATTTTAGTGAAAGTCTATGTCAGAGTTCCGTGATATGGCAAGAGAGAGAGAAAGTCAGGCCAAGGGATGCTTCTGAGCTTAAACGAACAGAAATTCATTGGCCCAAATGTTACTAAGCTATGCTCATGGATGTCAAGAGGATGGGGAAGCATACAGGGGAAGGGAATTCCACTGTTCCCTTCTCTCACATGTTGCCATGTTATTTGATTTTTTTCCTTTGTTATTTTTAAAAAAATAACATCTCCTAAGTCTTAGCTCTTAAGGAACCTCATCAGTCACTGAGTCCAAGGGTTATGCAAGGGACGTCCGTGGTGGTCCAGTGACTGTGACTCCATGTTTCCAGTGCAAGGGGGCTGGATTTGATCCCTGGTCAGGGAACTAGATCCCACATACCACAAAAAGGAGCTTGCACGCTGCAACTCAGATCTGGTGCAGCCAAATAAATAAATAAATATAAAGAAATGGTATGCAAACTTTTGCTGAAAGGCCAGATAGCAAAAATTTTAGGTTTAGTGGACCGTACCACTATTCACTCTGCTGTTAGGGGGAAAGCAGCCATAAGCTATACCTAAAGGAATGGGTGTGGCTGTATTTCAATAAAACTTTATTTAAAGTCTTTTTTTTTTTAGATGTAAAAATCATTTATTAAAGTACACATCTCTGAGTATACAAGTTCAAAACAATAAATACTCCAGTCAGTGGACATATGAGCCAAGTGCTATTTTGGGCTCTTGGTATACAGCAGTGAGGGGGTACTCCTTCCCCAGTGGCTCAGCAGTAAAGAAATCTAGCGTTCAGTAAATATTTGTGGAGTCTAAACAAGAAAATAATCATAATCACTCTCAGATCTCACCTCATTCTGTGTATCTCAAAACTTATCAACAGTCTTGCTATAACAAAAGAATGAAAATGTGGCCCCTTACTGGCAATCCAGCTCCAGCATAGTTTTACAGCTGATTTATGGCGACTGAGTTGTTTACTAAGGCTGGGGCACCAGTGCAGTAAGTTTAGATGGGAGGGAGGGGGCTGGTCCTCGCTCAGTTCTAGAAACTTCTCATTACAGAAGTCTTCTGTCTTCACGGACTCAGTCTGAATTGTCAACAGGGCCACTGCATTGACTGTGCCTTTTGACTATCAGGCATGTGGCATCTTAACAACATTAGTAAATTAAAAATGCTGTGAGTGTGAGGTATTGGTATATATATGTATGCTTTTGGGGGATAATGCTAATCGTGACCACAGCTAGAGAGTATCTTTCACCAGCTTCAGAAACACTATTTAGTAATTCTCAATAAAGCTTTCAATAATCAACTGAAGCCCCTTGCTGAGGCATATGTTCCAGGATAAAGCAATAGGGGAAATGTACAAATCTCCTGGTTGCTAGTGGACATCAGTGGGTTGATGAACCATTGGCATGATACTTAACTCTCAGAAGTTAAAGTACACAACTCAAGTTCATGTATCATGGGGAAGGAGTGGGGTAACTTAATGTAGGGGGCTGGTGAAATGGAAAACTAGATAGAAGATTCCTGGAAGGAATTTTGTCCAAAGGAGAATTCTTCTGAAAAGGAGGCCCTCACTCTGCCTACTTTTGACTGAAGCTAAGTGATACTGTTAACATGCTGGAAACACACTTTGATTCCGTGAATTATGACATAATTACTAAATTATGTCAGCTTTTAGAAATCAGGTGGCTAGAAGGTAAAGAATCTGCCTGCAGTGCAGGAGACCTGGCTTCGATCCCTCGGTGGGGAAGATCCCCTGGAGATAGGAATGGCAACCCATGCCAGTATTCTTGCCTGGAGAATTCCATGGGCAGAGAAGCTTGCAGGCTATAGTCGATAGGGTCACAAACAGTAGTACATGACTGAGTGACTAACACATTTAAAAATCAGAGCCTTGGCTTAACTGCCCATGATTTAGGTGCTCTTATCATCCATGGCTGTGCCTTTGGTAGCCAGTAACCCTCAGGTATTGCTGGTGCTTTTTAATCCACTCATCTCCTTCTCTTATCTTCTTTCTTAGTCTTTTGAAGTACAGAACACACCTTGGTTGCTAAGCATTGCCAGCGTGCATTTTTTTAAAGCAGAGAATTGTTGCACCATGCCACACCTGGACTGCATTCAGAAGCTTTCTAGGAAATCTCATTGCACTCTGCAGAAGCCCCGAGCTTTTGGGTCAGCATTTTGGAAGGAGAGACAATTGATTCTTTCAGCCCTGCTGATGCAATTCCTTTTGATGTGTATCAAGTGTGTTTTGACACAATCCCCCGAGTCATTGTGGTTTTCAATATTCCTGGGCCTCTAATGAAAGTCAAAGAGAGGGGAATCTTTTCACTTAATGTTGATTTCTAATATTGATGGTGTGTTACCCATTTGTGTCTCAAAAGCTTTTCAGGATGAAATTAACCCCTTGGATCTCAGGGTAAGCACATCTCTTGCAGGACTATGACTGTAAAAAGCTGATACGGACAAAAGTTGATACTGGAGACAAAAGAAATTCTTGGGGAGGACATATCATCCTTATACAGGTAACAACTTTTTATCATTATCAATTTTTGGTAAATACAACAGCTGCAGAAGAATTTGTGGGCTTTTTTTTTTTTTTTTTTTTTTGGCTGTAAGGCATCTTAGAGAGTGTTTGCCAATTTTCTGTCTCAAAAAAGGTGTCTTCGCATCTTCACTTAGCCCTGAATAATTCAACAGAATCTCTAATAACAGACTTGCGTGTTGTATAGCCCCAAAATGTGTTGTAAGCTTAAAGAGGCAGAAGGAAATTTAGCATCACAAACAGAAGTCAAAGAATCAAAGCTAGGAGTCAGTGCTTCACACATATGCTGGATGCTTATTTTTGCTTATAGTTTCCTTGTTTTTCATAGAGCAGTGTCTCTTAAAAAGAACAAAGAACATTCCTGGAAGTTGGCTGTTGCTCCTAATTCCCTTTTTATAAAAAGTCCCTTCTCATGGCCCCTCCCATCCTCCTTCCCTCCTTCCCTTCCTCCTTCTCTTCCTTCCTTCCTTCCTGCCACTCAACACATAGTTATTGAGTAACTACAACTTTCCAGTCACTGTGTTAAGCTTTGAGGATTCAATGATTAGTAAAGACAAGCCTAACCTCCCATCTAGATTAGAATTCCCTCTTGTCCTCTCTCCTGAAGGCCAGGAAGTTTTAGAGTTCACTGGGACTCTGAGATACACCAATGTCTTTCCAACAAATTCCATGGCATCCTGCTGCCCACTCCCACCATCGTTCTCTGAATTTACTGAAGTGGCTTTTATTATTTTATGATTTTCCACTGAAATCTTAATGTGTGTATTGTAAACCCTGACATATGGGAAACTCTGACATCCATATGGAAAGGAACTAGCGGTGCTTGGCTTGGGGAGATTGTGACTTTGGAAGATGTCTTACATATTTGCTTCAGATCAGAGGAAAAATTAAACTTCATCTTTATTTTTTTCAAGGGGCAGGGATCAGACTAAATGGCTTAAGGGAACCATACATGTTCTAACAATCAGGGTAAAAATAACTGTGCCTGACACTGGGCTAAATAAGTGTGTGTTTGTGTTCACATGTTTTCCTCTGTATGTATAAGTTGTGGTTTCTCAACCTCAGCACTGTTGACATATGGGGTCAGATAATGAGGATTTTGTGGGAGGTTTTCCTGTGCATTATAGGATGTTTAGCAGTATCCCTGACCTCTACTTACTAGATGCCCATAGCACACCCCAGTTATTACAACCAAAAATATCTCTAGTCTTTGCCAAATGTCCTTGGGAAGGAGACAGGCAGATAGATAGAATGTTGTTCAGTTACCAAGTCATGTCTGACTCTTTGTGACCCCATGAACTGCAGCATGCCAGGCTTCCCTATCCTTCACTATCTCCTGGAGTTTGCTCAAACTTATGTCCATTGAGTCGATGATGCTATCCAACCATCTCGTCCTCTTTCACCTCCTTCTCCTCCTGCCCTCAATCTTTTCCAGCATCATGGGCTTTTCCACTTAGGATAGATAAATAGGAATGCAGGTGGATAGATGTAATATATGGATCTAGGATTAAACTAGTGCTTTGACTTAAAACCCACAGGTTCCTTGGCAAAGCATATAGCTTCCTTAGGCTGGAAGGGCTTCTCAGCACTTGATTTATTGAAGTAGGACAACCATGTATCAAGTAGAGTAGGAGGGAATACTGCTTCAGGTAGGGGGGCAGACTCTGTGATCTTTAACACTCTCCACTTCCAACTAACAGATTTTATAATTCTGTAAGACCAGATCTGGGTTAATAAAATTGGTGTCTGTTTCTAAGGGAATATACCAAACTAAAGTTGTGACCGAGGGCCCCACGGTGCTGTTTGACATAGAACGCAAAGTTGCAGGGTGGGATGAGCGGAAATGTCTTGAGCTTATTTGGGGTTTAATTGGCAATCAAAAATCTGCCTCCTAGATGCAGGCCTGTCACTGTAAAAGCACATCCAGCATATTACTTCCTCTGGATGAAGTTATTAATATGTGTTGATTGATGTCAAAAGGAGAATTAAATCATAAATGTGCTCTGGGGTCTCAGGCTGGTGGCCTGGCAGCTTCTTTAGCCTTGTCAGTTTGGAGAGTCAGCTCACATGGCCCTGCCTCATTTTTTTTTGATGATTTCTTAAAGATTTCACTTTATCATCATTTGTCTATGAGCAGGCTTTCCTCTCCTTCCCATTAGTATTACCTCCACCACGGCACAGCCAGGATCGAGTTATTACCTACAAAGGAATCCTACTTGAGTGAAACAATGGAGTTGTACACTCTATAAATAAAACAAAACAAAATAAAATGTTCCCAATTAGTGCTATTTACAGACATGTAACACCATGGCTGCTGATGGGGAGTGTATGTTCCTTTCCCATGGGGGTCCCAAAATTCCTAGCACCCTCTCACAGGCATAAAAAAGCATGGTCTTTCTCATTTCCAAGTTAATCCAATTTGAGTGTGGGTTGAGAGGGACCAGAGCTTCCCAAAGGGCCTGGCAGAACCGGGCAGCTCAGCATCATTACCAGACCACACACGTTATGTTTAATAGCCAGACTCTGCCCTGGACCAGAGAGGAGAAAAGTCAATGAATTACAAAGTCCTTGGGAACAGCCACCCTCCTCTTCCTCTACAACGTGGGGTTAGTTCCCAGTCCATCATCTCTCACTTGAATTTCAATGAGTCTCCTAAAGGGTGTGTCAAGGTGTCTGCATGGAGCTTATGCCCATCAGCTTGCCACAGTGTTGGTGAAGCGATTTAAGCCCCAATACAGTCGTATTGTTCCCTCACTGGAAACTATCTTGGTTCTTCTATGCTTAAGGGATAAAATTCAACATCCAAATGATTCGGATGTATGCATGTGTGTGCAATTGCTCAGCCATATGTGACTCTTTGCGACCCCATGGACTGTAGCCCTCCAGGCTCCTTTGTCCAGGGAATTTCCCAGGTAAGAATGCTGGAGTAGGTTGCCATTTCCTTCTCCAGGGGGACTTTCTGACCCAGGGATTGAACCTGTGTCTCCTACACTGGCAGGCAGATTCTTTACCACTGAGCCAGTTGGGAAGCCCAAAGATTGGGATCAAATCAGATCATGACCATTAAAACCATCATGTCACCCTTCAGCCTAGGCTCTTCCATCTGAGCCATCCTGTCTTTAAAGATCTTTTGTGGTTCATCTCAAATGTCCCCTTTGCTGTGTCCCCTTCTTCATATTCCTGGTTGGAACATATTTTCCACACTCCAGAGATCCCTCCATACAGTATATCCAACTCATGTTACATATTTCAGTTTTATCTATTTTTATATTTGTTTATCTACCTATTTATGAATCTTCTCTTTTCCCTCTAGCCTTGATAGGTAGAGGAGAGCCCTCACAATACTTGGAACATAAACAGTACATAACATAAACAGTTGCTCATTAAAATCTTTTGGAAGGAATGCACAAATATATGACTGAATGTAAATGTGAATAAATAATCAGGTCGTCCCCATTTCCAAATCATTTCTTAGAATAAATTGAAAAAAAAAACCCTCAATATTATAGCATATGGTAATGATAGAGAAAATAGATTCTAGATTGAATTCTAGCTTCACTACTTACTTACTGCATGACCTTGGCAATTTACTTTCCTCCTGTCAGCCCTCAACTAATTTACCTGTAAAATGGGATAATAATAGCAACCTGTCTCTTAGCTGTTATAAGGATGAACTATATCAGTATATTTATAGTACTGTACATAGAACTTGGCCCACAATAAATACTGTGTTAGCACAAACTATTTTGGGAGATACCAACTCTTCCTAGAATATCTCTACTGCAGAGCTTCTCCACCTTCTGCAATGGAATCGTCAGGAGTGATTTTTAAAAATACACATGCTGGGGCTTCACCGGAGACCAACTGAATCACAGTCTCCGGGGTGAGACCCAGGCATGGATTCACTATCATATAATTTAATAGAGAATCTTTCATGAAGTGGTTGTTGGAGAAGAGAGTAGGATTAAAGGACTGGACAAGGATGGTGAGGCACCCAGAAGCGGGCAACAGTGAGAAGCCACCAGTACTGTTGAGCTGAAGGATGAGGGGGATCAGAGTCACTGGAGCCAGTGAGCAGTGGGCGCTGGAAGATGAGCTGCACAAGGGGACTGTGGTCACTCAGGAGGAACTCAGTCTCAAGGAGAGACACCGCACTGAGGCAGGGAAGGCATGGGAAACAAATCCCTGACGCCCCCGCCTATCCATCTCTGGCTTCATGCCTCCCCCGTGCAGGATTCAGTTGGCCAGGGAGCCAAGAAACCCCACCATCAGAGGTCAGCATCCTTGGGCACAGATCAGGATGAAAAGGGCCAGAAGTGGTTTTGAGGAGACAATGGGGAAAAAGCCAACATACTGGATTTGATTTGATCTGATGCCCAGTGAGGAATAAGACCCCTGTCCTGGATGAGGCATCCTCAGCAGTTGTCTCTTCAAGTCCTCCCCCTGCCAGAGAGGTGAGCGGTTCATAAAGCACACAGCATTCCTGTGCTACAGTCCTTAGGACGTGCTGCCCGTTGCAGCCTCTCTCCAGGACACCAGGGACTGGGGAAAACGGTTTCTGGGAAGTACCCTGGCCGTATAAACCAGCTGGATTTAGGTTCAAGGTAACAACTGGCTTTCTTTCTGGGAGCTGCCTCAGTCAATGGGAGTTTGTTATGCACCCAAGGCAGTTTGGGAAGGAAGCACACACAACTCCTGCCTTTTAGGTTTTTATCCAAGCAAACGTACAAGAAGAGGCCCCCGAGATTTCCACCATATGCCGTATCATATGATTCAATCTCATTTGCATAACCCCAAGGTGGAATTTGCAAGTGCGAGGGTGCACCGGTGCCCCAGACAAAGTGCTTCAGTTTGCAGTGAACCCAACAGCTTGTTTTCCCATTGACTGTGTCGGCACGTTTCAGAAGACTTCATTTCTGCTGCTTCCTTTCCAAAAGGAGGAAGATATAAATCACAGGCGCAGAAGTAACTAGCAGTTGTGACATTTTGTTACAGAGTTTAATTACATGAATCATAAAATATTGCTACAATTTTCCAAACTGTTAAACCTTAATTAATATGAACCCACAGGGACCACCTTGATCGTTCTAAATATTCTGAGGCACAACTCCTACAGTAGTGCTTCCATCCGCCTGAAGTGCTTTGTAATTTGCAAAAAGTGATTAATTATTAGAAATGAAACCAGACAAATTAATTTAATATAAATGAGGCTGTACATGATTTGATTAATTCTTTTTAATTACCTATATGTTATTTTTTTCAATAGCTGAACAAAGGACTCCATTCTTCTCCTGCATGTTCATATTCATTAATCTCATTAGCAGAGAGTATTAATATAATTTTATCGCACGTTCCAGAAGTACGGCACATTGACAAACCGTAATGAATCGCGGCATTAGTGCCCTATCACTACATTAATTTCAAGACATGCCTGGCTCATCTGCAATTTACTTTGAGGCTTACTTTAAAATGAGCTGAATAAGCGTGTAATTATGACATCTGCTTCTTTTCAGGTACCTCCTTTGTAAATCAGTGACAAAGGAATAGCAGGTTTAAATATGTGTTAACACTTGGATAGCATGTATAATTGCAATATGGCGATGTGTAATGAAGATTAAATTAGACCATACTATACCTGACATATGCAAGAACATAATTGAACTATTGTCATTATTGCAGTAGAAGCAGCTGCAAAATGCTAATATTGGCATTGAGGAAAATGAAACCACGCTGGAAAAGAAGGCTGAAGAAGATAGTCTCAAAAAAAGTCACCAAGCAAAAAACCGTATCAAGATTGGATGCTGCAAACTCTAGGATTTTAGCCTCTTCCCCCTTTGTGGCTGATGACAGTTGGTCATGAATTTCATGAAACTTTCCAAAAGGGTCCATTTCGGATGTCACTGGGGCATGACCTCACACTGCATATCTTGTATGCTCAGCACTTCTTCTCTAGGAGGGCCATGGGGTGGGCACCCTGCCCAGTGCTCCTTTCTAGAGCCTCAGGCAGGAACTGGAATCCTGGGATTGAAATCCAGACTCTTGGTATGGTTAACCCTAGATTTCCCAGAGCAAGACATCGAGGATAAGAGAATGCTTTGAGATCACCTGGGAAGCAAGGTGACCTTGGGAAGGGTTTTAGGGGTTTGCAGTCATCAGAGGCCCCCAGAAAGCTGGGAAAGAGAAGAAAATTGCATCTTCTCTCTCGAATCCCCCCTATCTTCCCTGAAAACAAATTGTTAGGATAGCCTTTAGGATTTATTCAGTTTCAGATAAGAAATTATCACAAGCCACATTTACTGTGAACCTCATATCCTCCTGGGCCAAGTGGGTCGGGGGCGGGGGGGACACTTAACCACATCTATGGTTTTTCCCTCTTGGAAGCACAGTCCCTGGGTGTTTGCACATAGAGCTTGACAGCAGCCCTGAAATATTGCTTTTGAATTTAACAAATACTCTAAAGGAATTTGGGGCTCTATCTCAAAACAGTGTTAAGGAATTGGCTTTCTCAACAAAAATCCCCATGCCAGCCTTTTTAAGTTGATGGTAAGGGAATGTGAAGAGAAACTAAAAAGAGATGAAAATAAGACTACTTCATCCGAGATGCTTGTGCTGAAAGACCAACACAACTTTCTGGCCGAGTTGACAAGAGGAAGTGGGGAGCATTACGTTAACTGATTGAGATGTTCAGCTACTCAAAGTCATTTCATAACAGCAGGGATTGACATGACACCTGACTGAATGAAAAATAGTTTCTGAGAGAGGATGTGATATTTATAAAATAATTGTAATAAAACCATTTAAACAAATGTGGTGCATTGGAGGCCACTTAAAAATCCTATGTTTCAAAGTGTGGTTTCAGAAGATAAGCATGGTTGGATTGTCTGGGAGGTTTGTTAAAGCATGGGTTCTTAAGATCCAACCCCAGAGCCTAGGGATCAGAAACTCTGGAAGAGCCATTTGGGAATCTACATGTTTAAAAAGCTCCTGGTGACTTTTAATACACAATTCCTGATCTAATGTAGCCACCTCTTTTGACAGAGGAGGAGGAAACAAAGACCCTAAAAACGGGGACCAGAGCCCAAGCAGCCTCTCTCCCGTGATGCTGAGTGTGCGTGGAAAGGAAAAGGTGGGATCTGGCTTTCAGCAGTCGACAGGTACTTGCACAGCATCACTTGGTCCATTGAGTTTGTGCTTCACCAGATGTAGCAAACAGATGTTATAATGCTACCTGGTTTCATCCACTGAGGCCTGTCACAGACCCAGGACTTCAGAGCAGCTCCACTCTTCAGGGCTGATCAGTAGAGAGAATGATCACAGGAGAGTTTTCTGCAAAGTTTTAGAACAAGAAAGAGGATTATGACTTCAACTTGCAGTGAGGACTGTTTCAGTGTCAACTTTCCCCCACAGTCATTCATTTATTCCCTAATGTATCCATTTATCTTACAACCCTTATCAAGCTCGTCCGATATGCCAGGTATTAATGTTAAGCACCTAGGTTACAACCTTAAGTAAGAAGGAAACTGTTCTGGTCCCCAATAGGAATCAATTAGATCCAACCTGTTTGGCTTTCAAAGGAGATGTGAAATGAAGTGATCGTACTACATGGGTTGTTTCCCCTCTTTTCTGAGCTCTGTATGTACCTAGAGTTCCAGGTATATAAAGGATCATTGGGGGATATTCATTTTCTCCTTATCCTCTTCCTTCTTACTTTCCCTTTAATATGAGTGAGAAATCAGCTTGTAGAACAAGTCTGAGTAATTGATCCTGTGCTTTGTAAGTCCTCCCCACTTCCTCTCATCAGCTCTTGCCAGGAAGCCCCGATGTCAGCAATTCCCCGCGAGCATCTTCAGATGAAACCGTGTTCCTTTCATCTCCTTTTAGTTCCTCTTCACATTTCCTTACCTATTACTGACATGATTGCTTGTTTAACAAACGTATACCACTGATTGGTTAAATATTAAATAATCGGTGCCAAACTAAGTACAACATTTTGAACGACATGGTTTTCATTCCATATTATAGCTCCTTGTTGGAAAGAAAGCCTATTTTAGAATCTCTAGCTCCATAGGGATTCAAAGAAGTCGGCCAGGACACATTTAAAGAAGGGTGTCAGCTGAATGAAAGAGCGAGTGTATCAACTAGCGTAGACAAGGCTGTATTGCAGTGACAATAATACACCTGTCTTGGTGACAGCAAACCACAAAGGCTCTGTTCCTCATTTTTAGAGCAGCCTCCATCTTAAGAGATGCTGTTACCATCCAGAGACTAAGAGTGAGCTCTGAGACCACAAATTAAAGCTCTGGAATGAATGGGACCCGTGCCATTTTCACTCATAACTCATTGGTCAGAGTCAGTCCTCTGATCCTACCGCAACTGGAAGGGCCAGGAAGTGCAGTCCTCCCCCATGCCTGCAGGGAGATGGATGGAGAGATTTGAGAGACAGCGCTGATGGCAGCACAGGAGTAATCGAATGTTATCATCCTTGCTCAAGCTTCAAGTCAGCCTGCTTAGAAGGAGGCTGCAAATTAGGCAAAACATGTAGCCCCCAGCCTGAATTTCTTGGCTGAAAATTGAGCACCTCACCTGCCCAAATAAAGTTACTTGGCTGAGCTATTCTCTGTCTTTGATAAAAGTGGAGTTTCTTGGAGAGCTGCAAGGAAAAGGCAGGTCCCTCGTGTTCCTAACTATGAATTAGAGCGAAGGATGTGAGGAAAGTGAGTTCCCTGTTGGCTTTAAGTCATCTCTTCTTATGTATGAAAACTAGAGAGAGCCCCGACTTTGATATGGGACATCTCTTGAGTGATAACTAGTCTTGTCTTGCAGATTTAGGTGACAAATCAGCAGGTCAGATACTATAAAAATGGTGTGATGGAGCCGTAAAATAGGCTTCTTCGCTCTTTGGAACTTTAAGAGTTCTTTTGAAACCACAGGGTTCTCTAAACAAGGCACCCCCTGACAGCGGGTGCTATTTCTGCCCAGAAGAGGAAAGGTTAACATTTTTCATAATAATGGGTTTCACCCTCATGACACAGATGAAACCTGCAATTGTTTTGCATCTCCTCCAGGCTCGCCTAGCTGTCTAAAAGTCACAGCAGTGGGAGGGAGCTAGTGGGAAGTCACCACGGAACTGAAAGCCAGAGCCACTAGCCTGGGATTGCGTGTGTTCAGCAGGAAAGGTCTGTGATGTCGTTCCAGTGGATGTCTCTCTGTACACGAGCTAGTCTTAATATTTAAACTCCCTGAAATGCCTATGTAAATAAGACGTAAAAGGAGACACTGGGGTCTCATAGGCTGCTAGCCAGGACTGTAATTTTATACAAGGACTTTGGATAACTATGGTAATATATATTATAGCCAAACATATGCTTTACCTTTGACTCAGTAGTTCCACGCCTAGGTATAGTCTTAATAGAATTGAGTGATGTGCTCAACAATAGATGTGTTTGAAAATTGTACATAGCAACAGTAGGTATCAAAGTCCCAAACTAGAAATGACAAATTCCATCAATGGTTGGATGAATAAAACGTGTTCTTTTCATGTAATGGAATGTGACACAGCAAAAACAAGCAAAACTAGCAAAGCCCCATCACCTCTGAGGAGAAGGAGGGGGCAGACAGGAGCCTGCCGGGATGCTGAGATGGTCCCTGCTTCATCTAAGTGAGGACGATGTGAGTGTAAAACATGAGGGCACATGCATTCACTGTGTGTACATTATGCTTGAATTGCAAAACTGAAATAGATATGATGGTTTGCCTAATAGTCTTTTAGTTTAATATGTGCAAAGCACATAGATACACAGGGATATGTGTATGTATATATGTGCATGTATGTAGGTTCATGCATACTGTAATTAGCTACGTGACCTGAAGGTTTAGTAATGGAACCAGTTACTTGTTCAGTTTTCTTAACTGTAAAATGATGATGATAATATTTGCTCATAGGATACATATATACCATACACGCACTCACACACACACACACACACATATATATATGTGTGTGTGTGTGTGTGTGTGTGTGTGTGTGTATACACACATACATAACTGTCCCTGGTAGCTCAGCTGGTAAAGAATCTGCCTGCAATGCGGGAGACCCCAATTCGATTCCTGGGTTGGGACAATCCCCTGGAGAAAGGATAGACTACCCACTCCAGTATTACTGGGCTTCCTCCCTGGTGGCTCAGATGGTAAAGAATCCACCAATAATGAGGGAGACCTGGGTTCGATCCCTGGGCTTGGAAGATCCCCTGGAGGAGGGCATGGTCACCCAATCCAATATTCTTGCCTGGAGAATCTCCCTGGACAGAGGAGCCTGAAAGGCCACAGTTCATGGGGTTGCAAAGATTTGGACATGATTGAGCAACTAAGCACAGTGTTTAAGGGCTTTTAAGCATTTAAGCCATTATGCACAGCATTTACGCATATTATTTAAGGGCTTCCCTGGTGGCTCAGATGGTAAACAATCCACCAGCAATGTGGGAAACCTGGATTTGATCCCTGAGTTGGGAAGATCCCCTGGAGGAGGGCATGGCAATCCACTCTAGTATTGTTGGGCTTCCTAGGTGGTGCTAGTGGTAAAGAACCCACCTGCTGATGCAGGAGACCCAAGAGTTACAGGTTTGATCCCTGGGTCAGGAAAATCCCCTGGAGGAGGGCATGGCAACCCACTCCAGTATTCTTGCCTGGAGAATCCCATGGACAGAGGATCCTGGCGGGCTACCATCCATAGGGTCACACAGAGTTGGATATGACTGAAGCAACTTAGCATGCAACACGCGTACATACACACACACACACACACACACACACACTACACACATATCACAAGGTTTTTGCCTGGGTTAATATTTTCTAAGTTTATACAATCAGTGACTGTTATAGACCATATAGCAGGTGACTACAACCTATTGTATACAAATTGCATACAATTTTTTGGTAGCTAGAATTCAGAGAACAATCCCATTTTCCTCACTTTTGCTTTTAGAGTGTGTGAAAGAGTTGAATCGCAGTCTTGCCTCTCTTGTACACTCAGCAAAGATCCATTCCAGAGTCAGAGGAGGACAACTATCAGCTGAAGGCTGCCTTTTATCCACTGCCTAATGTGAAATACAAAACTCTTCAAGTCGTGGAATAGGTTAAAGAAAATAAGAAAGAAATCCAACCAGCTCACCAACATTCTAAAACTAGAATAAAGAGGAGAGAGAAGGGAGGAAAGCAAACACGGCTGGGATCTGGAATAGAAGGCCTGTGTCAGAGTGAGTGGTGAACACTGCATCTTATTGAGCAACTTTAATAGACTCTGGGGGCACCCGAATTGGGGTTAGAACACAGTTTAAAAAGGGAGAGAAAATGAAACTCTGATAGACTGTGTAGAGAGGATTATTCTTTGCCTCAAATTTTATTTAAAAGAACTGAAAGACAGGGTCCAGAAACCCTAGGCTTTGGCTGATGAAAAAATAATCAAACGAAACATTTATTTTCACTGATTTAAAGGGACTTGCGTGACTCTGAGGCTGAGAAATAGGCAGGCATCTGAGGCCCAAGGCAGCCTAGCCTCAGTAGGCTAGGCATGGAGGTTCAGGGGAAGAGTGAAGAGCTTGTTGTAGAGAAAAGTCACCCCACTCCTCTGATAAGGGCCTCTTGAAGGCGTGTCAGCTGCTCCATGTAGACAGAAAGGTGACTCTTTGGTCATTGCCTATTAGGTGAGGCCCCAACCCATGGGTAGGTGAGGTTTCTCAAGAAAGGGATGGACATTCTCATTGTCCATCTCCCAGTTGTGAGGAAGGTCGTGACACTGAGAATCAAAACCCAACAGCTGAGAATTCAGAAGGTCAGAGAATGCCTCTTGGCCTCCCATGTCTGCACTTAAGAGCCTGTAGGGCCCTGAGGAGGCCTTAAGGACAAGTCTTTGTAGTAATGGTCATGTTGGAGTCACCCTGTGCACGTGCCTGCATGCTAAGTCACTTCAATCATGTCTGACTCTTTGTGACCCCCAGACCTCCATGGACTGTAGCTCGCCAGGCTCCTCTGTCCAAGGGATTCTCCAGATAATAATACTGGAGTGGGATGCCATGTCCTCCTTCAGGGGATCTTCCCAACCCAGGGATCAAACCTTAATCTCCTGTGGCTCCTGCAGTGCAGGTGGATTCTTTACCACTGAGCCACCAGGGAAGCACACTGGAGTCACCCTATAAATGACCCCAAATGGAAGAAGCGGTGTATCTTCTAAGCCAGTGAGCTAGTATGAGGTTTCTCTCTGTGCTTATTTCCTTTCCACAACACCAAGCTGGACATGGTGATGTACCACCAGATCCTCATGGAGGCCAACTTTCTGGGTTCATAACCATTTCAGGGTCCAGTGTGTAAAAGGGCCCCATGCTCAGTTTAGTATGTGGTGCTGCCATCTTGAAATTCTCAATAATTTTGAACAAGGGCCTCCACAAATTATGCAGTCAGTGCTGCCTCCCATTTGGGGACAAAGTCACTCCTTCTCCCCACTGCTGGGAGTGTTGGCTAATGAGAGCTTGCAGCTGAGGCATTACCCCTGTCTGAAGAGAACCACCTTACCCAAGATTGAACCCTCTGCCCAAGGGCATGAAATGTAGGGCAGACTTAAGGATACAGAAAGACAGCTTCTTTGCTCCAACCTGAACAACTGGCAAGAGCCAGGCTTGCTCTGGAGCTTCCCCAAAGTTCGGCTGAAACCTCTTTAGCTACTGCATCAGAGTTCAACATCTCCCTCTACTCAACTCTGCTTTCCTCACTCCCTTGCATGTGTTGTTTACAAGAGGCCTCTCAATAAGCCTCCTGCATGCAAACCTCTGCCTCAGACTCCAGCCCCAGGGAACTGGAGCTAAGATGCCAGGTTTCTGGTATTTTATGTTGTTGAATCACTCAGTCATGTCCCACTCCTTATGAACCCATGGACTGTAGCCTGCCAAGCTCCTTTGTCTATAGGATTTCTGAGACAAGAATACTAGAGTGGATTGCCATTTCCTTCTCCAGGGGATCTTCCTGACCCAGGGATCGAACCCACGTCTCTTGCATCTCTTGCATTGGCAAGTGGATTCTTAACCACTGAGTCACCAGGGAAGCCCTAGGGCTTACCTTTGTGTTCCTTTCTCCCTTCAGGTGTGTTGCAGGGAATCAAAAATAGAATCTTGGTCCACATGTGGGCCAGGAAGCCAGCATGGTGGCAGCAGCAATAAGCAGTGAAAAGTTCCCCTGGGTAAGATAGGGAAAATGGGGTCAGAGAGGTTAATGAATCGCCCTCCCCAAAGACCACACAGATGGTAAGAACCTTAACTGGGATTCAAGCTTAGGCTTCCTGACCCCTAATTACATTCCTTTACCATAAGCTGTCACACTTCTTAACCCCACAGGGAGCCTGGCAATGCTGATTTAGGGCTACATGCATAGAAGTTATGTGCGTTCTCTTCTTCTGTGAGCTTCCGCAACATTTTGTTGGCAACTAGATGGTGACTCTTTGTATTGTTGTTGTTCAGTCACAAAGTCATGTCTAACTCTTTGCAACCCCGTGGACTGCAGCATGCCAGGCTTTCCTGTCCTTCACCGTCTCCTGAAGTTTGTTCAAACTCATGTCCATTGAATTGGTGATGCCTGTTTGTATACTACTTATTTATAACCAGGAAATCATCCTTTCCTTTGAGATTCAGACAGAATTGGGTCATTTCCTCCCCTACAGTTAGTAAAGACCGCAAGATCCCTTCAAATATCTTTAGGGTTCTTCCAGGGTGAGCCATTCACCCGAGGGCATCAGAATGACAAACTCTCAGGTCCCATCGCAGACTGGCCGTGTCAGACCCTGACATGGAGTCCAGCTGTGTCTCAACCAGACTCCCAGGGGACTCTGCCATGCTAGTTTCGCTGCTCCACGGAGTGGCCTTGGAGGTCTTACCTAGTCAGACCTGACTCTGAGTTTCTGCATCTGCTCCATTTCTGTCTCTCTCACCTCTCCCCTCTGATGGCTATTCCCTAAGTCTTCGTTTTTTTGCAAACTCGACCTGGAGACTCAGCCCCATTTTCTTGATTTCCCCAAAATGTCACTTATACAATGCTATGGAAAGTAGCACATTTTACCAAGAAAGAAAAAAAAATGTGAGAAAAATGGGAGAGATGTTTACCTCCATAGCACCACCAGTTGAAACCTAAAGGTTGTCATTAGGCAGTTCGCTCCTTTGATTTTCTCAGTCATGGATGACTTTCTCTGGTTGCCTGTTTCATTCACATCTTCCTGCCTGTTCCTCTCTCATCACTCTTGGGTCTCTTCTCTTCTATTTATTTTGCACGTTTCCTCTTCCTCCACTCAATTCATCTTCCCTTGTTTTCCTCTCTATTTCTTTCCAGGCCCTTCATTTCACCCAAGGACTCTCTCTTCACCTGGGTTGCCCATCCATAGGAGTTTGATGTCATTGCTTTCAGTAGCTATGGTCCCTGGTCTCTCTGCTCTTATTTGTCTTCTAGCACCAACCAGACTGTGCCTTTATGCCACCCATGTACCCAAGGCAGGTGCTACCACTTAGCTGACCAGTAAATGCCCATCAGCTTGGGCTGACCAAGACTGGATGCTTCTGGAAATGGCTTTTGGTTTTGACAATCTCTGAGTCCAAGGCTTTAATTAAATGACCCCTGGAGCTCTCTGGTACCTGATGGACTGTAGAAACTGAGAATATCCAAATCAAGGAGATTCTGGTAACATCCTCTGAACAGGAAGAGTTGAGAGGGAGGAAAAAAAAAAAAAAAAACTTTTGAATCAGCAGGGCCAGCCTTTTGTCAAATTGTGGTGGAGACACATTAAAACTTTTTAGTCCTTTCTTGTCCTTCTTCTCTAATACCATTTCTCCATAATTCTACTCCAACTGCCTCTTTTTGGTTCTCTGGGCTCTTATCCACTCTTGAGAATCATAGGGAATCCCACTTTTCAGAGAAAAACTCTTCTTACCACCATCCTAATTACCCTTTGCTCAGAAAGGAGCTACTCTGAAGAAACTAATCCATGCTCTGTAGCCAAGACTGCTAAGAGCTTAGATAGGGCCCCTCCTGGAGACCTCTCTGTTTTAACTCAGGCCTTCAGAGTCTTCCATGGGAGACCTTAGCTGGCTCGTGGCCCTTTGGGGAATCACGTTGATCTGTGTCCACTCTTTATTTAAGTGCATGCATCAGGCGTCAGCACAGCATGGAGATTAAGTCTTCAGGCTCGAACTCCCACTGCCAGAATTTGAACTTTGGTTCCACCTCCTGCTAGCTATGCAATTATGGATGAATATCTTAATCTCTCGGTATCTCAGTTTTCTCACCTATGAAAGGGACATGATGATGACACGTGATTAAAGTGTAAATCTGCAAATGAAATTGGATTCAATGAATTTAATAGGATTCACTGAAGGTAGGCTTTCAGTATTTTTATGTGCATCGGTGGCCCTGTTTGCCAAAGTCAGTGCTGTTGTGACCATAGGATTTCAGTTGCTTGGGAATATAGTCCCATCCAAGATTATGCAGTGAAATCAAAGCAACTGCATGCTGTTCTGGAAAGCAAGGGAGAACCTCAGTTTTGTTCATTTGGTGCCGGGTTTCAGTGGGCTCTGCTTTATTCCATCCTCCCAAGCCTGGCGGCTGAGCCATGCTGCCCTCTTTGTCCCCATAGTGCAGCCTGTCTTCCTGCCTCTTACTGCTCTGCAGGAGTCTTTCCCACAACCCTGCAGGGATGCGCAGAGTGACACAAGGCGTCAGTTGAGAAATGAGTGGTTAGTTGTGATGACAACCCAAACCACAATGCTGTCAAGAAGCCCTCCCTGGGGGAACCCATGGGAGCTGGAGAGAAGCCCCACAGGCTCCCTCTAATTTGTACCACACCAGGGAAGGACAGACTGGCTCCCACATGAGTAAGATCCCTCCTGCTCACACACCCACAGCCCATTGACAGCATTCACTCAGGAGACTGACTCCGGAAATGTTTCCAAGGGAAATGATTAATAGTAACAGGTTGGAATGCTTAAGAACCTAGCTCCACACCCCGCAGATCAAAATCCAGTGCCTGAAGCAGCACATGAATTATATTCCCCAGCAGTAGCATACCATCTGCCTTGTTCTGGCCAAAATAACTGAGGCCGAAGAGTTGTTATTCACAGTAATATAGCTATCATTTCTTTAGCTGGAATTATGAGCCAGGCACTATGCTCAAATCTGCCTGAGCAACTTCTCCTGGAACCCTAACACTTGTCTTGTGAGGCACATAATGTTGTTATCTCATTTTACAATTGAGGGAATCGCTCTGCAGAGCTTAAATAACTTGCCCAATGTCACGCACTTCCTGGAGGTGCTGAGGGTTAAGTCTGCTTCTAAAATCATGTCTTTCACCACCTCTCTATCTTGCCTCTTAACAGCCAGGACTCTGGGACCCAGTTCTTCCAGGGTCATATTGGTTTGGGAGGCAAGTCTACTGTCTCAAGAAGAAGCAAAAATTTCTTCCTTCATACTCCATAATATTCTTTTTCATCACTGTTCTTAATACACTATACTATAATTTCTTGGTTGTGTCCTGGCATGGCCACCGTAGCTTGAGCTGCCAGGGGCCAGATGGCTTTGACGTTTACTTTCCAAAGTTGGTTTGCGCATAACAGACATGAATGAATGATTGAATGGATGAACAAATGAAAGAATGTGAGACCTTCTGATTCCCAGTCCAGTGCTCCATACCCTATTTTCTATAAACCACCTTCTTCATGTCCCTTAAATGGTTTTTCTCTTGAGATTTTCAACAAATTGAGTAGAATTAACATTTCCTCATGATGTTTAGGACTAATCACAGTCATTTTCCCTGAGATCTCACAAGACCTTGACCAAGTTTACAAAGCAAACAAAAGACATCCCAGTTTCTTTCTTATCTCTTGAGGTACAAGCAGGTCTTTCCTGTAGTGCAATTGGTAGAAAAGAGGGGAAAAAAAAAAAAAAAAAAACACATGGTGATGCTCTCAGGCTATTTGAAAATATTGGACAAAATGTCATCTTAAATGATTTTAAGCAAGACATATAACCCTAGGACTGACATTCCCCAGTGATTTATATAGTTAGGGGTGATTTTCCCAGAGCAACTACTTAATATTTCTGTAACAGCCTGAGAGTGTGGGATTTTGGGGGCTGCTTGCAAGTATCGCTGTGAATTACATTAGTCTAAGGGGTGTGTCTTTACCTTGTCCTTTTCTGATCATTGTCATAGAAATGCACTCATAGGATTTAGTTTTGTCTACAGTGCTTTTCCATCAACATGTGTAACATAAGCATTTTCCAGGGGGTTATAAAGTGCTCGATGCCTTAATTTTAATGGTCCCTAACATTTTCCAAGTGAGTGTATCATAATTTATTAGCTAAATAAATAATAAGAGGCTATTTCCTCTATTGTAGGGCATTTATGTTGTATCCAATATTATGATCCTACAATATAGCAATGTGATAAATAACCCAAAGGAGAGAGCTTTCTGTGAATTCTCTCCTTGGACCATTTCCTTAGGGTCAGTTCCCAGCAGCCTGCCATTTATTCTTGATAACTGGATTTGTGGGCAAAAGATGAGCTCATCAGGGGACATGGATCAAGGGAAGAAAGTTAACTCACTATTCCCTGAACACTCTGATGATTGTTCTCCAGCTGTTGAGATGTATGCCCTATTCCAGGGAAAACCTTGCATTTTACATTAATATTTATTTTCTAATAAATTTTTATTCAAAAGCAATCCTCTTAAAGAGGGATGCAGAATAAATATGTAGAAAGGAAAAGTCAATAACTCCCTTTTACAGCCCCTTTGTTCTCACCCCTCTGATGACAGATTTTTACAGCTTGGTGTGTATCCTTCCATACATTTCTCCATGCCCACACAAATTAACACGTTTTTGAAAATACGAACAGGCTCCTTTATAATTCTGGATGACTTATTTATTTATTGCAATTAACAATATATCATAGAAGTACTTTTAGGTCAGTAAGAGCTCATTCTTTATAAGACATGAATAATATTCCATAAGAAGGGATATGCCACAAGTTATCCAACTATTTTTGAATTAATAGAAATTCAGGTTGTTTCCAGACAAATACAATTGCTACCAAGCTTTTAGAAGAAATGTTGAGGTAAATTGTCTTTAAATATCACTAGGATCATTTTCTCTTTCAGTTCAGTTCAGTTCAGTCGCTCAGTCATGTCCGACTCTTTGCGACCCCATGAATTGCAGCACGCCAGGCCCTGTCCATCATCAACTCCCAGAGTTCACTCAGACTCACGTCCATTGAGTCAGTGATGCCATCCAGCCATCTCATCCTCTGTCGTCCCCTTCTCCTCCTGCCCCCAATCCCTCCCAGCATCAGAGTCTTTTCCAGTGAGTCAACTCTTCGCATGAGGTGGCCAAAGTACTGAAGTTTCAGCTTTAGCATCATTCCTTCCAAAGAACACCCAGGGCTGATCTCCTTCAGAATGGCCTGGTTGGATCTCCTTGCAGTCCAAGGGACTCTCAAGAGTCTTCTCCAACACCACACTTCAAAAGCATCAATTCTTCGGCACTCAGCCTTCTTCACAGTCCAACTCTCACATCCATACATGACCACAGGAAACCCATAGCCTTGACTAGACGAATCTTTGTTGGCAAAGTAATGTCTCTGCTTTTGAATATGCTATCTAGGTTGGTCATAACTTTCCTTCCAAGGAGTAAGTGTCTTTTAATTTCATGGCTGCAGTCACCATCTGCAGTGATTTTGGAGCCCCCCAAAATAAAGTCTGACACTGTTTCCACTGTTTCCCATCTATTTCTCTTTAAATCCTTTTGATTCCTAGATATTTTCACAAGGTGTATGCATCTTGTTAACTGTGCACGACACAGTCCCTGTCTGAAGACTGTCATGGAAGGCAGATCAGTGCCTCCCTTCTGCAATCCCCAGGCCTCATTTCGGTTGCAATAAACATTTAGTGAGTGTCCACTATGGCCCTT
Organism: Bos indicus x Bos taurus; assembly: GCF_003369695.1. Classification (NCBI taxonomy): domain Eukaryota; kingdom Metazoa; phylum Chordata; class Mammalia; order Artiodactyla; family Bovidae; genus Bos; species Bos indicus x Bos taurus. The sequence continues at coordinate 45,497,770 of NC_040093.1, forward strand.
TAGCACATACAGGTGAACAACAGAGAATTGCAAAGAAATACAGAAAAGAGATGTTGGAATAATAATAAAACTGGTCTCTCTAGATCAAGGTGATTATATAGTGCTCAGTCACTCAGTTGAGTCTGATTTTTTGTGACCCTGTGGACAAAAGCCTGCCAGGCTCCTCTGTCCATGGAATTCTCCAGGCAAGAATACTGCTGGAGTAGGTTGCCATTTCCTTCTCCAGCAGATCTTCCCAACCCAGGGATTAAATTCATGTTTACTGTGTCTCCTGCATTGGCAGGTGGATTCTTTACCACTATGCCACCTGAGATGCCCTGGTTATATAGTAAACTATTTAATTTTACCATACAAAGGCTGTGTAGTACTAACTAGATACTAAATACTGTGCTAAGTGGTGATGCCATCAAAGGAACCTGTAGTCTATTAGGAAACATAGACTTTCATACAAATGATACAAGGGAGAGATTAAAAATATGACATATATGCGAAGTGTAAAGACTGAATATGGTAGTAGCTAGCTCTAAACTCCCCCTAGAATGCCAATTACAATATTTGAAGTTTTTTAAAATCTGAAAGCAAAGAGTCCTATACAGTTTTTTTAAAAAAAGCATGTTGAGATGAAAGTAGAGGTCAGAGTGAGAAAGCAGTCACTGAGGGCAGTAATGGTTCCTGCTCATCATGTCTAGCTTGACATCACTGTTACGCATACGGAAGACCAACTTTGGGGTGCAGTCACCTGGGTTCAGTTCTATGAGTCGTTGGTTCATCTATTCAGTAATCACCAACCGTAGGCAGGTATTATGATGCCTTATGGATGCAGCAGAGGCCAAGATAAGGTTCCCACCCCAATGGAATGTGTAATCTAGTGGAGACTGGGACAGTAAGCATGGACTCTCGGATAGTGACGAGAAATGCAAAGACAGTAAAGAGGGTAATGTGACCGAGAGGGCCTGAAGGGCAGATTGGATGAGGAAATGCATGATATCTGCTACCTGTATGAACAGAAGGGGCTATTGACATATACACATCTGGGGGGAGATCCTTTCAAGCAGGATTAGCATGCACAGGCACAGAGAGAAAGCCCGAGTGGATGGACTAAGGGGAGAGAAGAAGAAAAGTCCAGAGGAAGTCAGGGGCAAGACCATACAGAAGAGTCTAGACTGTATTTTAACTGCTGTGGGACTCCACAATAGGATTCTCATCAGGAGTGATGTCATCCAGCTTGTCAGAATCACACCCTGATCACTCCTGGGGAGGCCAGCACAGAAGCAGGCGAAGCAGTTGAGAAGCTAATGCTATGGACCAGCATTAGCTGGTCCAGAGACGGTGGTGGACTCAGCCCACGTACTGGCGGGAAAATGACTCTTGGACCTTCTGCTAGAAGCCATGAACTTCCCACAGGTACGCTACTTCGCCTCTCAAAGCTTGAGTGTGTTGGCTTGTGAAGTGGGGAGTGTGGTTCAGGCTTTCCGAGGTTGGCAGGACCATCTGCAGGTTGCATGCTGGCACTCAGCATAGGGTCATGCAGGGTTCACGCTCTCCAAAGGCCAGCCATCCGTGCTCATGCTTTTTTACCTGCCTGTGCAGATACTGAAAACATCAGGCAGTCCACAGTGACTGTGGTAGACTGAAAGAGCGCTCAACCCTTGGGTGGGGTCGCATGCGATATAAAAACATAGGGAAATTCACGTGGAAGAGCTGAAGAAGCTAGCATGAGGCCTATGTAAATGGAGGTTTGAATTGTCTACGCAATCCTCACACTTCTCAAGGGGACGTGCAAACAGTCACCGAATTTAGAGAATCCTATTACAAGGGCAGAGAGATAGCCGACAGAATGGGGCTTTTGTTTTTCTTCCCCCAAATGGTCTGTGAGCTGGGAGAGGCCCTTTATGTCCCTGGTAAACATGAGCCCTACTGCAGGTGTTTGAGTTTATCACAGAGAGGAAATGACTTTTTTTACACCTAATTTAATCTGAAGCTATTCACAGTTTAAAATGTTTAGTAACGGTGACCTTTTTAATGACTAACACATTGCAGGTGGTCCTGTTGTAGTCGGCAGTTAATGTTTGCCATCAGAAAGAGAGGGAGAGAGAATTAAATGACCACTCCGTGGCAATTGTCTTTGCCATGCCGGGTTCAAAGGACAGCTGGTTCTGAATGAGCCATAGTTAAGGAAAAAGGATGGGGTCCCCTGTCCTCAATGGGAGAACCACTTTCCTTTTCTTGGTCTTTCTCAGAAAGGAGATGTGGGCAAGACATCTCAGAAAGAGTTGTAAACCAGACGCCACTAGTTATCTGGGCCCATCTCTGGGTGTTTTTCTCTTTTTTGGAAGACAGAGGTATCTGGTTCATTTCAATGGCTCCGAGTGGATAAGGAATTGTTTTGGTTCCTGGCCATTGGCTGGATTCCTGGGCTTTTCATATCATTTTGCACTGAGACCTGTGAGGCCATAGAATGTCTTGGTGAAAGCTATCATTTCAGTTGAGTGGAGGAGGTCCAGAGAGACAGAGAGAGGAAATAATGGACCCTGTGGGTAAGAGCAGATCTCACACCCCAGGCCAGCTCTCTTGGCAGTGCCTCGCCCACTACATTCTGTAGACCCACAAGGGGCTTTTGTTCTGATCACATCCAAATGAGGAGATGTGCTGGACTGCTTGATGATCCTAGTGGCCTGAGTAAGGGTCTAATCTCTAGTCACTTTTCAGGGCTTTAAAATCTGTGCTACACCCTGAAGGCCTCCTTTATGGAGACCACAGCAGCTCATACATCAGATCAAAAATACCCTGAGTGTGTACTTGGCTTTCCGGGCAGTGCAGCAGCGCACAATGTCAGCAAATACAGCTGGGGAAGGAGATACATAATTCAGTGTCCTGACTCTCCCAGAAAGCCCTCTCTAGGGGTGGGGCTGAGCAAGCATGCCTTTGTACCTTGGCTTTTTTTTTTTAATAGCTCAAAAAATACTTTTTATAAATGCAGTGCATATCACTGTTTCTGCCTTTCCCTTACCCGTCATTGCTTTTGGAGGCTACAAACTCTCCCTCTCCCCACTTAGGTGGGAAAAAGCAGCAATAGGACCCAGGAAAGGGGGTGCTTGAAGAAGTACCACTCCTCAGGGGCAGCAGCTTCTCTGCTTCACAGGCTGGTGCCCTGCTGATCACCAAGAGCAGGGCTCTCCAAGTCCCGGGTGATTCAGAAGGCACCTGCTTTGTTCAGGCTGGCCAACTCTGCTAATTTCGTTCTGAAGTTATGAATATCCCCCCAGTCATCCATGTCGGGAGGCAGACTTCTGAGACCTGTGCTCTCCAATCAGAGTCTGCCTTGCCCTCTTTCCTAGGTTGCGGGGATCACAGCTGTGCTTACAGGGGAAGCCTGCTTATTACTTATCCCTAAGGGAAAGTGTGGCGAACATGAAGACAGAGATCTGTTGCTACAGGTCAGGATTCCAGGGCTTCTGATGAGATAACAGATGGTTCTAAGGAACTCTCATAGTCCTCAGTTCTTTCATGCAAGTGCCAAGGATTGAAGCTACTCAGTGTCACAGATTAGGCCTGGGTTCCAAGCTCACTCTGCTTCAGGCATTTTCTTACATTTCTTGTCCTTTCCTCCTCTTTAACAATGCATATCATTAGAGTCTACAACTACATCGAATGATGATTTCATGACTCAAAACATCCACTAAGAATCATTAAATTTCTCTACTTAAATGTGTGAGGAAAAGTTAATGAAAGTGAAAGTGAAGTCGCTTAGTCGTGTCTGACTCTTTGCGAGCCCATGGACTGCAGCCTTCCAGGCTCCTCTGTCCATGGGATTTTCCAAGCAAGAGTACTGGAGTGGGGTGCCATTTCCTTCTCCAGAGGAAAAGTTAGGTAACCTACAAAAATTCATCAAGCATAAGCAATTAGAATTTGTGTGCTTTTCTCTATCTTTGTGATACTTAAGAGTCCTTTTCTAAGGATGAATCCAAGTATTCTATGTAACCTCCCGAACAAACAAACAAGATACAACCACAGTCTTTTATTACTAATTTTTTTTTTACTTTTATTATTTCAAATACAATTTTGTAACAATCTCAATCATTTGAGTTTATCTCTTGCTACAAAACGGGGTTGTATGCATCTTTTTATTTCACCCTCAAAATCTTATAGTTTAGGAAAATTACTAATTGTGGAAGAAATAGAACCAGATATATGGATACAACCATGCATACTAGAAATGCTTAAAAATATTAACAACATTACCATTGATATGACAACCTTATATATCTTAAAGAAATAAACATAAAGTGAGGGCTTAGTCCTAAAAACAGTAAGCATTAGAAAAACTCAGATCTCTATTTTATATCTTATTAAAATTATACCTTATTAACATAATATCAGAGAAAGGAAAGATGGTTAATTTATAGAGTATCTTTCCTATACCTTGCTAGTTATACCAGAATATTTAAGCTATGGGGAGAATCCATTCACTTAATACACTCTGTCAGCAAATTTGGAATACCAGTATAAAATAAAACCATATATTTCAGAATGTAAGGAGGTAACTGTTTTCCCTGGGTGGCACGTGCAAGGGCTTCTAAAGGCTATCTTAGGGATCTTTGTGTCATTTATTCATATTTGAAATAGTGTGCGGAAAGAAATCTAAAAATATTTTCGCTCTATCTCCTTCTTCCTAGAGCATTTTCACCATGAAACTTCTTTTCTGAGCTGAAGATCAGTTAAAGTTGGTACCTATATTAATGTGAGTACTTTATTGTCCTGAAATTACGGCTTTTGAAGTTTCTTCCTTTCTGAAACAAAAAAGAAAAGCCACGGTTGACATCAAAGAGGAGGTATTCTCCTCACTAGCAATTATGGCCCCTTAACGTTACTCAATATCCACCCAGTTGCAAACTGCCTTTGCTTTTTGTAACATGTACTTATTTTGATCAACACCTTTAGAAAAAAAGTACCTAAAAGTACCCAACTACCTATAAAATTCTTGCTGGATTCTTCCTGGTGGTGGTTGTTGTGAATCAAAATACTCCTTTAATAATGCATTCTGCCATATATGATTGTGGGTGTTTTTTCTTTTAAAGAAAACATTTAATTACTATTGGAGAGTTGTAACTGTTAGCTGTGAGTTACCAGATGTGAAACCAGACACAAGGGTGAGATTTTACAATTTCAGCACAGCTGCTTACGACCAAATCTGGTTTAGGACACCGTCGATGGATTTAAAAACATTACATTTATATTAAAAATAGCAGGGCCTCATATGCAGCCCAGCTGAAGGTCTTCTCGGCAAACTTGTTAAAATCGGAATGAGTCTCCCCAATCAAAGTCCAAAAGCAGCCTGTGCACACTGGCTAATGACATGTGCTGTCACTCCCTGCCCTCCCTGCCCCCCCACCCCAACATTCTCATAGAGACACATGTGTCTGGGCCTTTTGTCCGAATTCTAAATTAAACCTCCAATTCTTTTCATTTGTATATTATGTGCGCTCAACGCCAGAATGTAAAGGCTCAAAAGGCATCGACAGTTTGTGCAGGCTTGGAAACCTTAACTTACTGCACTGAAGATTTAAGACAAAGTACTGTTTTGTCTCCCTGCCCACCCTCAGCCCCCTGGTATTTGAGTTTTTACAGTGTAGGAAGAAAATAGCTCTCCAAAGCTTACTTTTCTTCCTCCCCGCCACCCTACCCCCGTTCGTTCTTGAATCTGCAGCTATTATTCTGGGCCAAATTGTCGCCATGCTTAGTGGAGCGTGTGGGACCAGGCAGGACAGCTGAAATAACTGGGACATTGACCACCCCCCAACCCTGGCCTTGGCCTTTCCTCTGTTCCTGCCATCATTTTAACAGGAGTTTTGAGAGTTTCCAAAAATGTATCCAGTGAAAAATCTTTCCTTTCTTAAGCCAAGGCGGGCTGGCAGAAGTGGAAGACTTCTGTCTGTAAGTCCAAAGCAAGTTTGAAGTACTACTGGTGTTGAGAACTTGGCCTCTCTAATAAGTAGTAAATGGACCTGTTTAAAATGCATTCACATTGCACAGCAAGGCATCTGATCGTGGGCTGGCTTATATCCTTCATTCTCCCCAGGCCCTTTATCTACCACACCCCTTTTCAGTATTATATCATGGGTTCTTTTGTCACCTTCCAATATTTTCCTATACATATACAAGCAAGTGTGTGTGTGTGTGTGTGTGTAGATACATGCTTTGTGCTGGGCTTAGTTGCTCAGTCATGTCCAACTCTTTGTGACCCCATGGACTATAGCCTGCCAGGCTCCTCTGTCCATGGGGATTCTCCAAGCAAGAACGCTAGAGTGAATTGCCATGCCCTTCTCCAGGGGATCTTTCCAACCCAGGGATCAAACCCAGGTCTCCCACATTGCAGATGAATTCTTTATGATCTGAGCCACCAGGGAAGCCCAAAGATACATAAATTGAGGCAAATTAAGGTTGTTCTGTACCTCTCATGTCACTTTCTAATAGGTCTTGGAGATGTTCCCATTATCAGAACAAGAAACTTCCTCACTCTTCTTAAAGTGATAGTTTTTAATCAAATAGATATGTTGCATACAGTGTTGAATATGAACATTCTTATTTATCTGCGCTTGCTCATAGCTATAAATATACCTGAAGGATAAGTTCCTGGAAGTGGAAGCGTTGGCTGAAATGGTTTTATGCGTGCATCTTAATAAGATACACAAATCAATGCATGTGTGCCTGCTCTCTTACAATCTTTTGCTTGGTTTGGTTTTAACGTGTCAGGTCCAGGTTGAGAAGCCCCACAGTACACACACTACCCTCAGTTTGGAGTTTTGTGGTCTCCATCAACATGTGTCATGCACACACATACTCACTCATTCACTCACTGTCTCACTCACTCTTGTTAGTATTTTGGGAGTTCTTAATATAGTGTAGGTGGGCTGTCTGACTCATGGTGTCAGCCAAGGATATAGGAACTGCATTTATATTGTCCAGATTAGTGTCATCCACAGGTTGCAAATGTTTCCAATTCTGGGCACACTTTTTAGGCCCTCGCCACTTATTCTGGATTCCATATTTTGACACATACTCACTCCCTCACCTTCCCTGCCTTCTCCTGCCACTGCAATATATCATGAAATGGACTGTCCTGGAGGTGCCAGCCCCGTGCTATAAACCTAGATAGGTAGACAGTAGAGTCGATCTTTGCTTGAAGTTACATTCAACATGGAATGTGGAGGAAGTAACATCAAATCTCTAGTTGTGAATGGGGAATGGATAGATTTTTAAAGCATCCCCTACTTTCTGGTAGCCTTTATTGCATTCTGGTTTACTATTAATATTCAGAGGGATATTGTTTACAGTCATGAAGCCCAAGGGGGTTTGTGGTAGGGTGAAGTGGGGGAGGCTGAGTGACGGTAAGGTGGTAAAATCTTTGTCTTTGGTTCAAAGACAAACCCTCCATGTATGTCTAGTCAGTAGACTTGTGTTTTCTCAGGAAGTAAATATAGGTGAACTTGAGGAAGTCACTTTTCTTCTTTGAACGGTTCTATGAAGACCTACAAGACCTTCTAGAACTAACACCCAAAAAAGATGTCCTTTTCATTATAGGGGACTGGAATGCAAAAGTAGGAAGTCAAGAAACACCTGGAGTAACAGGCAAATTTGGCCTTGGAATACGGAATGAAGCAGGGCAAAGACTAATAGTTTTGCCAAGAAAATGCACTGGTCATAACAAACACCCTCTTCCGACAACACAAGAGAAGACTCCACACATGGACATCACCAGATGGTCAACACCAAAATCAGATTGATTATACTCTTTGCAGCCAAAGATGGGGAAGCTCTATACAGTCAACAAAAACAAGACCGGGAGCTGACTGTGGCTCAGATTATGAACTCCTTATTGCCAAATTCAGATTTAAATTGAAGAAAGTAGGGAAAACCACTAGACCATTCAGGTATGACCTAAATCAAATCCCTTATGATTATACAGTGGAAGTGCGAAATAGATTTAAGGGACTAGATCTGATAGAGTGCCTGATGAACTATGGACGGAGGCTCGTGACATTGTACAGGAGACAGGGATCAAGACCATCCCCATGGACAAGAAATGCAAACAAGCAAAATGGCTGTCTGGGGAGGCCTTACAAATAACTGTGAAAAGAAGAGAAGCGAAAAGCAAAGGAGAAAAGGAAAGATATAAGCATTTGAATGCAAAGTTCCAAAGAGTAGCAAGAAGAGATAAGAAAGCCTTCCTCAGTGATCAATGCAAAGAAATAGAGGAAAACAACAGAATGGGAAAGACTAGAGATCTCTTCAAGAAAATTAGAGATACCAAGGGGACATTTCATGCAAAGATGGGCTCGATAAAGGACAGAAATAGTATGGACCTAACAGAAGCAGAAGATATTAAGAAGAGGTGGCAAGAATACACAGAAGAACTGTACAAAAAAGATCTTCACGACCCAGATAATCACGATGGTGTGATCACTGACCTAGAACCAGACATCCTGTAATGTGAAGTCAAGTGGGCCTTAGAAAGCATCACTACGAACAAAGCTAGTGGAGGTGATGGAATTCCAGTGGAGCTATTTCAAATCCTGAAAGATGATGCTGTGAAAGTGTTGCACTCAATATGCCAGCAAATTTGGAAAACTCAGCAGTGGCCACAGGACTGGAAAAGGTCAGTTTTCATTCCAATCCCAAAGAAAGGCAATGCCAAAGAATGCTCAAACTACCACACAATTGCACTCATCTCACACACTAGTAAAGTAATGCTCAAAATTCTCCAAGCCAGGCTTCAGCAATACGTGAACTGTGAACTTCCAGATGTTCAAGCTGGCTTTAGAAAAGGCAGAGGAACCAGAGATCAAATTGCCAACATCCACTGGATCATGGAAGAAGCAAGAGAGTTCCAGAAAAAACATCTATTTCTGTTTTATTGACTATGCCAAAACTGAACTGAGTGGATCACAATAAACTGTGGAAAATTCTTCAAGAGATGGGAATACCAGACCACCTGACCTGCCTCTTGAGAAACCTATATGCAGGTCAGGAAGCAACAGTTAGAACTGGACATGGAACAACATCATGGTTCCAAATAGGAAAAGGAGTACATCAAGGCTGTATATTGTCACCCTGCTTATTTAACTTATAATCAGAGTACTTCATGAGAAATGCTGGGCTGGAAGAAGCACAAGCTGGAATCAAGATTGCCGGGAGAAATATCAATAACCTCAGATATGCAGATGACACCACCTTTATGGCAGAAAGTGAAGAAGAACTAAAATGCCTCTTGATGAAGGTGAAAGAGGAGAGTGAAAAAGTTGGCTTAAAGCTCAACATTCAGAAAATGAAGATCATGGCATCTGGTCCCATCACTTCATGGCAAATAGATGTGAAACAGTGGAAACAGTGTCAGACTTTATTTTTCCGGGCTCCAAAATCACTGCAGATGGTGACTGCAGCCATGAAATTAAAAGATGCTTACTTCTTGGAAGAAAAGTTATGACCAACCTAGATAGCATATTCAAAAGCAGAGACATTACTTTGCCAACAAAGGTCCGTCTAGTCAAGGCTATAGGTTTTCCACTGATCATGTATGGATGTGAGAGTTGGACTGTGAAGAAGGCTGAGCACTGAAGAATTGATGCTTTTGAACTGTGGTGTTGGAGAAGACTCTTGAGAGTCCCTTGGACTGCAAGGAGATCCAACCGGTCCATTCTGAAGGAGATCAGCCCTGGGATTTCTTTGGAAGGAATGATGCTAAAGCTGAAACTCCAGTACTTTGGCCACCTCATACGAAGAGTTGACTCATTAGAAAAGACTCTGATGCTGGGAGGGATTGGGGGCAGGAGAAGGGGACGACAGAGGATGAGATGGCTGGATGGCATCACTGACTCAATGGACGTGAGTCTGAGTGAACTCTGGGAGTTGGTGATGGACAGGGAGGCCTGGCGTGCTGCAATTCATGGGGTCACAAAGAGTCAAACACGACTGAGCGACTGAACTGAACTGAACTGAAGATAGACTGATGTAATTATGGACATAATATGACTTTTAAATTTGATTTTAACTTGTTTTAATGACTATTTTGCCTTACATCTGGAACTGTGTAATTGGATTTGTTTCTAGTCGCATGAAGGTTTTTAAGTTACAAATGGTTGTCCAAGCTCCTACGAATGCCACAGCCTCTTCCAACTATTACTTGGGGCCCCTGGATCAGAGACCCTTAATATGAGGGTTAGGAGAATATGTTGCCTCAACAATTTGAGGACCATCCTCCTAAACAGCAGGAAGTAGTTATGAAATGAAAATGATGCCCCTTTCCCTTGACAACATAATTCTCCTAAAAGAAAAGGGCGGAATGAAAGAGTCATTTCCTAGGCAGGTTGATAAGAAGTCTAGGGGTCCCCGAGGAGAGAGGGATCTGGAATTCTCAAGGAGGAAGAAAGGACAAATTTTTTTTCCTCTATATTCCTTAGGATTATATAACAATAATGTATCCTTACTGAGTACAGTCTCTGGATTAAACCTTCTGGCTAAGCCTGTTATTTTAAAATGTAAATTATGGGAGTAGGTCTGGTGAGGTCTTTAAAACCTCCAGACATTCTCTTGATTCATTGGAGAGTATATAACTACATTGCTAACACTAACAAGTGGGTACTCTTTCTGCCCCCTTCTCATGCCTATGTCAGAAGCTTTCTCTATTTCCTTTATATTTTAATAAAACTTTATCACACACACACACACACACACACACACACACGCAGACAAAAGAAGTTCCCAGAGGCTAACTGATCTACATAATAAGAGATGGAGCCCGAGAGAGGTAAGGAGAGTATAGAGAGAGGCAGATGGTCAGAGAATGTGGCTTACTGGGAGGGAATCAAGGGAAGAGACCAGGAGATCTGTAAGTGGGATTTGGTGAGATGGAAGATGAAAAGTGAGATTTACTAGGTGGATGTCATACAATGCAATTAATCCCTTTTATAATCTTCTTGAGAGACTTGTGATTATTTAAATTGCTTTGTGATATTTTTTAAGAAAATTATTAGACTGCTTTTATTTTTTATGTTTTTAATTTTTAAATTTTATATTGGAGTACAGTTGATGAATAATGTTGTTTTAGTTTCAGGTGTGCAACAAAGTGATCCAGCTATACATGTACATGTATCCATTCCCTTTTAAATTCTTTTCCCAATTAGGCTGTTGCAGAATATTGAGCAGAGTTACCCTGCTATATACTAGGTCCCAGTTGGTTATCCATTCTAAATATAGTAGTGTGTACAAGTCACATGTCAATCCCAAACTCCCTAACCATCCTTCCCCCAACCCTTCCCCCATGATAAATGCAGCTTCATTCTCCAAGCCTGTGAGTCTGTTCCTATTATGTAAATACGTTCATTTGTATTATTTTTCAAGATTCTGCAGGAAAGTGCTGTCATACAATGTTTTTCTTTCTCTCTGTGACTGACTTCACTCAGTGTGACAATCTGAAGGTCCATCCATGTTGGTGCAAATGGCATGGCTTCTTCTTTTTACTGGTCAGGTAATATTCCATTGATATATGTACCACATCTTCTTTATCCATTCTTCTGTTGATGGACATTTAGGTTGCTTCCATGTCTTGGCTATTGTAAACAGTGCTTCAGTGAATATTGGGGTGATGTGCCCTTTCAAATCGTATTTTTCTTTGGATATAGACTGAGGAGTGGGATTGCAGGGTCATATGGTAGTTCTATTTTTAGCTTCTTAAGGGACCTCCATACTTTTCTCCATAGTGGCTGCACCATTTTACATTCCCACGAACACTGTTGGAGAGTTCTCTTCTCTCTACTCCCTCTTCAGCATTTATTATTTGTGGACTTTTTGATGATAGACATTCTAACTGATGTGAGGTGATACATCATTGTAGTTTTGACTTGTATTTCTCTAATAATTAACTATTTGAACATCTTTTCATTCATGTACCTCTAAAATGTCATTATAGATTATCACATCACTTTTATGAGAGATGAAGTGTAGCAGGTCATCTGCCTTAAACTTGGAGTGTTCCCTGATTCCAGCCTAGCCAGTGTTCTTCCTGGCACTGTCTCTACCCTGGAGTATGTTCTATGGCTTCTGAAGGAGTGTAGGCACTGGGAGACAGGATGCCTTAGACTTCCCTCATATTTCTTCACTCTTATTTCCTTATCATGGCAGTCTCTTTTCCCTGCATGAATTCTCCCTCTTTTTCTACAAGTTTTTTCTTCCTAATCATTTTCAGATACTTCTTTCTTGTTTCCTCCCTTTCCTATTTCTCTCTCTCTCTCCTTCTCTGATTCTTCTCTTTTTCCATCTTTCTGCACCTTCCTTCACCTCTAAGCACCCCCTCTGATTCTCCCTTTCTTTCTCCTTCCCTTTCCTCCCCTCCACATTCACTTTTCTTTTCCATATTTTTACTTTCGCCTAAGAGCCCACATGGGCAATGCTTTTGCTTGCTTGTGGTATCAGGGCTCAAGTGGTTAAAAAACAGAAACTGAGCTAGTCATTAAGTAAGCCTTTGCCATAGCAAAAATCCCCTCAATGAAGTCTAGAGGTTCAGAGACTTAATCACCTCTGTGTATGACCAAATCACATTCCACCCCTAATGTTGTTGCCAGGAAAAAAAAAAAAGATTGATGGGTGAGGAAGTCGATATGAAGTAGAACGGAGTCTCCATTTTACAAAGCAAACATCTTGGAACTCTCAGCTCACTCAGGATATGCCAAACCCTACTCAGGCCTTGCTTGAGTAATTGGGCAGGAGCTCCTAAAAAAGCAGTAATTCTGGAAGAACCAGCAGATGGAGAGGGACGATGTCAGAAATTCAAGAGTGATTAAGAAGATGGAGGCATGAAGTGTGGCAAGCCTCCCCGCATGGCTACTGGGAATTTTTTCACACATAGAGTAGCAGGGCCCTGCGGAGGGAAGAGGGGACATCCATGCAACTCCCACACCTGCTGCTGGGCCTCAGATTTTCAACTCTAAAGCAGGAATTGGGGATTTGATTATCTCTAAGATCCATTCAGTATTCTACGATTATGTGATGATTAATCTAGATGGTCAGGTTCCTACCTAAAATAATGAATAAGCAAGTATGGGACTGGTCTTTTACTGTTTGCCCAGCATTGTCCTTTGTTCTATCCAGCACGCCATTATTCTTACTCTTAGAAAGCTTGTCTAGTTTGGAAAATAAATAAAAAGCAGGTGGGAGGCTTGCAAGATTTTTTAAAAATGAGTTTTAACTCAGCTTCAAAAAGGAAAAAAAAGAAAAGAAATTGAGAAGAGAGGGAAAGCCAATCGTAGTCAACCTGCAATTGAATGGATGAGAACACAGGTAATTACTTCCATAAAGGTGAGACATAAGACAGGATGAGAGGATTTTTTGGCTGGTTTGGGAGGAGGGTAGGAATCTTCCTGAGTAATGAAGTTGTCAGAGCTGAAAAGTAAAAACAAAAATCAAACTACAACTTGAAAAAAAAAAATTACAGGGCTTGAGGATGCCTAGGAACCTTAAGAATTTGGAAGAATTTTGTTAAAAAGCCCCAGGAGTTGTAGGAGCTGAGGCGGATGTGCCCAGAAACCTCTGTTGCAGGTCTTGAGATGGGTGGCTGAAACCACAGCTCCGAGTACCATTTATAGCTGTGCCCTCTCTTTAAGGTGAGAGTTTCTCCATGAAAGTGTCCCGTGAAGATAGCTGGCCAACAATAACTCGAGAAATTTCACTAGAGCTGCTGTAGGTCTCTTATGTAAGACCCAAGAGAAGGCGGACACTGCCAACAGCTCCAGGCAAAACCAATAAGTTATTTTCGTGTGAAATGCAATCAACGGTCCAGAGGAAATGTCATGATTTAGTGTATTGAAAATCGTAATTATTTATTGAATAATTTTAACTACTGAGTTTTGTGAGGCATTAGATAATAAAGAAGAGGAGACAACTTTCTTCAACAATTTGGAATAAAACTGGCAGACTTTGGGGTTTGATTCAAGCCTGACTTTAGCTGTGAGATCTTGAACAAGAGACTTAATCTAGACATTCACTTTCTATAGTACTTACCTTAGAGAAGGCTTTTTTGTGTGTGTGTGGGCTTGCATGCAACAAATTGTGATACACATTCAAAACAGTGCTTACCTCACAGTATACAGCAAATTCTGCTATAACAAATTACCACAAATCTAGTAGCTTAAAAAACATAAAATTATTATCTTACCATTCTGTGTTAGAAGTCTGTTATTGGGCTAAAATGAAGATGTTGGCAGAGCTATATTTCTTTCTGTCAGCTCTTGGGGAGAATGCAATTCCTTGCCTTTTCCAGCTTCTTGGAGGCTGCCCACATTCCTTAGCTCGTGGCCTCTCCCTCCGTGTTCAGAGCAACAACACTGTATCTCTGTGATCATTCTTCATGGCCCTGTCTCCCTCTGACCAAAGCTGAGAAGAAATATCTGATTTTAAAGACCCGTATAACTGAATTGGTGGCTCAGTGGTGGCTCAGTGGTAAAGAAACCACCTGCCAATGCTGGAGATACAGGTTCTAGCCAAGTCAGGAAGATCCCCTGGAAAAGGAAATGGCAACCCACTCCAGTATTCTTCCCTAGAAAATCCAATGGACAGAGGAGCCTGATGGGCTACAGTCCATGGATTGCAAAGAATCAGACATGGCTTAGCAACTTAACAAACAACAACGACTGAATTAGGTCCACCTGGATAATCTAGACTATCCCCCCGCCCCCATTTAAACGTCTTTAATTTGATCACATATACAAAGTCCCTTTTGCCATTATGGTAACATCTTCACACATTGCCGGGATTCAGAAGTAGATATCTTTGGGGTTTCATTAATATGCCTACCACACATGGGACATGCTTAATCCATTTATTATAATTATGAAGTAACTTTCCAAATATCAAAATAGATGAAATATTCTCCAAGGCTCCATAATAACTTGAAGAGGTAACATTTCTGAAAGGAGGGATAAGACTAAGTATTTTTATAGAATCTAAATTATGAAAACAAAGGGTAGTGACTTGGGCTACAAAACTCTTTTGCCTATGGACATGCTTTTTCAGTTTATTTAAATAGTAACTAGCATTTATGGGGTCTCTGTCACATGCCAGGCATTATTTTAGGATTTTTTTTCATATACACTATCATATTTATTACAGCCTCTGTGACATACATCAGATTATCTCCTTAAGAAGGATGACAGAACAAGCTCAAATAAGTGAAGCCACATCCCCAGGCTTCCATGGAGAGGAGATGGCACAGCTGGGACATTTCTAGGTGTTGAGGTCCATCCTCAAGCTTCAGTCCAGTCCAGTGGCAGAAACAGCGCCTGTTTGAGTTAACTGGTCCATCTTTAAGGTGGGGCTTGGGTCTGTAGGAGCATATTTTCTCTCCAAAGACCAGTGGATGTACTGGATTCTGAGTAGCTTTCCAGAAGTACATTGTAGTCCTTTCTTGAGGATCAGAGAGGTGGCCTTCATCCAAAGGCCAATGACCTTCACCGTGGATAAAGCAGTATAGTACCCATCAACATGACCCCCATCCCTGACGTGCACTGCTCCCCTGAGACGTAATTGAAAGTGAAAGTCACTTAGTTGTGTCTGACTCTTTGCAACCCCATGGACTGTAGCCTGCCAGGCAATCTCTGTCTATGGGATTCTCCAGCCAAGAATGCTGGAGAGGGTTGCCGTTCCCTTCTCCAGGGGATCTTCCCGACCCAGGGATCGAACCTGGGTCTCCCACATTGCAGGCAGATTCTTTACTGTCCGAGCCACCAGGAAAGCCCAAGATATAATTGGGTCCCCTCAGAATCCAATAGAGCCCTGTTTCCCAGAAGTACAACCACCCAAATCAGCATTTGGTCTCTATTCCAATGTTTCTCTGTGAGCAGAAGCCAGACTTACTCGTGACTTGCTGCTTTTCTACAAGACCATATAAAATTTCACACTTATGATGAATGCCTTTGGACTGGCGTTTCATAAAACCATTTAGTGTATTAGAGTCTATTAACCAGCCTGAAATCATGACCCCCATTTAGCAGTTATATAGACTGTGGCAGCATTTAATCCATACTGGTTGATTTGTATAACATTTATGATCTGAACCAGATCCCTTAATGCCTGAACTCATAACTGTTGGCTTGAAATATGAGCAGCTGGAAAGCACAACTGGCAGAGCCCCATGTGATGCTGGGAGGAGAGTGTGTGCAGATGCATTTCCTGAAGAACAGAGCGATTTGAATGAAAGAGGCACAGAGTGAATGGGAAGCTCAGCCACACCTGTTCTAGAGGAGACACATAGTTGCCGACGTTCATCTCCCCTTCTTCCTTCCTAACGGAATCCAGATTTTGTTCAGTCTCAGCAGACTCCGGGTGACTCAAGGGAAGCTGACTTTGCCGATTGGCTGAAGAGCCCAGGCTGAAGCATAGAGAGATAGGACTTCTCCCAGTGACTGGTTCTAAGGATGGGCTCATGACCTATGTTGGCTCAATCAGGATGAGGGTTAGGGTTAATATTCTATAATTGAGGGATATTTTCCTTTCTCTCCTATGGACCCTATATTAGAAAGACTACTGTTCCAGCATTGACAGAAGTCATACTATGTGCATACCAAAATCCACCTGGGAAGAATGTGGTTACATGTGTGTTACGAGGGCTTCCCAGGTGGCACTAGTGGTAAAGAATCTGCCTGCCAATGAAGGAGTCTTAAGAGACACAGTTTCAATCCTAGATGAGGAAGATCCCCTGGCGTAGGATTTGGCCCCACTCTATTCTTGCCCCAAGAATCCCACGGACAGAGAAGCCTGGTGGGCTATGGTCCATAAGATCACAAAGAGTCAGACACGACTGAAGGGACTTAGCAGGCACATGTGTTATAAAGGGTCTGATATTTTACCATATTTGCAAGCTAAAAATTTATACTGCTACAGTTTCCTGGATGCTGGAAGAAGACGCAAGACTCCTGGCTCAGAGACAAAGGACTTTATACTCATGGCACAACAAATAGCTTGAACGTCCAGTCCCTGAGCCACATTCCTTCAGGCTGATGCAAAAAGGGCCACAGGATATGTGTGCACACTGGGAATTCTGAGTTTAAGGTATCTACATCTTCTATGATGGACAGTTCACACGCCTGCCCTCATCTCCAGAGGGAAAACACTATCTCTGTCTCCCAAAGATATTTTCTATAACAGACATCCTTGTAAAGGTAATCCAGAGTAGAGTTAGTGCTTCTGCTTGCAAGATGTGCAGAAATGTGGAAGGCCTGTGCTGAATTAACTCCCAACTAAAAGCTGGCACAGAAACGAGGTTTTGCCAAGAAAACCACTGAAGAACAGAGCTGGAACCCTAATTGTGCTCTGATTATAGCTCACTACACCTCTTGATTTTCTGTTCAGTGAGATAATTTCCTTTTTGTTTAAAGGTAGTTTGGAAAAAGGTTTCTTTGACTCACAGCTGTAGTGACTGGTAGAACAATCGTCTGAATTCTTTTGGGATTGCAAAGATTCTTAACTCTTTAAAGAGTATGGATCTCAGCCACTAAGTAGGGCATTTATGAAGTTGCATTTGTCTTTGAGAGTGGGCTTCACTGGTGGCACAGTGGTAAAGAATCCTCCTGCCAATACAGGAGACGCAGGCTCAATCCCCGGGTTGGGAAAATCTGCTGAAGAATGAAATGGCAACTTTCCCTAGTATTCTTGCCTGGGAAATCTCATGGACAGAGGAGCCTGGAAGGCTACGGTCCCTGGGGTCGCAAAGAGTAGGACGTGACTTAGTGACTAAACAACAGCTATCTTTAACAGAGAAAATTGTCTCTAATATCTACTTGGATTATTTGAAGTCTTAATCAACAATATTGTGATTATATCCAAAGGGTACATAAATTAGAAAGGGAAAGATGAGGGCACCATAATTTCTCAACTTACAGTGACCAAATGATATAGGCTGTTATACAGAGGCTAAGGTATCAGAATGTCTCTGAAAATAACACTCAGCGTTAGACATTGATTCTTTCCACTGCTCATGACCATCACTCCATCAAAGAGCTAATGAAGCCATGTATATCAAGACTGCTGCTTGAGGTAATATTTCTCCCTATCTAAACATGAGGCCATATGTTTAAGAATATTAAACCGTGATGGTATCACTGAAACGAGATCTGTGATGTTTAACAGAGCAGGAAGTTCCTCCTGGTACCTTTGAAGGATGGCCATCTGAGAACTGGCCTATTCCAGTGGAAAACAGAGACCGTTGCATGGTATGTGGCCTCACATTCTAGAAGACTCTCAATTTGCACCCACAGTCATGAAAATAGGCTAATATAGGTTGGAAAGAAAAAGCCAGTGAGCTTACAACTGAAATGTGTGCCCCATTCCTGAAGCAGACTGCCTATAAAGCTTTATAAATGATTATTTTTATTATTTTGATATTTTTCTTCTCATCAACACAATCAGAAATGATTTCATTGGTGGTGGTGGTAATGGCACATGTGTGTCATAAAGGCCCTAATTTATTAAGGGTAAACAATAAAGTATGTTACAATAATTATATGCTATATTTATACAAATTTATAACATAAAATATGTTATAATTATGTATAATAATTGAAATTATTTTAGAATTTATACGTTTTTAAATATAGTTGGAGCCTCAGAAATGAGAAGACAACTAGCCTCTCTTGGAGAGGCCCCGCTTGTAATGACTATGTAAAAGTACTTTGTAAAATATAAAAATTCCTACACGTGTTCCCTATTATATAGCTCATCTGTTATTCAGGCTGCTGGAAGGGCATGGGGACCAACTCTCCTCATCAGGCTGCAGGGTCTCTGGAGAACAAGGTCAGCTCATGGTATGAGAAATGCTCACTTGGGCTCACCTGTGGCCCTGAACCTCTGAGGATATTTCAGGGGTTCATCACTTCTCTCCCAGCCCCAGGGACCCTGTTTCACTGAAGATTCCAAGTCTAAGCAGTTTGCTGGGGGAGGCAGTCCATTGCTCAGAAGTGGGCATGCATTCTTCAAAAAGTGCCAGGGTGGATCGGGGCTCCTCAGTCTCTTCTCTCTGCTTTTCATGCCCGTAATATGCTACATTCTTCCCATTGCGTTAATAGCGCAAAGCCGCTAGAGGTGAGGTGCAGGAAGAATGTCTCTCCCCAGTAAATGGGAGACACTGGGATAAAAGCTCTGTTTAAGGCTAGTCTTCTTACATGCTGCTCATCGTGTAATTGTTTAAATCAGTTTTTTAAAATCGATGTGGCAAAATCAGACCACTCTGACTTCGTATGTGATGTTGTCGCTATCAGAGCTGAGATGCGTCTCAGAGAATCTGTCTCTACTTTTCTCTTCTAACCTAAAACCCCCTTCTTTCTGCCAAGCCTTCTCAGAGAGGACATTTTTCTCTGGCATTATATAAACTTCTCAATTAGTAGGTGAATGTGAAAGGCTGATAGGATCTAACTCTACAGCAGAGTTGCTTAGCGGAGATGCCATCACAGTGGTGGAATTGCTTCATTTAGAAAAAAAATGCTTTATTTTGTGAAGCTCCTTTGTCATCTAAGAAGGGAGGGGAAAAAAAGGAAGCGTAAATTTGAATAGCAGCCGGGGGTTTGCAAGATATTTTCAATTGGATTTGGATAGAGAAAAAAGTATTTTATTATTGTCGTTCCTTTTAATTGGAGTATATTTGCTATACAGTATTGTATTAGTTTCTGCTGTACAATGGTGCGAATCTGCTTTATGTATACATATATATCCCTCATGGACCACCTTCCCTCTCCCCACCCCATCCCTCTGGGTTATCACAGCACGGAGCTGGCCTCCCTGTGCTGTACAGCAGGTTCCTACTGTTTTACACACAGTAGTGTGTATATGTCAATCCTAATCTCCCGATTGGAAGACAAGTATTTTAAATGGTTATTATGTAGGACTTCATGTTAATAAGAACTGTAAGGGTGTGGTTATGGGGAGGATTTGGTCCGGGACAAATGTGGTACTGAGCTGAAATTTATGAAACAGGCAGTTAGCATGATTAAGATGGAGAGGGAAAGAAGAATGGCTTAAGGACTTCATTAATCCCTAGTTTCACTCACACCTGGCTGTGTAAACTCAGGCCAGACACATAACCTCTCTGAACTGTAGTTATCTAGATCATAATATTCTCTTATAGGATTTTGTTGTTCAGTTGCTCAGTCATGTCCGACTCTTTATAACCCCATAGACTGCAGCATGCCAGGCTTACCTCTCCTTCACCATCTCCCAGAACTTGTTCAAACTCATGTCCATTGAGTCGGTGATGCCATCCAACCATCTTTTCCTCTGTCGTCCCATTCTCTTCCTGCTTTCAATCTTTCCCAGCACCAGGGTCTTTTCTAATGAGTCAGCTCTTCACATCATGTATTATATCTAATAATATAGGATTATTAGAAGAGAAGTAAATAAAATAAATGTACATTATCTTAGAAAGAGATATCACCCATTCAAACATTAGCTCTCATTTGCTCTCTATCATGCAAGGGAGAATCATAAGAGGGGAGGTCTCTCTTGCCAGGAAGTGTACCTGTAAGCAGGCTGCCTGCTGAAAGACAAGTCAGCCAGTGCCTGCAAAGAGGCCTCTGAAAATGGTGCTACTCACTGTAGATACTGAAGGGTCACATTGCTAAAGTTCCACGTCCTTCCTGAGAGGGAAATATGCACAGCTGGGTGCTTACCCCGGTGAAAAATCCAACTTGTCGATACAAATATGAGCTTGGGATGAATTGGTGCCTTTAAGACCCCAAACTTTCTTTTTAATTCCTGCTAACTGTGGTGTTGGAGAAGACTCTAGAGAGTCCCTTGGACTGCAAGGAGATCCAACCAGTCCATTCTGAAGGAGATCAGCCCTGGGATTTCTTTGGAAGGACTGATGCTAAAGCTGAAACTCAGGTACTTTGGCCACCTCATGCGAAGAGTCGACTCATTGGAAAAGACTCTGATGCTGGGAGGGATTGGGGGCAAGAGGAGAAGGGGACGACAGAGGATGAGATGGCTGGATAGCATCACTAAGTCGATGGACGTGAGTCTCAGTGAACTCCGGGAATTGGTGATGGACAGGGAGGCCTGGCGTGCTGCGATTCATGGGGTCGCAAAGAGTCGGACACGACTGAGTGACTGATCTGATCTGAACAGATGTCCTCGTATCTCTTAAAAAACAATGGAGTGGCAAGGGAAGACCTTGGTTTTGGAGAACTGGCAGCTCGAAACTGTGTCCCCAGAGGGCTTTTGTCCCAGCACTGAAAAAGGAATAACCTTGGAATGGCTGCCTACCACCTCTGTGCTGGCCCTGGGAAGGTGAAGATATGCCAGTGATTAGAATTTGATCTGCATTCAGCAGCCAAGGCTAGGGGTGAGCACAGTGAAGTCAAAACTGTTAAGATTGCCACTTCCCCTCTTATTGAGTTCCAACTGAGGATTTAGAAGAAAGTACTTAAACAAAATTGTATTTTAGGAAATTGGTATTTACCTCAAAGTAGTTATAAGGCTGTTACTGAAATTATAGCATATAGGGGATCAAAGACAAAGCTGTAAGAATGCTTTAATAAGAATAGTAGAACATTTCCATGATATTATTAATAATAATAAAACATGCATATGACATTTTATAGGTTGTAAAATTCCTTCACATATTATTTCACTTATACACGGCATCTCCCTGCAAATGAAGGAAGTTTTGTCATTTGAAGGGATATGGAGACTCAGAGATTATATTGTATGGCCAGATCAATTGTATGACCAGCAAATGGTGAAGGAGAAATTCACAGACAGGTCTTGAAAGTCTGTAACATTCAAGTTTAAACCCCTTCTTCTCACCATATTATAAATGAAAATTTCACAGGAGAGCAAGGCCTAGAATATACATATGCTTCCTGGAGACATTTTCAGGTATTTTAACTTTAGAACCATTTATGTGGTGCCAGGAAGTTTTTAAAAAATGATCAATAAATGCAAAAATTCAAAAAGAGTCTTTTTTAGAGCCAGTATTACAAGAAAACCTGTTAGGAAATGGGTTATGATATGGAATGTGGATATTAAAATGCCATAAACCTTATTAAAACTCTAAATATGTAACTAGGATTTTTACAAAGTTCATAAAAATTAATATCGGATACAGCATCTTTTGTAAATCCTTGTGGTTCACGTGTCAATTACCTGGTTACTTAGTAACCAAGTAATCTAGTAACCAAGGAGTCAAGCCATAGATTAAATAGTCCCCAACCAGGCAATAAAAAGGTCCCTAAGTACAAATTTGCAGAATTATGGTTTATTGTGTTAATAATCTCCCATGTCTGTGGCTAGCCTTCCAAGGATGGCGCTGGCGAGTATGTGCTAGTCTATGGCCCAGCCATGGCTCTTGATATTTTGTTATAGTACCTGCTTTTGAAAGAGGAAATTAAACCACAGAGCACACTGTGGCTTAAACTCACCGAAGGAAATAAGAGAGGCTGAGCACACATCAAGCTGGGTTTGGGGATTCTGGGGAAATCCAGACTCAGGGCGTGAATGCACATAAGCGCTGGTGATTTAGTGTTTCTCTGGGAGAGTTTTGGGACCGGATTCACAGTTGATTCTTGAAGGGGTCCTTTGCATAACTTACAACACTCTGCAACAATTCAAAATTTGTGCAGGCACTTTACTAGGCATGGGCAAAACAATTCTAAGCAAGACATACCTAGCCCATGCCTTCAAAGAGCTCACCCTATAGGGAAAAGAGACGCTAATCAAACAACTGCTTGTGCACGTGTGTGTGCTAGGGCACTTCAGTGTGTCTGACTCTGAGACCCTAGCCTGCCAGGCTCCTCTGTCCGTGGTATTCTCCAGGCGAGGATCCTGGAGTGTGTTGCTGTGCCCTCCTCCAGGGGATCTTTCCAACCCAGGGATTGAACCCAGGTCTCCTGAGGCTCCTGCTCCTGAGACAAGTTCTTTATCTCTGAGCCACTGGGGAAGCCCCAAATAATTGCTTAAGTAAATACATACCAATATATATATGATTGTGACCACAGCTCTGCTGTAGAAGTAGAGGAAGCTCTTGTTGTAGAAGCAGGAATGTCCAGCTCAGAGATCAAATGTCATGCACAGTTGTTGAGGGCAGTGAGATTTCCCTCAATAAAAGATATGACATGTGAACAGAGCTGGAAATATGATCAATGAGGAGGAGTTGACCAGGGAAATGAAGGTTGGAAAAGGGAACAAGCTAAGAAGAGCATTTCAAGAAGAGAAAGAGGCATGTGCAAAGGCCCTGGAGCAGGGGGAATGGGGGAGACATGGTATTTTTCAAGCAACAGAAAGAAAGCTAGTGGCCCTGAAGTGCCATCAAGGCTAGTAGGAATGCAAAGGAATCCTGTGCTTCAAACCAATGTGTGGATTTTTCAAGACACAAGGGAGACTGAGAAAATGGAGTGTTACTGACTGTGGGAAGGTTGACTTCCCACATAGAAACAGACTCATTCTTTTCTTCATATTCTTTTACAAAAATTTTATTGAAATATAGTTGATTTATAATGTGTTAGTTTCAGGTATAGAGCAAAGTGAATTAGTTATACATAAACAAATATCCATTCTTTTTTAGATTCTTTTCCCATATAAGTCATTACAGAGTACTGCACAGAGTTCCCTGCATCTTACAATAGGTCCTTATTAGTTATCTGTTTTGTGTATATAGTTACCTGTTTTGTATACAGTGTGTTTGTCAACCCCAATCTCCCATTTTATCCTTCCTCCCCTCCTCATCCCCTGGTATGTCTGAGCTTGCTTTCTACATCTGTAACTCTGTTTCTGTTTATAGATAAACTTACTTGTACTTTTTTTTTTTCCTTACAATCCACATAGAAGCGATATCATATGATACTTGCCTTTCTCTGAAACAAACTTCATTCATTTTTGTTTGATTTTTACCATCCTAAGCTCCCTTATCTTGGTTCTAGGTCCAGTCTTTACAATTCCACCCTGCCCAGCTTCAGAATACCAGACCACCTGATCTGCCTCTTGAGAAATTTGTATGCAGGTCAGGAAGCAACAGTTAGAACTGGACATGGAGCAATTGACTGGTTCCAAATAGGAAAAGGAGTTCGTCAAGGCTGTATATTGTCACCCTGTTTATTTAACGTATATGCAGAGTACATCATGAGAAACACTGGACTGGAAGAAACACAAGCTGGAATCAAGGTTGCTGGGAGAAATATCAATAATGTCAGATATGCAGATGACACCACCCTTATGGCAGAAAGTGAAGAGGAACTCAAAAGCCTCTTGATGAAAGTGAAAGTGGAGAGTGAAAAAATTGGCTTAAAGCTCAACATTCAGAAAATGAAGATCATGGCATCTGGTCCCATCACTTCATGGCAAATAGATGGGGAAACAGTGGAAACAGTGTCAGACTTTATTTTTTTGGGCTCCAAAATCACACAGATGGTGACTGCAGCCACGAAATTAAAAGATGCTTACTCCTTGGAAGGAAAGTTATGACCAACCTAGATAGCATATTCAAAAGCAGAGACATTACTTTGCCAACAAAGGTCCGTCTAGTCAAGGCTATGGTTTTTCCTGTGGTCATGTATGGATGTGAGAGTTGGACTGTGAAGAAGGCTGAGGGCCGAAGAATTGATGCTTTTGAACTGTGGTGTTGGAGAAGACTCTAGAGAGTCCCTTGGACTGCAAGGAGATCCAACCAGTCCATTCTGAAGGAGATCAGCCCTGGGATTTCTTTGGAAGGAATGATGCTAAAGCTGAAACTCCAGTACTTTGGCCACCTCATGCGAAGAGTTGACTCATTGGAAAAGACTCTGATGCCGGGAGAGATTGGGGGCAAGAGGAGAAGGGGACGACAGAGGATGAGATGGCTGGATGGCATCACTGACTCGATGGACGTGAGTCTGAGTGAACTCTGGAGTTGGTGATGGACAGGGAGGCCTGGTGTGCTGCGATTCATGGGGTCACAAAGAGTCGGACACAACTGAGCGACTGATCTGATCTGATCTGACCTGGGGGGATGTGTGACCAAATTATCGAAGTGTCCATAGAAATAAGCACTAACTAGTCCTAGACATTGTGTTGGCTGACAAGACAAAATACCCTCTAAACAAAAGCAGATTTCCTTTCCTGTCAGAATCTGTACCTACCCTGGATGGGTGGCTTTATCTTTCTTTGAAATCTGGGATGGTTTCATTTAGTTAAATAGTGACTATTGTACAACCTGCAGTTGGGTTCTGCTGCTTTGAATACCAGAAGCATAGGTTTGACAGCGAGACTGTGCCATAGACCTCATGGTGGATACAGGAAAAGTGAGGTCACAGTCTTTGTACTGAAAATGCTGACCCTGAGGTCTCAGTGACAGACTGACATCCAAAAATAGAGTAGACAGAGTGAAAAAGAGGCTGGTCAAATGCGAAGTTCACCCTTGGAGTAACCAAGGAATTTCAAAAAAAATTTCCCACAATCCATTTTTAAGTTCACATAGCAGAGTTTGGCTATTCTTTGGATAGCTTACTCTTGCAATAGTATAATCCCTAGACTAGTGATTCTAGTGGGCTTTCCTGGTGGCTCAGATGGTAAAGAATCTGCCTGCGATGTGGGAGACTTGGGAACAATCCCTGGATTGGGAAGATTCCTTGGAGGAGGGCATGGCAACCCACTCCAGTATTCTTGCCTGGAGAATCCCCATGGATAGAGGAGCCTGTTGGTCTGAAGTCTATGGGCTCGCAAAGTCAGACACGACTGAGCAGCTAAGCATGGCACAGCACAGTGATTCTAGTGACCAGAATGAAATACCTCCCAAAAAACAACCTTCTGTTGTCCCATAATTTGTCATGAATCCTGTTTCAAAGTCTGCTTACAAGAGTTAGCAAGTTGTAGCAACTGTCTTCTGTCATGAGGCATGTAGCTGAATGCACGTCCTAGATGGAGCTCCTACTGTGTGCTCAGTACTGTGGGCAACCTAGAGGTGAACCACAGGCCCTGGTCTTCCCGGGCATGACAGCTGTTAGATTTTCTATGTAACCCCAATATAAGGCAGACATGACAAGAGAATTTCAAACCAAGCAGAGGCAGAATCCAGGGGAGGAAATGAGCCATCCTCACTGAGTAAACCGAGGATGGGTTTCGTGGTGGAGTGAACTTGGACTAGAGCTTGGAAGAGGTGCTAGAAAATGGGGAAAGGAAGGCATCCTGAAAGGTGAAGATGAAATGAGCAAATACAGAGAAAAAAGCGACAGCCATGAACCATCTAGTGAGAATGGATGTGCTTTGGTAGGAGATACAGATGTGTGAAGAGTGTCAGCTTTATTGCTCCTTCTCCATCACTTGCCATTACTGCTCCCTTTCTCAGAGCAAAGAGCAATCACACACACACACACACACACACACACACACACACACATACACATTTCAGTTCAGCTCTGGGAAGACTAGCTGATCACTAAGTAGAATGGTAAAATGCTAGGACCCAAAAACTTGGTGTTAGTTTTACCCTGCTATGAAGGAGCTGGTGAGCTTTGGAAAGACATCTTTACCTCTAAACAGGGAAACTGAACATATGCATCAGATCTTTTCCAGCTCAGAGCATTCAGATTCTTAAGAGATGGAGACAATGATAGAACAGTGTTTGTTTTCCAGTGAAATGAGGATAAGGGAAAGTAATTATCTTGGATGTTGTCCTTGTTGTTGCTTAGTCATTAAGTGGTGTCTGACTCTTTTGTGACCCCATGGACTGTAGCCCTCCAGGCTCCTCTGTCCAGGGGATTTCCCAGGCAAAAATACTGGACAGGCTTGCCATGTCTTTCTCTAGGGGATCTTCTCAACCCAAGGATGAAACCCATGGTTACCACTGAGCCACCAGGGAAGCCAATTCTCTTGGATCTGCCTAGAAAAACATGAAAGAAACAAGTACAAGAAAGGTTAATTAATTAAAGAGAGATTTAGGCTGGGCCAGATTATATCCTAAGAGAAGACATGACAATTTCTTGAGGCACTGCAATATAACTAAAGAAGCTTTTAGACACACTTGTTTCTGATTCTGTCTCTGACATTTAGTAGCTGAATATTTCTGAGGTCATTTAACTCTGCTGAAATGCAGTTTCTTCATCCATTAGATGGGAATGCTTATCATACCCACTGTTTTCAATTAATAAGTATTAAGCATCTTCAAGTCACCAGGGTTGGGCATAAAATAGGCATTGGAGGTAAAATATTCTTATAGATAATTGTTTAGTAATACAGATACGGTCTCTGATCTCACGGAGCCTACAGTCTCATGGCCTTTAAAGACAGGTGTACTTGCAGGTTATTTGAGCGTTGAGACGAGAAGTATTGCAATAGAGAACTTACGAGCAGTTGTAGAAAAATAGGAAGGACCTATCACAGCCTGAGGTCAAGAAGACTTCCCCAGGGGAGTGAGCCCTGAAGAACGGGGCATTGAGGGAAATGACTGGAATGCAGAAAATGTTTCCAGTAGAAGAAATAGACTTATTTAAGGGGGAAAAAAAAATGTAGATTCTGTGTCAAGTGCCTAACAGAGTGCCTAATAGATTAAAGACTCAATGAACAATAGCTATCAAAAATGTTATTACTTTCCTGGTTTGGGGGGCAATTAACCTCCCCTTGATGACAGCCTTTTAGAACCAGTTTGTACCTGTGATACAGGTCAGCTTACTCTGCTTGTCTGTGGTGTTAAGAAAAGGAGGAAGACGCCCTATATTTGTGTTGGTGGCATAAAACCAAGCAGAAGTTTGTCCAAATCTGACAGAGGTGAATGTGTGAGGGTCTGCCCCCCTACTCTGCAGAAACAGGGGTGATCCCAGGTCTCTGTTGTCACAGAGCTCACAATTTTGGGGAAAAGCTCTCCGTTTAACGGGAATACATAAAAATTCAAATCCTGGCCTCATAAATGTGAGTAAACAGTTTAATGACTTGCTTTAACTAGAAAGTAATCAAATATAAATGCAGGTATGCTGCTCATTTGCATCTCTTTCCATGTGGGTGAATAAAAATAAAAATGTCCTAGGCGTGATATTGGCTAGATGAACTTGTCTTGGGGATTTTTGTTATAAAATACAAAGCCGCGGTGATTTTCCACTCTGTTCTCGTCAGTGCTCATTTCCAGCAAGGCCTTCCGTGGATTCTGCTGTCCTAGGACCTGCCACTGACTAGAACCTTGTGGGAGTGATTTAACTTTTGCCAGCCTGTTTGCTCAACTGTTAAGAGAGGATGCTAATATCTGCCTAGTACCTTAGACGTATGATTATTCAGTTGTATAATCACATGACCAGTTAGTACAGTGCCTGGCATACAGGAAAAGCTAAATATGTTTGTTCCTCATCCCTCACTAGGGGTTACTTCCTGTTCCCATCTTCTTCTAGAAGCATGAATTGGTTCAGCTGACCTTGATTATGGTCTGAAGTGACATACACACATACATTTAAGAATTTGTATATTAGTACATATACACATTAATCTAAGGATATGTGTATCAGCATGCATATTAATACATATATTCATCTCAGGATGGGCTTCCCTCGTGGCTCAGAAGGTAAAGAATATGCCTGAAATGTAGGGTTTTCCAACCTTGGCTCGGGAAAATCCCCTGGAGGAGGGCATGGGAACCCACTCCAGTATTCTTGCTGGAGAAGTCCACAGACAGAGGAGCCTAGTGGGTTACAGTCCATAGGATTGCAAAGCGTCAGACACTACTGAGCAACTTTCACTTCACTTCATCTCAGAATATTCATATCAATATCTGTATGAGTACATATACATATTCTTAGATGCAACCTTGGGTATTGTGCATAGATCAAGGCTTCCACTTCTCAAACATAAATAGAAAAGAGTGGCCTGGGTGGTCTCCAAGGCTTCCGTTTGTTCTGAAATTCCTGGTTCAAATATCAGATACCCTGATCTAGTCTTATAAACAGTAGTCTTAAGGAGAAAATCATCTTTTGCTTAGATGTCATCTTGAAGGCAAAGGCATTTAAGAAACCACTTGTTTGAACCACATTGAGACCCATTTCTGCAGGACTGAATTTGGAAGTTGATAACATTCAGTCTTCTGAACTTTGTCTTTCACTTGGGGGTTCTGCACACTGTCAACTCTCTGCTTTCCTGGCAGTTCTAAGATGACATTTCTTATTGCCATCATCTTCCAAAATCACAGGCTTCATAAAGGTCAATGTTTATTGTCACTGGATATCCACCTACTTTCTTCTTTCAGCTAGGCTTCTCACGTGGACTATTGCTATAGCCTCTTAACTGCTTTTTTTCTAATTCATTCAATCTTCCTCTGCCTATACAGCTTGTTTTCTCTCCTGCTCAAAATTTGTCCACGACTGCATACTTAGGAATAAATGAAGTGAAAGGTGTCCAAGACGTCTACACTAAAAGCTAAAATGTTGCTGAGAAGAAGTAAGCTCAGTTCAGTTCAGTTCAGTCGCTCAGTCATGCCTGACTCTTTGCGACCCCATGAATTGCAGCACGCCAGGCCTCCCTGTCCATTACCAACTCCCGGAGTTCACTCAAACTCACGTTCATTGAGTTGGTGATGCCATCCAGCCATCTCATCCTCTGTCGTCCCCTTCTCCTCCTGCCCCCAATCCCTCGCAGCATCAGAGTCTTTTCCAATGAGTCAACTCTTCGCATGAGGTGGCCAAAGTACTGGAGTTTCAGCTTTAGCATCAGTCCTTCCTAAGAACACACAGGACTGATCTCCTTTAGAATGGACTGGTTGAATCTCCTTGCAGTCCAAGGGACTCTCTAGAGTCTTCTCCAACACCACAGTTCAAAAGCATCAATTCTTCCATGCTCAGCTTTCTTCATAGTCCAACTCTTGCGTCCATTCATGACTACTGGAAAAACCATAGCCTTGACTAGACGGACCTTTGTTGGCAAAGTAATGTCTCTGCTTTTGAATATGCTATCTAGGTTGGTCATAACTTTCCTTCCAAGGAGTAAGCATCTTTTAATTTCATGGCTGCAGTCACCATCTGCGTGATTTTGGAGCCCCAAAAAATAAACATCTGACACTGTTTCCACTGTTTCCCCATCTATTTGCCATGAAGTGGTAGGACCGGATGCCATGATCTTCATTTTCTGAACGTTGAGCTGTAAGCCAACTTTTTCACTCTCCACTTTCACTTTCATCAAGAGACTTTTGAGTTCCTCTTCACTTTCTGCCATAAGGGTGGTGTCATCTGCATATCTGAGGTTATTGATATTTCTCCCAGCAATCTTGACTCCAGCTTGTGTTTCTTCCAGTCCAGCATTTCTCATGATGTACTCTGCATAGAGACCTAACTAAATAGAGAAATAGAAAATGTTCATAGGTAACTTCATAGATTATTATTCATTGATGATTATTGTTATAGATAGCCATCATAGATAGTTCATAGATTCTGACATCTATTACTAAGATAACAAGTCTCCATTTATCTATAAATTCAACACAACCTTGATCAAAATTCCAGCAGACTTTAAAAATAGAAATTGACAGATAAGCCGATTCTAAAATTTGTATGAAAATGCCAAAGACCTGTGACACCTGAAGAAAATTTGGAAGACTTACTCTGTCTGATTTTAAGATTTAACCCAAACCCACTGTTATCAAGACAGTTTGATATTAACAAATATATAAACATAGAGATCAATGAAGCAAAGCAGAGACTTCAGAAATAGAACCACACAGTACCAACCGATTTTCATCAATGAATACGTGAAAAGATGCTTGGCATCATTAAGTACTAGGGTGTTTCCAATTAGAACCATAGTAAGAAACCACTACACCCTGGTGGCTTAGATGGTAAAGAATCTGCCTGCAATGCAGCAGACCTGGGTTTGATCCCTGGGTCAGGAAGATCCCTTGGAGAAGGAAAATGCAACCCACTCCAGTATTCTTGCCTGGGAAATTCCATGGACAGAGGAGCCTGCTGGGTTACAGTCCATGGATCACAAAGAGTCAGACACTGTTGAGCAAATAATATTTTCACTTTCACACACCCATGAAGGTATGTGTCTACACAAACACTTGCACATGAATATTCACAGAAACTTAATCAGAATAGAAAGTGAAATCAATCCAAGTGTCCAGGAACAAGTTAATGGACAAACAATAATGCTCTGTGATAAAAATAAATAAAAGATTGGTTCATGCAACAATACGGATGACTCAAAAACTCTAGTAGATGCAAATCCATCTACAGTGAGGGAAAGCTGATAAGTGATTGCCAGGAGACAGGGGTGGAGGGAGAGATGGATTGGGCAGGAGCATGAGAAAAGTTGAGGGACAATGTAAATATTCATTATCTTAATTGTGGTGATTTTGTGTGTGTATTCATATGTTAACAATTAGCAAATTGTACATTTTAAATATGTCAGTATATTGTACATCAATTTTATCTCAATAAAGTTGTAAAAAAAAATCTATCAATGCACTCTTGCTACCTCTGGATTAAAATCTAGCTTGGAAGCAGATAATCAAGGCAAGGTTGTCTGTGATTTCATCCCAATATACCTTTCCAGTCCTAATTCCCACTTTCTAGTTCTATACACTCTAGCTCTGGCTAACATAGACATCTAGCTTTTGTCTACACACACCTGCCCTTCTACCATGCTTCTTTTCTGCCTGAAATACACGTCCTCCTTTGTCTGCTTGTCCATCCTGCTCCTGTTTCACCTTTGTGGGCTGTGGCCAAGATTACTCATTGCCTATCCCATATTCTTTCTCCATTCTTCCTTATCAACAGAACTTCAATTTTGTTCAGTATATCCAGCTAAAAATGTGAAGCAAACTGAAACTCAAACACTGTGGGTGGAGATTTAATATGATCCACCAATTTCCAAATGCTTTATTCATTTTTTTGCCTCTGTGCCCTTGGGCTTGGCCAAATGACACAGTTTGGACCAAAGAAATACGACTTGGTGAAATGGGTGCTTTCCTGGTGTGGCTGCTGCCTCTTCTTGTTTCATACTTCAACCTTCACCCTGAATGAACTATGACTGTGATGCCTGGATGTACAGCAGCCCTCCTGCAACCATGAGCAAGAAAGCTGTTGGGTTGACCAACAAGTTTGTTTGGGTTTTTCCATAACACCTTACAGGAAAACCCAAACAGACTTGTTGGTCCACCCAATACATGCCAAGGAAAGCAGAGAAGGGAGGATAGAGAAACTGGGTGACTAGGGTTCTATTGCATTGCAGTAGCACCCCCAGCCCCTCATGCATGAGGCAAATAGCAGTCACTATCAGTTGGATTACTATGATTATTATCCAAATATCTTGATACATGGCTCCATAAATCCATATTGTCTTTGACTCTCTCTTCCCACAATCTGGACCCATTCTCTTTTGTATCAGCAGCACTTGACCTGCCCTGTCTCATGATGCACCATCCACCCTGTCCTGTGCCGACTTAGGCTCGTTTTCCTTCCCCTGCTAGGCTGTGGCTTCCTGGGACCACGGCACCCTGCGGCTCTTTGTGAGTGCCCTTGGCCCCTACATAGGCTCTACTGGCTTCATACAGAAGAGTATCAGGGTTGTTCCAGGTGGGGGTAAGAATGTGGGTTGCAGTCAGCCTGCCAGCCTTAGCCTCTTATGAGTTTTATAGCCAATAACTCAGCTCCAGGCCTCAGTTTCATCATCTGTAGTATGGGTTTCCAGTCATTTCAGGACCAATGACCAGGCACTAATTTTAAGAACTCACCCTTGTACATGAGGCAGGGGTAATTGTTAAGCATTTTGTGCTCATTATCTTCCCAGTTATGATTTTTTTTCCCCAAATTGTTGTCTCGCTAACCAGATCTCAAATGTTGAAACAGTACTGTTACCTTCCAGCTGCATAATTTTAGAAAAACAATATCATGTCATTGTGCCTCAGTTTATTTGTCTGTAAAATGGGAATAAAAATAATACTACACACACTGTCTCTCTGGCTTCAAATCTCAGTTGAAACTTCACTTCCATTCACTGAGCCCTACCCCCTTTCAGAGGCAGGATTACTGTGACATAGTGTTTTATGCTGTTAGTCTATGAGCTCCCTGTCAGCTGGACCATGCCTTTCACGTCCCACAGAGTACCCAGAAACAGTCTGGTCCATAGGGGATGCTTGGTAAATATTTATCATTTCACTAAATGAACCTTGTTGAATAATCTGATTTGAAACGAGATAAGAAAACTAAAGTCAAATACACCTGGTTCAGTTACCACTCAATTATTTATTCATTCGATCATCATTTATTGGGTGCCTACTGTATTCCAGGCACTGTTTAATCACTTGGTTTGTATTAGAAAATATGATTCCTAATTCACTCTGGCCTTAACCCTGCACCTACCGTAAGAAAGTAAACCTGTAATTTTTCTAGAGCTGGGCAGGTAAAAGCAATGATTCAGTTTTATAGCATTATGAAGAAGCCATTTCAACTAAGTTCAGCCCGAATTTGCTTACACATGTTCCCCACTCTACCAAACGTGTAAAGCATGTTTTCTGAGCTTTTCTA
Source organism: Bos indicus x Bos taurus (assembly GCF_003369695.1). Lineage (NCBI taxonomy): Eukaryota > Metazoa > Chordata > Mammalia > Artiodactyla > Bovidae > Bos > Bos indicus x Bos taurus. The sequence goes on from NC_040093.1 coordinate 45,531,273, forward strand.
TGTGATCCAACCCTATATATTATATTACACTTATAAAATACCACGAAGCCCTTATGAATTAAAAGATAATTAGTGGTTCAACACACACAAAACATTAGGCTCAAAGTGTCAAAAATGTCATGAAAGACCATAAATCATGGTCTGCTTGCATTGATCCCTCATAGAGTTAGTTTTTAAATCATCTCTTTAACACCTTGTAAATGTACAAACAACGACGGACCCAAGGGAAACTTTAATATGTTTTTCATACATATTTTAATTTCATCTCAAAGTGCTAGCTGCATAAAAATTAAGTCAGACTCACAAAAACTCATTGATTTCCTCGGGATAAAACCCATCTGTCCAAACTAATTTAGAGCCTTTTTTGAAGCCATAAAGTTAGTTGTGCAACACTGAGGTCATTATGGGCATCCTGGGTTGGAGGAACTCTTGTGTAATTTTAAGAAGGCAATTTTGTTATATTTACTGTATTTAAATACGGTGCTACTTTTCAGGAACAAAAGCCTCACTGTGTCACTGTATTGAAAGTAAACCAGAAGCTGTGAAAAGCAAGATCTGTTCTTTTCCTTGTGATTAATGCACCTTTCTGCCAAAATTGAGACTTCTCAACTGAGCTCATTTAATACAAAGTAAACGAATTCTGCTCTTTGGATTTGATCCTCTGGCTAAACCCTATAGATAAGGCTGTAACAGTGAATAGCTTTTCATTCTAAACAAAGGATGTTTTGATAGGAAGGTCAATGTGAAGGTCTTTTATATTGTGATAACAGGAAAGGGAAATGACATATTAATGGCAACCCATGCCATGGTGGTCTGGGCTGGGGGGACACACAGGATTAAAGATTATTCGGAAGTCAGAGAGAAGGTGATGGGAACAAACAGGCGCTAGAAGCCCCAGACTTCTTCTTTTGGAAACTTCCTGATTCTTAGGACATTTTCTTTTCTTACACACCAAGCACAGCGGATTGAAGAGGATCACAGCATGACTTCCAGGAACCTGGAGAGTTTTGCTTGCATTTTTCTCCATCCTGCCCTTTAGCACTAGGCCAGGCAGAATGTCACCTCTGAGACCAATGGTGGTAGCGGGTTTTTATGATGATGGAGGCTAAGCGTGCACTAAAGCACTTGGATATGATAAATAAACTGAAGGGATGGGGAAGCATATGACGGAGAGCTCTTTGCAAGCTCAGAGCCCTTTCTTTTGTCCCAGTGAGGCTTCTGGGCCAGGTTGGAAGCCCTCTGCCAACTGCCCAGTCCCTGCCCAACAGGCCAGGCAGCCAGGTTAAGCCACCCTTTATTTTTCATTTCTTACTACTCTCTCCTTTTTTTTTTTTCCTTTCCTAAGAAGGTTTCATAATAATCCAACTTGGGAGCTGAAAGCTTCTTGTACCTCATGGGGAAACACTGGTTTTATTTTAGTGAGAGCATCTCCATTCCCCTAAAAAGCCCTTGCTGATTGAGGGGAAAGAGCAGGATTGAAAAGGATGACGTGAGTTCTTGGACAACTTGGATGGTTTGCTTAACTCACTTTTTCCATTCATTGCTTCAACAAATATTTATTAAGCTGCCATAGGTTCTAAGTGCTAAGCCAGGTGTGAGAGATACAGATATGAATGTCAGTCATCCCTGCTCATAGTCATGTAAATAGAGAAATCAGGTTGCATTTCGGCTGAGGGCAAAGCTTTCAGCATCCCTGCCAGGGTGGATGGCTTCCAGCCACAACATTTCCCCGTCAGAACACTGGCCAACTGACCCACACTGACAAGCGAGGAGTTGTTTTGCATTTTTCATTCCAAGATTTGTGCCAAATGTTTTCTCTGTCTTATAAAAGAAGGAGAAGAAGGAGAAGGAGCAACCAGAGTAGGTTAAGTATTTCCAACAATTGACTTGAAAAAAAAAATCAGATTTCAGTGTTTCCTAGAGAAAGTGGCTGGTTCCACAGCGCCCCCTTCTGGCAGGTTCCCCTGGAGCAATAACCAATAAAATGAGAGGCAGGAGCTACTGTTTACTGGATTTACGTCACTACTGTATTCACATCACTGAATCTTCTCTTTGTCTTCCGCTTCCTATTCCTCTTCAGGGAAGCGTTGGTATCATCTCCATTTTACAGATGAGGTTCAGTGACTTAAACAAAGTCATATATCCCATAATCACCAGGAGTTGGAAAACATACCCATCCATCTTCTTCTCAGGTATGCTTGGCTACTCAGTTTTTCTCCTTTAGTTCATTAGTCAGTTAACATGTATGCGCTCCCTGTCATCACCATGTAGAAACTGGGGATTAAGACTTCCCCTTCTGCAGCATCTTCAGTGCTTTCAGAGACGATAGGAGGCTAATAGAAACAGGAAGAATCACAAGCTCAGCAATCTAGTTCAGTCAAGGACTCAATGACGCAAAGCATGAAGCAATATAAACCAAGAGGAACTCTCGAAACGTGGGGGAGTTTGGTATAGATGGATGAACAGAAAGGTTTTATTTTGTCCCAAATGTCCTGCTTGTCAATGACGTTCACATTATTTCACTCTCCACTATGCCACATACATGAACATCAGCATTTGGGTGTGCTGAATTCTAAACATGGCTCCCATCCTATGGAAAAATATTACATAGAGTTAAAAAAGAGAATTGTGTTGGCTCTTTATTGGTCTAAATTATTAGACAATGCTAAGAATAGACATTGCAGAAGAGAAGTTTGCTTGAATGTAGAATGAGAACTTTCCAGTTCCTCCTGCAAGGAGAGACGAGGCTGCGGTGGGCACTCTGAAGGCCACCACATCCCTCCCCACTCATTAACTCCACCTGAGGCCCATCAGCTTCCAGGGCCAGCCAAAGCCCTCCTCTCCCTGTATGATTAATCCCCAGGTTGTTATAAACTACATCTTCTATTCAACGCTCAGTCGTGTCTGACTCTTTGCGACCCCAAGGACTATATATATAGTCCATGGAATTCCCTAGGCCAGAATATTGGAGTGGGTAGCCTTTCCCTTCTCCAGGGGATCTTCCCAACCCAGGGATCTAACCGGGGTCTCCTGCATTGCAGGCAGATTTTTTTTACCAACTGAGTTACCAGGGAAGCCCTGGTGGCTCAGATGGTAAAGCCGAGTCCCAGTGGGGCCTCATGCCTTTTGCGTATGACATGTGGGATGAGGGTCTGCCTAGTGTAGGAAGGAGTTCAGGGCACAGACAGATCTGGGACTGACAGTCAGACCACATGGTTCCGGTGTGGTTTTGGGGGTCTCTTTTCCTCTCTGTTTTGATTTCTTCTTCTATATAATAGGAACAGTGATACCTACTTCAGGACATTGTTTGGAGGATTAAATGAAGTAATGTATGCAAATGGATTATAATTTCATTTATTTATTTATTGCTTCTGGCTGCGCTGAGTCTTTGTTGCTGCATGCGGGTGGGCTTTCTTTTGTGGTGAGCAGGGGTTACTCTCCCTTGTGGTCCCAGGGCTTCTAACTGCAGTGGCTTTTCTTGTGGAGCATGGGCTCTAGAGCGCAGGCTCAGTAGTTGTGGCTCACGGGCTTAATTGCCCTGTGTGGTGGAATCTTCCTGGTCAAGGGACTGAACCCATGTCCGCTACTCTGGCAGGCAGTTCCTTAACTACTGGGCAACCTGGCAAGTCCCTGCAAAGTACTTCTTGCAGGACAAGTAGTATTTATAAACAGGTATAGGATCCTCTTCTGTCACAGAGATGATAACTTCTTAGAAACACACCAGGCACCTTTTAAATGCAGTCTGGCTATACTTGGAAGAGAATCCCCAAAGAACAGCCTTTTCAGTTACAGAAGCTTTTTCTCTCTGGTATAAGAATTTGTGTAGGCAGTTCAGGGCCAGTGTGATGGCTGCTTGGGTCTCTCCTTGGAGATGAAATCTTGTAAGGAAACTTTCTGGAAGTTTCTTCCACACTTCTACTCCAGTTAAGTTCTGCTCATTAGACAGACTTAACTGGAGGGCCACACTTAGCTACAAGTTAAGCCAAGGAAATTGTGCTTTGAAGTAAACTAAAAATCAAGTTTTGTTAATAAGGAAAAGGGAAAGAATGCCTAGTTGTTAGGTAGCTAGCTATTTCTACCTAAGTCCTCTTTCAAGGCCAGAGTCAACAGAGAAATTATGAGAACTTAAAATTTGAAAATATTAGAGTCTTTGATACTAAAATGCTATTTTTGGTTTCTTAAAATGAAATTAAACTAACAAGTGTTATTTCAAACAGCTAAGTCAAATTTGGCTATTTGAATTTAGGGAGGAACAGAAAAGTTGGAAACTTTTAATGCATTCAGAGGTCATATACTTATAATATGCATGCTTTTCTGTGTGTGTATTTACCTCAATAAAAAACTTCAAAAATTTTTAATAAATAAAAGTCTTTTTTGAAAAAAAAATAACAGATAATACAGATAATAACAGAAAAGGCATTATTTAGCTCCTGGCAGATTTTAGAGTGATTATGTCATGCAAGAATTATTAATATCAGTATTATGAGTAAAGTAACTATCTTTTGTATGCAACATAACTATTTCCATTTTCCCAAGCATAGATTGTTTTTTCTGTCCTTTTGGATCATATTTGTCATATATATAACAATTTATTTTGTGCTTAGAAAATAAATAATGCAGAGATTGATATTATTTCATTTTGAATACAATAATAGTAACAGTGCATATTATTCTTCAGTAACATTATAGTTTTCCCTGGGAAATGGTCTCTCCCTCTAGTTTTTTAAACTTGTAGATTTTAACGTTATCCTAAGATATAATTTCAAACGATTTTCTATTTTTAGTAATATCTTCCATTTTCTTCAAAGAGAATTTCCTATTTGGGAGAAGAAAGAAAGGCCTGGAGAATGAGATGAAACGTCAACAGTCAGATCAGATAAGCTTCAATACATTATAAGTCTTTATTTTGTTTTATGAACAATTTATGTGAAAGAAGCAGGCCCTGAAATATGACCTGGTTATGAACTGAGGTTGGAATCACGTTGCTAGGAGACTTCTGATTGACTTTGGATGACGTCATGGGCACAGCCAGGATGCCCATAATACCTAGTTAATACATTGTGTCTAGCGTTTCTTCTAATTTTTATGTATACATTTCATTTTGTAAATGTAATAAAACACCCCAAGCAACACTTTTCTGGGTAATTACTACACTTTTAGAGCCCCTTGGGATCAGAGGTGTACTAGATATGAATTAGGAAAGTATTTCAACTCGTAAAGAATTTCTCTTGTTGATAAATCTCTGTTGAGACCAGCAATTCAGATAAATAAGATATAGGTTGGATCTGAAATTACTTGTGGTTCTTTTAGAGACTCACTACGAAGAGAGGGAAAGGGGACAATTTTGAAGATACTCCAGAACATCCCCTGGGTCAAGATAGTGCTGAAAAATGAGTGGATATTTGAAAGCATGGAACTGACTCAGGTGTCCATTTCACTTCTTTGTGGGTAACAGTCAAAGACTGATCTCAAAGAGAGGTGAGCAGAGTCATCTGTGGGTTGCAGGAGCTCATCTCCTTCCACTGCATTTAAAGATGGCTGAATCCTGAGATTAAAGTGAATCAAAATTCCTTTGGTATGTACTAAACCTTTCCAACTCAATCCAGAGAAAGTCTAACTCTGCAATACTGTTTTGTTGTTGTTTTTTTTAATAAGAAATAAAATGTTCCTTACTGTTAACTTTTTGAATTCACCGAGACAATCTCCTAAACTCTTGAGGTCTCAATTTTCTTGATGGCTGTCATCACCCCCCTCCCTTATCCCCCATTCCTTTGCTTTCACTTATTTGTTTGACCTATCTATGTGTTAAGTTGTTCAGGAAGAAACATTTAACATCTAAAATCCATTTCACCTTCTTTTTTAAAAAAAAAAAGAAAAAATCTTGAAACATCATTTGTTTTTTCTTCATTAGAAAGAGGAAGTGGTGTTTTATCAAATGTAAATAGTTTTGAACGCTGATGGGTTAGAGTTCTTCTCACCACTCAAAGACCGTGAAGTTTGATTAGGTACTAAACTTGGCACCAAGAATCCTACATTCATCCCGTCAGCCAAGTCACGCCACTGGTCTCCACGTTCTGAAAGCTAATTACCTGCAAGTTGCTTGTGAAGCCTGTGGGCAGTTGCTTTATTTGATCGTGGCTTAAGCAAATAATAATCAACTCTTCATCAAATTCAGTCAAAAGTAACTTGGAAGCAAAACCTATCAACTGCCATTTTAAAACTGGATTTGAAGAAGAATGTCTTAAATAGGGGGCTTCCCAGGTGGCACAGTGGTAACAGATGTGAGATGAAGTCTTATGGTTAGAAAATTAGAAGAATGCTTTTCGTATTAGACCCATGTATTTGTATCAATTAAATCCTTAAGTCCCCATACTCTGGTTGTTTTGGGAACTCAACTGAGGAGGAGAATTCAAATCAAATTCACCTATAACTATAGATTGCAAAGTAATAACATTTCAGTGTGTAGGTCACCATAACAGAGATTCTATAGACAACACATAATTTCCAAATGATAAGCCCCTGATTTACAAGGGAGCTTCCCAGGTGGGGCAGTTGATAAAGAATCTGCTGGCCAATGCGGGATATTCAAAGGACACAGGTTTGATCCCTGGGTTGGGAAGATCCCCTGAAGGAGGAAATGGCAATCCACTCCAGTATTCTTGCCTAAAAAATTCCATAGACGGAGGAGCCTGGCAGGCTCCAGTCTACTGGGTTGCAAAGAGTTGGACATAACTGAGCATACACAACCAGCCAACTTAAAAAGACACCAAGGTACTCATTCTGATTATACTGTACGTGCATAAATTGTTCACATCTGAAAGCAGAAGTGCAACTACACTGTCCTGGGCCGATCCTGGCACCTGGTGGCTGGGCAAGGTAATGCCTTTTCTTAATACATTGCCTTCCAACCTAGCTCCTTGTCATTACTCCTTTCATTCCCCCAATGAGAGATATTGCACTTGTGATCGCATGCTACTTTTCCTCTGCCTTCACAGCTCAGTTAGCTACCATATCCTAGCATCTTTTTCTGACACATGCACACTTAACTTTCCTTCTTCTCACTCAATTTCTTCATCTCTGCTGCCTTCCAATGTTTGCCCATGATCAAATCTTTCTCTTCCTTTTCTATCACTCTGTTTTTCAAAACTTTCTATTTTATATTGGAGTATAACATATTAACATTGGGTGATAGTTTCATATGGACAGCAGAGGGACTCAGCCTTATCTATACATCTATCCATTCTCCCTCAAATTCCCCTCCCATCCAGGCTGAGCAGAGTTCCTGTCCTGTTTAGTAGGATCTTGTTGTTGGTTATCCATTTTAAATACAGCAGAGTATTCATGTTGATCCTAAACTCCCTAACTATTGAGTCAAAGTGTGACTCTACTTATGGTTTATCTGACAAGAATAGTTTATTCATTTGTTCATCTAGTGTTCAGTGTAAGTATAGCAATGAACAAGATTGACACAGTCCTTTTTATCATGGAACTTATATTCTGCTGGGAAAACCAACACAGAAGATGTGAATCTATTCACAATGTAATTCTAGTTGGTGACAAACACTATGAAGAAAAATAGGGCAGAGTATCAGGGTATGGAAAATGATGAGAATCCACAGTAAAATATTATTTCACATCCACTGCATGCTAGTAAAGTAATGCTCAAAATTCTCCAAGCCAGGCTTCAGCAATATGTGAATCGTGAACTTCCTGATGTTCAAGCAGGTTTTAGAAAAGGCAGAGGAACCAGAGACCAAATTGCCAACATCCGCTGGATCATCGAAAAAGCAAAAGAGTTCCAGAAAACATCTATTTCTGCTTTATTGACTATGCCAAAGCCTTTGACTGTGTGGATCACAAGAAACTGTGGAAAATTCTTCAAGAGATGGGAATATCAGACCACCTGATCTGCCTCTTGAGAAATTTGTATGCAGGTCAGGAAGCAACAGTTAGAACTGGACATGGAACAACGGACTGGTTCCAAATAGGAAAAGGAGTTCGTCAAGTCTGTATATTGTCACCCTGTTTATTTAACTTATATGCAGAGTACATCATGAGAAATGCTGGACTGGAAGAAACACAAGCTGGAATCAAGACTTCCGGGAGAAATATCAATACAATTATTTGCCTTTGTTGGCAAAATAATGTCTCTGCTTTTGAATATGCTATCTAGGTTGGTCATAACTTTCCTTCCAAGGAGTAAGCGTCTTTTAATTTCATGGCTGCAGTCACCATCTGCAGTGATTTTGGAGCCCCAAAAAATAAAGTCTGACACTGTTTCCCCATCTATCTCCCATGAAGTGATGGGACCAGATGCCATGATCTTCTTTTTCTGAATGTTCAGTTTTAAGCCAACTTTTTCACTCTCCTCTTTCACCTTCATCAAGAGGCTTTTTAGTTCCTCTTCACTTTCTGGCATAAGGGTGGTGTCATCCGCGTATTTGAGATGATATTTCTCCCGGCAATCTTGATTCCAACTTGTGCTTCTTCCAGCCCAGCATTTCTCATGATGTACTCTGCATATAAGTTAAATAAGCAAGGTGACAATATACAGCCTTGATGTACTCCTTTTCCTATTTGGAACCAGTCTGTTGTTCCATGTCCAGTTCTAACTGTTGCTTCCTGACCTGCATACAGGTTTCTCAAGAGGCAGATCAGGTGGTCTGGTATTCCCATCTCTTGAAGAATTTTCCACAGTTTATCATGATCCACACAGTCAAAGGCTTTGGCATAGTCAATAAAGCAGAAATAGATGTTTTTCTGGAACTCTCTTGCTTTTTTGATGATCCAGCAGATGTTGGCAATTTGGTCTCTGGTTCCTCTGCCTTTTCTAAAAGCAGCTTGAACAACTGGAAGTTCACAGTTCACATATTGCTGAAGCCTGGCTTGGAGAATTTTGAGCATTAATTTACTAGCGTGTGAGATGAGTGCAATTGTGCAGTAGTTTGAGCATTCTTTGGCATTGCCTTTCTTTGGGATTGGAATAAAAACTGACCTTTTCCAGTCCTGTGGCCACTGCTGGGTTTTTCAAATTTGCTGGCATATTGAGTGCTGCACTTTCACAGCATCATCTTTCAGGATTTGAAATAGCTCAGCTGGAATTCCATCACCTCCACTAGCTTTGTTCGTAGTGATGCTTTCTAAGGCCCACTTGACTTCACATTCCAGGCTGTCTGGCTCTAGGTCAGTGATCACACCATCATGATTATCTGGGTCGTGAAGATCTTTTTTTGTACACTTCTTCTGTGTATTCTTGCCACCTCTTCTTAATATCTTGTGCTTCTGTTAGGTCCATACCATTTCTGTCCTTTATTGAGCCCATCTTTGCATGAAATGTTCTCTTGGTATCTCCAATTTTCTTGAAGAGATATCTAGTCTTTCCCATTCTGTTGTTTTCCTCTAAGTATAGTAATGTTTTATCCATCAGTTAAATTTGGGATGTACGGGATTCATTCCATTTTGATTAATAATTATTATTTAAAATACCATGTGTGCATTGTGGATACACTCTTTCGAATGAGTATGGTACATTTCATAGCAAAATATTTCTTGCAAAGTGACTAAAGAGTGTGGTGCAGCTGGGGATATGAGAAAAGTTTTTGTGAACAGGCAATGTTGAGCAGAGACGTGAATGATGTGGACAGATTTGTCTAAAGAAGGCTTGAGGTGAGCATTTCCCAAAGAACATGGAAAAGCAAATGTAAAGACCCTGGGACAAGTGAGTTTGATGGTTTCTGGAACCAGGGAGAAGGTCTGGAGATTAGAGATAGAGGGAGCAAGAGGGAATGTAAGAGTTACACAAAAAGAAAGGGAGCCAATTGTGTAGACTCACAGGTTGATGCTCAAGTGATAAATCTGCCTAAAGAAAAGGAAGGTAGTATTGGTAAGAGAAATTAAGATTATGAAGAAACTCATATAATATTCACAAAAATTCTTCATGCTATGTCTCAGCATTAGTGATAATATATGTGCTTATGAATATATATGTATGAAGTACACATGTATGTACATATGTTCATGGAACAATAGCAGTTCCACCACCAGCAAACAGTAACAGATAACGGCTTGTAGTAAAAATGAGTAATCTTATGCTCCCCTATTCCACACACTGTTCTGCTTATCAAAGATAGCAATTTAGGCCTCTATCACTGAAGGCTATACTCTAATCACTTTTCCTTGATCAATCAACTCTGGAAATGGTCCCCTGTGAGTCTGTCCTGGAAGACATAAATTTAGCTCACGTGTAGCACACTTCATCCTCTCTTTTACCTAGTGTTTGAAATTTCTATCACTGTAATATTAAGCAATATTTTAAACTTTTATTTCTTGTCTCAACTACTTCAAATAATTTCTCTCAAATCTCTGATTTATAGTATTAGGATATTTTGTTAATAACAGTTAAGTCTTTCAAGATTTGGCTATGGCTTGAGTCAAGCCAGATATTCAGTGATATAACTAGGTAAATAACTATGTGTGATATAACTATATAAGTGATACAACTATGTAAGTGGGCATTAGAAAGCATCATTACGAACAAAGCTAGTGTTCAGTTCAGTTCAGTTCAGTCGCTCAGTCGTGTCCGACTCTTTGCGACCCCATGAATCGCAGCACGCCAGGCCTCCTTGTCCATCACCAACGCCTGGAGTTCACTGAGACTCACGTACATCGAGACAGGGATGCCATCCAGCCATCTCATCCTCTGTCATCCCCTTCTCCTCCTGCCCCCAATCCCTCCCAGCATCAGAGTCTTTTCCAATGAGTCAACTCTTCGCATGAGGTGGCCAAAGTACTGGAGTTTCAGCTTTAGCATCATGCCCTCCAAAGAACACCCAGGGCTGATCTCCTTTAGAATGGACTGGTTGGATCTCCTTGCAGTCCAAGGGACTTTTAAGAGTCTTCTCCAACACCACAGTTCAAAAGCATCAATTCTTTGGCACTCAACCTTCTTCACAGTCCAACTCTCACATCCATACATGACCACTGGAAAAACCATAGACGGACCTTTGTTGGCAAAGTAATGTCTCTGCTTTTGAATATGCTATCTAGGTTGGTCATAACTTTCCTTCCAAGGAGTAAGCATCTTTTAATTTCATGGCTGCAGTCACCATCTGCAGTGATTTGGAGCCCCAAAAAATAAAGTCTGACACAGTTTCCACTGTTTCCCCATCTATTTCCCATGAAGTGGTAGGACCAGATGCCATGATCTTCATTTTCTGAATGTTGAGCTTTAAGCCAACTTTTTCACTCTCCACTTTCACTTTCATCAAGAGGCATTTTACTTCTTCTTCACTTTCTGCCATAAGAGTGGTGTCATCTGCCTATCTGAGGTTATTGATATTTCTCCCAGCAATCTTGATTCCAGCTTGTGATTCCTCCAGCCCAGTGTTTCTCATGATGTACTCTGCATATAAGTTAAATAAGCAGAGTGACAATATACAGCCTTGACATACTCCTTTTCCTATTTGGAACCAGTCTGTTGTTCCATGTCCAGTTCTAACTGTTGCTTCCTGACCTGCATATAGGTTTCTCAAGAAGCAGGTCAGGTGGTCTGGTATTCCCATCTCTTTAAGAATTTTCCACAGTTTATTGTGACTCACATAGTCAAAGGCTTTGGCATAGTCAATAAAGCAGAAATAGATGTTTTTCTGGAACTCTCTTGCTTTTTCGATGATCCAGTAGATGTTGGCAATTTGATCTCTGGTTCCTCTGCCTTTTCTAAACCCAGCTTGAACATTAGCAAGTTCATGGTTCATGTATTGCTGAAGCCTGGCTTGGAGAATTCTGAGCATTACTTTACTAGCGTGTAAGATGAGTGCAATTGTGCAGTAGTTTGAGCATTCTTTGGCATTGCCTTTCTTTGGGATTGGAATGAAAACTGACCTTTTCCAGTCCTGTAGCCACTGCTGAGTTTTCCAAATTTGCTGACATATTGAGTGCTGCACTTTCACAGCATCATATTTCAGGATTTGAAATAGATCAACTGGAATGTATGGATGTGAGAGTTGGACTGTGAAGAAAGCTGAGCGCCAAAGAATTGATGCTTTTGAACTGTGGTGTTGGAGAAGACTCTTGAGAGTCCCTTGAACTGCAAGGAGATCCAACCAGTCCATTCTGAAGGAGATCAGCCCTGGTTTCTTTGGAGGAAATGATGCTAAAGCTGAAACCCCAGTACTTTGGCCACCTCATGTGAAGAGTTGACTCATTGGAAAAGACTCTGATGCTGGGAGGGATTGGGGGCAGGAGGAGAAGGGGATGACAGAGGATGAGATGGCTGGATGGCGTCACTGACTCGATGGATGTGAGTTTGAGTGAACTCTGGGAGTTGGTGATGGACAGGGAGGCCTGGTGTGCTGTAATTCATGGGGTCGCAAAGAGTCGGACACGACTGAGCGACTGAACTGAACTGAACTATGTAAAAATTGTTTCCTGTGAGCAAGGAAGGAGATCTGAATTATATCTTCTTTTCTAGGGATTTAGTGTTGTGACTTCTTTGCCACTCAAAAGAGAATGTTCTTAGCATCCAAGGTAAATGGACTTTTGTTGCTGTTATCATTGTTAGCGATGGCACAGTGTCATGCCACATTTGAAGTTCCACATACCTGCTTTCTGGTTAGATTTATTAATATTTGTTGTTGCTGCTGCTATTGTTTGTTTCTTGTACAAACAACATTTGAATATCATTTGATATTGTTTCTTGTACAAACAACATTTGAACATCATTTGAATATCATTTCTCGATATTCAAATGAATATCGAGTTACTTTTATTATGGGTAGTGTCCTTAAGAAGTATTCCCCCTACCCCAATTCAATGTTAGATCTCATGTTTAAGCTCACACTTTGAACCTGAGACACATTTTTAACCAAATTATTTCACAGTTAGAAAAGAATATTTGCCGTGTGAGGAATCTAAGGCACAGAGAGGGTTTTTTAGTAATTTACCGAATGTCACACAACTAATAACTACTGAGTCTGTCATACTAAGCAAAAGACCACTTGGTAAGCATGGCATCTTAGCAAATGGAAATAAAATTCCTTGAGGCCATTTTATCAGAATCATCTATCCACTCATTCTTTTTTCAAGCATTTATTAAGCACCTATTATTTCCTGGACACTGCTTAGACACCAGGCTTTAAGACATGAGTATAATACCATTAAGTGCCATACTGGGACTGAGCTTGTAGGAAAGACAAAATTTTTAAAAATTGCCATGAACCATAGTAAAAAATATTTTTGAAAAATGTGAAATAAAATAAAACATTTGAGCAATATATCACACAAAAAGTGCCTCTCCCGTCCAGGCCTCAGATTTTTATCTGAAAAATGTGGATTAAACAATGTCTTAGGTTTTTTTCAGCTTGACCAACTGTAAGAAATATATTCAGTATATGTTTAACTCTTCAAAGTATCATAATTTTTCTTTGTTTCTTTCTATTACGTGAGATCTACCCCATTCTCTCTCTTATTGACTTTCTTTTTAGAACATAATGACTTGATTTAAACCAAATAATTTCTAGGTCTTCTGCACAGCTAATATCCTGAGATTTATTTCTGTGGAACACCTTACTCAGACTGGATGCATTAACCTTCAGTTCAGTCTCTCAGTTGTATCTGACTCTTTGCAACCACATGGATTGTAGCATGCCAGGCTTCCCTGTCCATCACCAACTCCCAGAGCTTGCTCAAACTCATATCCATCGAGTTAGTGATGCCATCCAGTGATCTCATCCTCTGCTGTCCCCTTCTCTTCCTGCCTTCAATCTTTCCCAGCATCAGGGTCTTTTCCAATGAGTCAGTTCTTCACATAAGGTGGCCAAAGTATTGGAGTTTCAGCTTCAGCATCAGTCCTTCCAATGAATATTCGGACTGATTTCCTTTAGGATGGACTGGTTGGATCTCCTTGCTGTCCAAGGGACTCTCAAGAGTCTTCTCTAACACCACAGTTCAAAAGCATCATTTCTTCAGTGCTCAGCTTTCTTTATAGTCCAACTCTCACATCCATACATGACTACTAGAAAAACTAGTAGCTTTGACTAGACGGACCTTTGTTAGCAAAGTAATGTCTCTGCTTTTTAATATGCAGTTTAGGTTGGTCATAGCTTTTCTTCTAAGGAGCAAACATCTTTTAATTTCATGGCTGAAGTCACCATCTGCAGTGATTTTGGAGCCCCAAAAGCCTGTGTGGATCACAACAAACTGTGGAAAATTCTTAAAGAGATTAACCTTCAGAATGTTCACTAAATGTTTGAAATTATCATTTTGCCACTTACATTGAGATGATAGTTTGGCTAGCTATAAAATTTTTGGTTAAAAAATAATTTATTTCTGAACTTTGAGAATATTGCTCCACTGACATCTTTTTCACAGTCAGTAAACAAAAAGTTAGACGTCATTAAATTTGTGTTCTTTGCAGATGATCTGGTATTTTTTTCTCTATGTACATAAGCTTTTAGGATCTTTTATTTATCCACGTTGATCTCAAATTTCACAGTGATATTTTGAGCGTGAATCTTTTTTCACTGGATGGGCTTGTGTTGAAGACACATCTCCCTCTTTAGCTCTGTATAAATTTTTATATGATTTCCCCCCACTTGTTTCCCTATAGGATTTCTGTCCTCTCTCAAATCCTTGTTTGTATGATGCTAAATGTAGTTGAAATCCTACCTCTTTTTCCTCTTTCTCTCATTTTCTGTGTAATATACATTCTCTCAGCTAGTAATAGATTACTAGTAATAAATAGGTTCTTTCTAATCTATTTATTGTAATATTATCCTAGTTTTCATTTTATGAACTATTGAGAAAAATAGGAAATAAACATGCTCATTATGTCTTCTTAGGTTACAAGTTAAGATGTTGCAAACTGTTTTTTATATTCAATAATCTTAGATTTAGTCAACCTGAAAAGGACCTGTGATATTCCTTAATCCACATTTTTTCAGGTGAGAAAATTGAACCCAAATGGAGAACTGTGTTTTGGGTGACACATTGCTTTAATGTTATGTTTGATTTGAAAAATTCTATAGGTATTATTTTATACAGTGATTTATGGCAGATAATCTTTTCCAGCTGTGAAATAATTTGGTCAAAGAGGTCTTTCAGGTCTGATGTATGAACTTACATACCATTTCTGAGACTGACTTGTGAGGCAAATGCTTTCTAATGCCATCCCTAAATTAACTTATGCATGAAACTTTGAAATATAACCCGCTTTTTAAAATTGAGATTACCTGTAGAGGAGAAGGCAATTAGAAATAGATAATGCAGTTAAAAAAAATAAAACAGTATAGCTGTTTTTGGAGATAGAAGTATAAAAATTCCAAAAATCTTATAGGATGCCAAATTTATATCCATGGTTTACAATTTTACTCTCTGTAAGACAAGACTGCATCCCTTAACCTGAATGTACTAGTTGGTAGATTACAACAGGATGGCTGCTGATATAGGCTTTTCTTTATATCCAGCTTCCTTTCTCTTAACACACACACACACACACACACACACACACACACACACAGCCAATTAAGAGAAGCTTCCCAGAGTGCTAATCAATAAAAGCAGATAAAACATCACTGAAAATGTCAGGAGGTGGAGAAAATTGTGTTTACTTACACTCCCATGTAGAAAATTGCACATGGTCAAAAGGAAAATGTTAGAAAGCCCCTTGTAAAGAATGCAGTGGGATATGAACCCCCATGGGGCAGGCCAGAGCAGCTAGTGCATGCCAAAGAGACAGGGTCCTGTTAAGTGAAGGGCTTTGTGTTCCTGGGTGGATTTTCTGATTACCTCATATTCACACCATAGGTGAAGGAGGGATCTTATGCCCAAACAACAGCCAGTACTGGGCAGATAAGATTGACAATATTTTGTTAGTTGTATATACTCACAGCCTGGGGAAGGGGAGCCAACACATGTCATATAGGGCCTCATGAGGGTTGCACGTCAGGGTAGAATAAAGCTGTAGGGACTGTGGGAGGCGAGATTTGAAGTAAATTGGAGTATCCCTTTGTTCCTGCAGGAGGATGTGATCAATTTATTTGAATAATTTCAGAGGCCAGCCATGAAGTGAAGCCCATTAGGTTGGGGACCAAGTGGAGTGTAGCTTCTCTGATTGATAAAATAACTAGCTGATTGGGGTCCTTTTCTCATTGGATGGGAAGCATAGCTGGTAAGAACACGGAACTCACAGATAAACTTTTGGGGCCCTATAAGACTCAAAGATATCAAGGCAGAAATTGAAATTTTTAGTCTCATAATATAGTGGGAATACAAGTTGGGGCCAGAGCTCGGGACAGTAAGATAAATTGATCAGAGTCACAAAGGTCCTTATTTTCCAACTTTTTCATTCATTCTTGAGCCCCTCCACAAAATGTGTTGGACACATTGATATGGATTGAATTATGTTCCCCCAAATTCATATATTCAAGTACTAAACACGATGTGACTATATTTGGAGATAGAGTCTTTAGAGACATCAAGTTAGATGAGGTCATAAAGTGGGGCCCTGATCTAATAAAATTTATATCTTTATAAGACGAGGAAGAGACATCAGAGGAGAGGCCACGTGAGACCACAATAAGAAGGCAATCTTCTATAAGCAGATTGATGTCTCACAAGAAACCAACTCTGACAACACCTTGATCTTGGACTCCCACCCTTCAGGACTATGAGAAAATAAATTTCTGCTGCTTATACTATCCAGTGTGGGATATTTTGTTACAGCAGCCTGAGCAGAGTGATAAACATGTAAAATAAAAATTGATATAACCAGTGAAAAATTCTTAACCACTGCGTTCTCGTGTCTTAGGTTGGCCTATTCACAGAATCTTAATTGTTGCTGTTGTTCAGTTGCTCAGTCGTCTCCAACTCTTTGCGACCCCATGGACTACAGCACGCCGGGCTTCCCTGTCCTTCACCATCTCCCAGAGTTTCCTCAAACTTGTGTCCATTGAGTCGGTGATGCCATCCAACTATCTCATCCTCTGTCATCCCCTTCTCCTCCTGTCTTCAATCTTTCCCAGCATCAGGGTCTTTTTCAGTGAGTCAGATATGTGCATCAGATGGCCAAAGTATTGAAGTTTCAGCTTCAGCATCAGTCCTTCCAATGAATATTCAGGATTTATTTACTTTAGGATTGACTGGTTTAATAACTTTGCTGTCCAAGGGACTCTCAAGAGGCTCCTCCAACACCACAGTTCAAAAGCATCAGTTCTTTGGCACTCAGCTTTCTTTATGGTCCAACTCTCACATCCATACATGACTACTAAAAAAAACCATAGCTTTGACTAGATGGATCTTTGTTGGCAAACTAACATCTCTGCTTTTTAATATGCTGTTGAGGTTTGTCATAGCTTTCCTTCCAAGGAGCAAGTATCTTTTCATTTCATGGCTGCAGTCACCATATGCAGTGATTTTGGAGCCCAAGAAAATAACGTCTATTTCCAGACTGTTTCCCTATTTGCCAAGAAGTGATGGGACCAGATGCCATGATTTTAGTTTCCGAATGTTGAGTTTTAAGCCAACTTTTTCACTCTTCTCTTTCACTTTCATCAAGAGGCTCTTTAGTTCTTCCTCACTTTATGCCATAAGGATGGTGTCATCTGAATATCTGAGGTTATTGATATCTCTCTCAACAATCTTGATTCCAGCTTGTACTTCATCCTGCCCAGCATTTTGCATGATATACTCTGCATAAAAGTTAAATAAGCAGAGTGACAATATACAGCCTTGATGTACTCCTTTCCTTATTTGGAACCAGTCAATTGTTCCATGTCTGGTTCTAACTGTTGCTTCTTGACCTGCATACAGGTTCTCAGGACATAGGTAAGGTGGTCTGGTATTCCCATCTCTTTGAGAACTTTCCACAGTTTGTTGTGATTCACACAGGCAAAGGCTTTAGTGTCACCAGTGAAGCAGAAGTACATGTTTTTCTGAAATTCTCTTGGTTTTGCTATGATCCAATAGATGTTGGCAATTTGATCTCTGGTTCCTCTGCCTTTTCTAAGTCCAGCTTAAACATCTGGAAGTTCTCAGTTCACATATTGTTGAAGCCTAGCTTGGAGAATTTTGAGCATTACTTTGCTAGCATGTAGGATGAGTGCAATTATGCAGTAGTTTGTACATTCTTTGGCATTGCCTTTCTTTGGGATTGGAATGAAAGCTGACTTTTTCCAGTCCTGTGGCCACTGCTGAGTTTTCCAAATTTGCTGCCATATTGAGTGCAGCATTTTCACAGCATCAAATTTTAGGATTTGAAATAGCTCAACTGGAATTCCATCACCTCCACTAGCTTTGTTTGTAGTGATGCTTCCTGAGGCCCACTTACTTCATATTCCAGGATGTCTGGCTCTAGGTGAGTGATCACACCATCGTGGTTATCTGGGTCATGTCTATTTTGTATAATTCTTCTGTGATTTCTTGCCACCTCTTCTTGATATCTTCTGCTTCTGTTAAGTCCATACCATTTCTGTCCTTTATTGCATCCATGTTTGCATGAAATGTTCCCTTGGTATCTCTAATTTTCTTGAAGAGATCTCTAGTCTTTCCCATTCCATTGTTTCCCTCTATTCCTTTGCACTGATCACTTAATAATTGACAATACTCTTAATATTGACCCTTTAATCTTGTTTCTCTCCCCCCATTCAGTAGTAAAGAAAAGGTTAAATTTAAACTTAAAAGTGATTTTTAAAAAACTGAAAAGTAGCAGCAGTGAAAATGCCCACCTTCAGGTCCCTCTCTCCACTGTGCTAAAACAGAGCTCCCTCTCACGAATATGGTAACTTTGAATGATGATTCAGGCTCCCTCCCTCAGCCTCAGTTTCCCCAACTGTGAAGTAAAAAGGTCCTATTGACAGATTTTTCATAAATTTCCTTTCATCTGTAATATTCCATGACTCTAAGACAACAACTGTTTTGCTCCTATAGGTCTTACATAATTCCATTTGCGAATAGTCTAATTTATAATTTTTGAATAATATAGCAATAGCAATTAGCAGAAATTTAAGTTCATGGAGGCAGTTTCTCTAGGAAGCACCCCTCTGGCTATAATTTCCATATGCACATTTGCCGCAATTGCTTCTTTCTATAATACTGATTTTAACAACCTTATTTAGCAGATCATGCTTTTGAAATGCCAGGAGAGAACTAAATAAAGTCAAGGGTCAAAAGCATGACATGCTTCTGTATAAAATTAAAAGTTAATTACTAGCTGCATCCAGGGGCCAGGACTATTTTAATTTTGGAGTCACTTGCCTATTTAGAATCTATGTTTTAACTATAGCATTAGAGAGTCAGCTGACTAACATTTGCTGTAAAGGGAGAGTCAGTCATCACCAAGCAGAAACTCTATACGCCATGACTTAACTGACCTTTCTCCTTAACTGCCTGCTGCTTATACTGAAATCATGATCACTGACTTGTTTGTTAAAGTCATCATAAAATTTAATGTGTTTTTTTAAATGCCCTTTAGCAAAATGCATTTAGGAGGAAGTATATAGGAACAAGGTTTCCTTCGTCACATTAAAGGGCCTGACATTCAGTAACACATATTTATTTTTGGCAATAATTTAGGATAACATTAGAAAACCCAGGAGTCCAGGTGGTACAAGGAGCAATGGTAGGGAACCCCCATGAAACTCCTTGAAATAAGCAAATCGGGTTACTTTCTAGGAGGTCGTGTTAAGAAAATAATTAACATTTGAATTTGATGAGAAAGAAAGAAAATCACCTTAAAGAGACAGGCTGCTTCCCAGGCAAGATCTGACTACATAATGCCTGAGGAAATGTTTCTTGTAGTACCTTCTGTAGATCACTAATTCTTTGACTAAAGTAGGTGTTATTATTCCGGGGGAGGCGGGAGGATTTCTGAAGTCAAGAAGATTAGAGATTGCACATTAAAATAATTCTTTTTAATTATAAAAAGGTTTCAGGCAAGGAGGACTTTTAAGGATATTCGATACACATATTGAGGATCTTCAAGAGGGAGCACAGTAGCCTCGTTCCGCACACTAAATTGGCTATGGATCACTCTTGTGAGTTCCTTGCCGGACTACTTAACAACACAACAATAAAAGAATAAAACAAAAATTGGGGTAATCCTTTATGAAAATGACTACAGACAGACTTTGTTGATCAAAACTATGGAAATTTCAAAGGGAGCACGAGAGCCCATTATTGCTTTGCTCTTTCAACCACTGGACAGTGGATAGCGTGGCCTGGCTCAAGTGTGAGTGCCCAGCTTCTCCCTCCTGCAATGGTGAGATGCAGATGATATGTCTTGCCTCCCCACCCCCAATGAGGGACAAGTTACCATGACTCCAAGTCCCAAAATACATGATTTATTACCAAGTCTGAATTCAGAGTTCCAGAGAATAGCAAGAAGAGATAAGAAAGCCTTCTTCAGCGATCAATGCAAAGAAATAGAGGAAAACAACAGAATGGGAAAGACTAGGGATCTCTTCAAGAAAATCAGAGATACCAAAGGAACATTCCACGCAAAGATGGGCTCGATAAAGGACAGAAATGGTATGGACCTAACAGAAGCACAAGATATTAAGAAGAGATGGCAAGAATACACAGAAGAAGTGTACAAAAAGATCTTCATGACCAAGATAATCACAATGGTGTGATCACTGACCTAGAGCCAGGCATCCTGGAATGTGAAGTCAAGTGGGCCTTAGAAAGCATCACTACGAACAAAGCTAGTGGAGGTGATGAAATTCCAGTTGAGCTATTCCAAATCCTGAAAGATGATGCTGTGAAAGTGCAGCACTCAATATGCCAGCAAATTTGGAAAACTCAGCAGTGGCCACAGGACTGGAAAAGGTCAGTTTTCATTCCAATCCCAAAGAAAGGCAATGCCAAAGAATGCTCAACTACCGCACAATTGCACTCATCTCACACACTAGTAAAGTAATGCTCAAAATTCTCCAAGCCAGACTTCAGCAATATGTGAACCATGAACTTCCTGATGTTCAAGCTGGTTTTAGAAAAGGCAGAGGAACCAGAGATCAAATTGCCAACATCCGCTGGATCATCAAAAAAGCAAGAGTTCCAGAAAAACATCTATTTCTGCTTTATTGACTATGCCAAAGCCTTTGACTGTGTGGATCACAAGAAACTGTGGAAAATTCTGAAAGAGATGGGAATACCAGATCATCTGATCTGCCTCTTGAGAAATTTGTATGCAGGTCAGGAAGCAACAGTTAGAACTGGACATGGAACAACAGACTGGTTCCAAATAGGAAAAGGAGTTCGTCAAGGCTGTATACTGTCACCCTGCTTATTTAACTTATATGCAGAGTACATCATGAGAAACGCTGGACTGGAACAAACACAAGCTGGAATCAAGATTGCTGGGAGAAATATCAATCACCTCAGATACCAGATGAAACCACCCTTATGGCAGAAAGTGAAGAGGAACTAAAAAGCCTCTTGATGAAAGTGAAAGAGGAGAGTGAAAAAGTTGGCTTAAAGCTCAACATTCAGAAAACGAAGATCATAGCATCCGGTCCCACCACTTCATGGGAAATAGATGGGGAAACAGTGGAAACAGTGTCAGACTTTATTTTTCTGGGCTTCAAAATCAGTACAGATGGTGACTGCAGCCATGAATTTAAAAGATGCTTACTCCTTTGAAGGAAAGTTATGACAAACCTAGATAGCATATTTAAAAGCAGAGACATTACTTTGCCAACAAAGGTCCATCTAGTCAAGGCTATGGTTTTTCCTGTGATCATGTATGGATGTGAGAGTTGGACTGTGAAGAAAGCTGAGCACCAAAGAATTGATGCTTTTGAACTGTGGTGTTGGAGAAGACTCTAGAGAGTCCCTTGGACTGCAAGGAGATCCAACCAGTCCATTCTGAAGGAGATCAGCCCTGGGATTTCTTTGGAAGGAATGATGCTAAAGCTGAAACTCCAGTACTTTGGCCACCTCATGCAAAGAGTTGACTCATTGAAAAAGACTCTGATGCTGGGAGGGATTGGGGGCAGGAGGAGAAGGGGACGACAGAGGATGAGATGGCTGGATGGCATCACTGACTCCATGGACGTGAGTCTGAGTGAACTCCAGGAGTTGGTGATGGACAGGGAGGCCTGGTGTGCCGTGATTCATGGGATCGCAAAGAGTTGGACATGACTGAGCGACTGATCTGATCTGATCACCAAGTCCAATCTTACCCTGGGTTTCCTCCATAAATGTTCCTAAGAATCACCGTAGTGTGAATTCTTTAGTCTCACCCTTACCTTCACCAACTGTTTTTTGGAATCATAGTGACTTGGCATTGACTTGGAGAGACCCATCTGCTCACTGGTCACACATGGACTTCTTGGAATCTCACAAATCATGGAACCCTTTAAACAAACTCCTCTGAACAGGACAAGATCATTGCACTTGTCATTGAGATGGAAGGATCTGAAGGTCACCTAAGGAAGAGCAGGAACACCAGAAACAGGCTACTCTTTCAGAGGAGGTGCTCATGTTAATCAAACTTACACAGACAAATGTCAGACTGATGTTTATTCATTCAAAGTGATAAAAAAAAGTTACTACTGAGCAATCTGGACATCCTTGAGGGTGCTTCTTACCACATCTACCCCTGTGGAAAATCTGTACTGGAAACAAAATCAGATGAACCTACGTTAGATGTCATTGAAGACAAGTCATCTGAGTTAGATGCCTTCATCTGCAAATGGTTTACGGTAAAGCTGAAAATCACAAATATTTTGCTCCTGGGTAAGGAATGAGGAACTTCTAGGCATTGACAGATGAGTATTTTTGTAGAGAAAGGAAGACTCTAGGCAGAAGTAACCACATGGACGAAGTCAGAGAGCCATGAAAATATTGTGGCAAGAGGAAAACCTCCATGGGGCTTGGAGCAGGGTGGAGAGGGCCACCATCTTCCTGTCCTGTGATTCCCAGTCTTGCCCACAGTCACCCAATCAGCCCTTCTTCAGGGAAATATCCAGCCTGCTCTGCCCCACAATGCATTGTTCTTTGAAGATTATGGAATTTGTCGAGGTTTGAAGCCAGATTTTTAAATGCCTAAGCTCCATGCTTTTTGATGAAGAAAACCTTTTCATTTTAGACCTACTATGTGCTCAACCTCAGCCTCACTTCTGAGGAGACAAACAAATGTATCATGGGAATTTTTGAAGACAAAGCAGACCTTTAAATGATCCTTTATGACACACTATGGTATATGGTGATTCTATCATAGCTCAGAAAGGAGCCCAATTTCAAGGTATATATGAGTTAAAAGAAGCATGTAAGGTACTCACAGATTTTTCTCCTACTGAAGAATAGTTGCCAAAAGAGAACACTCACTACTTTTGTTCTGAAACTTGTCCCTAAGAGGCTTTTATCACATCAGTTAAGTTCTTTCTTTTTTATTGGAGTGTAATTGCTTTACAATGTTGTGCTAGGTTTCTGCTGTACAACAAAGTGAGTCAGCTATATTATGCATATATCCCCCCTCCCACGCCTCCCATCCTATTCCTCTAGGTCATCACTGAGCATTGAGCTGAGCTCCCTGTTTGATTAAGTTCTTTATCTTCATTTTTTTCCCCCACAACATCATCTCAAGTTTGTGCAGCTACACAGTGAAAATCACATCCAATATGAAGAACTATCCAGAAATCACAAACTTAGAGATGGGCTTCTAGAATTCATCTGAATTCCTACTCCCTCCCCTAAGAACAACAAACCAAGAGAAACACTGATCGTGAAATTATAAGTTGCACTGTTTGAATGAGTGAGGGAATGAATGAACAGACACACAAATGGAAACATCTCTTCTAGACATGAATTGTCAAAGAACATAAATGAACTATCATGAAGATGTCAAAAATCTAACCAGTGTACTCTAGATGTGGACTGCATATTCAGTCAATTTCAATCCGTACCTTACGAAGTTTGTTTCCAAAAATTGCACCCTAATTGTGCAGTACTCATTGTGGACATGGGGCTTCCCTGGTAGCTCAGTGGTAAACAATCTTCCTGCCAATGCAGGAGATGTGAGTTCGATCCCTGGGTCAGGAAGATCCTCTGGAGAAGGAAACAGCAACCCATTCCAGTATTGTTGCCTGGGAAATTCCATAGACAGAGGAGCCTTGCGGGCTACGGTCCGTGGGGTCATAGAGGAGTTGGAGATGACCTAGTGACTTAAACAACAATATTGTGAACACAATCTTAAAGACTAGTTAATTCTCACCTGCTAAGAAGGTGGGTGTTCTGATTGTCTCCTGTTGCAGGCTCCTGGAGGAGGCAGCTCTTTCTAAGTACCACAGAGGTAACTGAGAGTTATAGAGTCTTCCATTTGTTACCCCCAACAGCTCCACTATCCTGGCCTCGGCAATGGGAATTGCTTGTGGGGTATGCCAAGGAGCTGTATAATCAAAAATCAATGATCCAAACGGAGGTCTGTTGTTCTACAGCTGAGCTGGTGTAATATTACAATGCCAATCCTAATGGAGTTACATAGAATCCATCAAAATATCAGGATGCAGGGGTCAATGAGGACCGCAATGCCTCACTTCCTGGCAATTACCACTTATTACTGGGACAGCGCTTTCCCTCTGCTATTCAACTTACTTCAATAAATGATATTAGGCGACCCTGCAGGGGCAGTCAATAGAGCATTGTTTTATTGTCACAGCTTCATAGTCAGATCAATACCTCAGTCTTCTGAGACGTAGGTGAGAACCTCTGAATATGGTGCTGATGAAATCATGTGTTTTTATGATTTTGAAATTATACATTTCATTTCCACTTCATTTTTAATGTCAGCAAGGTTGTTAATGGGGGTCTGTCATCTAAACTTTTGTGATATTTATACTCAGTGGGAACAGCAATATATTCCCTAGAAGGAAAACGAAGATATTTCATGAAAGAGTTTTTTATGATTCTTCCTCGGTTGCCCCCATTCACTCTGCCTATTTCTCAGGGCTAATTATATGGATTTCCCTTGCTTTGGTATTAAAGAAGAAATATAAATAAATATCTGAGATTTCATAAATTTATGAGAGGACAGCAGAAAGATGTGATGAAGTATTTAAAGTGATTCCACCAGTAATTCTCTTCCTTCCATTGGAGCTTTTTTTTTCCCCATAATTTACAGCAGGGATTAGATTTGAATATTAATCATAAACTGGTGGCTTGTGGACCACACAATATATTGACATACTTAGAAGCCTTTATTATTGTTGTTGTTATTATTTTCACTTTAATTCTTCAAGACAGGGCAGGCATGCAGTTTCTGTTTCCCCCAATCCTCACCAACCTCTATTGCATCTCTCAAGGCCTGCGTCAATCATTTGTCTTTCATACCTAGCGCCTGTGGTTTATTTGAGTAGTCAACTTCTAGATATTTACAGTAAAAAATGTATAATGATTTATAATAATAAAAATACCATAGCTATCACTTAATGAATTCTTGCTCTAAATTGGGCTTCCCTTGTAGCTCAGCTGGTAAAGAATCCGCCTGCAATGCAGGAGACCCCACTTGGATTCCTGGGTCAGGAATCTGCTGGCAAAGGGATAGGCTACCCACTTTAGTATTCTCGGGCTTCCCTTGTGGCTCAGCTGGTAAAGAATCTGCTTGCAATGTGGGAGACCTGGGTTTGATCCCTGGAGAAGGGAAAGGCTACCCACTGCAGTATTCTTTGGCTTGGAGAATTTTATGGACTGTAAAGTCCATGGGGTCACAAAGAGTTGGAAAAGATGGGCATAGTACAAACAAATTTTGCATACATCACCATCTCCTAATTTCATACTTGTAACAATCTTGTGAAGTGATAGTGTTTTTATTTAATTTGCAGATGAAGAGACAAAGACCCAAAGAGTTGACATGACTTGCAGTGTGGTGACTCTTCCTCAGGGCTAGAAGGTGGTGGGGGCAGAGGTTTAAACCCACATTCAGCAAACTCCAGAATCCATATTCCTAATTGTGTTTGTCATACTTTCTTTCAGTTATAATTTTCTTTATGTCTAAGTCTGATCCCATAGAACTGGAAATCCAGTTACTTTTGATGAATTGAACTAAGAAATATCCTCCCGAGAGGCAGGAGAACTGTAGGAAAAAGTCCAATTAATTTCAGGTCAGAGGTTTTGCATCCTGACTCCTTTCTGGCCTTGCCAATGGCTGGGAACTGTTCCCTTAACCTACATTTATTTCCATTTTTCATCTGCAAATTGAGAGCCATCCTCCCTTCCCTCGAGGGCTGTTGGAAGGACTAAATGGAAAAGCACATGTTAAATCTATAACCGATGCTATGACCAACTTCAGATTACTTTGAATGTTGATCTTGTTCAACTTTTAGATATTGCTGGTTCTCTTTCTGTACTTTTATTTTTGTTTAAATTTGTCTGGAATCCCCCTGAGGATGACCCAGTCTTCATATCTGTGTAACTGATTCTAGTTCAAAGAATGTTATAAAAAATTCATCCTTAGATGGACACCTAAATAGCAGTAATATATTGAAAGAGGTTTTATGAGACTCAATGTGTGGGTAGAGAGATAGCTCTTCACAGCCTCTGCATGAACTTCCCTTGGGTCTGAGAAAAGCTTCTTGGGGTGACAACAGCTTCTTACTCTCCTATTTATCATGACACTTAATGCCTGTGAATGTAATAGCCCAGTCTGTGTAGCAGGTTCCTTATGCATAGGGTCTATATTTTTGAGCCTTCACCTTGCTCTTTCTGATTGTACACAAAGAAGTTTCATTTCTAGGAAGACAGTATAAGATAGTCAATAAGACCCTGAGCTTTCCTACCAACAAATCTGGCTTAGAAGTAGCATTTAGCATCCATGTGATTTTGACCTCTCTCTGTAATATCTGTGTCTCGGGTTCTTCATCTGTAAAATGGGACAATACATAACATTTAGGTGAGGACTCAGTGCAAAGAGTTCACCACAATGTCTGACTTAGTACCTGTTAGTGGTCAATACTAACTGTTAGCTATTGTGTAATTTATATTATAATAAAATAGATATGTGTATTGATTAGATGAACAATCCATATACCAACACATAACTATGCATATTTTTCAGTCCTGAGAAAATACTAATCTTCATGTTCAGTTCTTCATGACATTCAAGTCATTGCATTCTGGACTCTGTTTCCTCTGCCCATGAAAACTGGTCCTCAGAGTTCACCAGTGTGTTTCCAAGCAGGACATGCAGGGACCAACTCTCAGTAAATCACCCCAAACTCCCCATGATATTTCTCTGCCCTGATATCCCATAGTCCTTGTTGCATTGCACTTCCCTTCTTACAGGTGTGGTCCCTAGCATTGTATTAAAATGTTATTGATAGGAAGTTAGATGACAGAAACAAGACAGGCGGC
Organism: Bos indicus x Bos taurus; assembly: GCF_003369695.1. Taxonomy (NCBI): domain Eukaryota; kingdom Metazoa; phylum Chordata; class Mammalia; order Artiodactyla; family Bovidae; genus Bos; species Bos indicus x Bos taurus. The sequence continues at coordinate 45,558,615 of NC_040093.1, forward strand.
CACTTCAGCTAACCTTCCAATAACCGCCTAATCCCGCTCAAGCAATTTATGAGCCCCGTCCCTAATTCACCCATCAGTTCAGTTCAGTTCAGTCGCTCAGTCCTGTCTGACTCTTTGCGACCCCATGAATTGCAGCACGCCAGGCCTCCCTGTCCATCACCAACTCCCGGAGTTCACCCAGACTCTTGTCCATCAAGTCAGTGATGCCATCCAGCCATCTCATCCTCTGTCGTCCCCTCCTGCCCCCAATCCCTCCCAGCATCAGAGTCTTTTCCAATGAGTCAACTCTTCACATGAGGTGGCCAAAGTACTGGAGTTTCAGCTTTAGCATCAGTCCTTCCAAAGAATACCCAGGGCTGATCTCCTTTGGACTGGTTGGATCTCTTTGCAGTCCAAGGGACTCTCAAGTGTCTTCTCCAACACCACAGTTCAAAAGCATCAATTCTTCGGCGCTCAGCTTTCTTCACAGTCCAACTCTCACATCCATACATGACCACTGGAAAAACCATAGCCTTGACTAGACGGACCTTTGTTGGCAAAGTAATGTCTCTGCTTTTGAATATGCTATCTGGGTTGGTCATAACTTTCCTTCCAAGGAGTAAGCATCTTTAATTGCATGGCTGCAATCACCATCTGCAGTGATTTTTGAGCCCAAGAAAATAAAGTCTGACACTGTTACCACTCTTTCCCCATCTATTTGCCATGAAGTGATGGGACTAGATGAATTAACATACATCTAATTGTAACAGACTGAATTATGGGAGGGACATGCGCAGTAGGGCATCTCGTTAAATAACCTGCCTCTGTCAATCAACGACCCCCGCCCCCGGATTATGCAAATAACCCTGACTTTACAACTCTGTACTGCAGCCCTCCAGGGCCATTTGCCTGTCTTGGCATCTCTTGGGGTGTTCACTCTTTTTTCTTTGTGTATCCTCAGTTTCATTCAATTCTTTGGCACCTGTTCTTTCTTTCCTTAATTAACTTTCTTGCAATGGGTAAGACCTTAGATTCTTCTTTGCATCCTTACCAAGAACTGAGACCCACAGAGGGAAGGGAAGGGTCATTAGACTCTCCTGCTGACATTATAAATTCTTTGGAAATGGTCATTTGGCCAGTTTTGGCCCCAGTAGAATCCAAATAGCTATAGGACGGAAGCTTTCAGTGTTCTGTATACCTTCAATGCAGCTTTCTCGACTCAGCACTATCAAAGTTTGGACCAGGTAATTCTTCACTGGGATGTCTTCATTGGGGTGGTGACTGCCCTGTGCACCGTAGGATGTTTAACAACATCCCTGACTTATTCTCACTAGATGCCACCAGCATCCCCCAAGGAGTTACCATTAATGATGTCTCCAGATACTGCCGTGTGTTTCACAGGCTACCAAAATCAGCCTCCATTGAGAACCATTGCTTTAGTGAAACTCTTTGCTTAGACAGAATGAAAACTTTCCCATAGCTAACAGCACTTTAGGAAAACTTGCCCCCATTTCTATAGGCAGTACTTGATGTTTTCTAAAATTTTATTCATTTTTAAATAAATAAAGTGGACATAGAGACTTCAGGCTATATTTTAAATTTGGAATGCAGAAGGGTTTGGTTATGTGACAGACTGTTTTAATTGCAGAGTCAGTGAATATACTCCATACAATATATGGACTATGATTCTGTAGAGAATTGCAGACATATCTGGAAATGACAAAAGTATACCAAGTGTCATAAATCTCAGGGCTATAGGAAGGCTATTTGGGGCAACTTGGTAGTGGGAACCTCAGAAAGACCCCCGGTCCCTCACCTCCAATCTTTTCACACCAAAAGAGAATGTGCTGGGGTTTGAAAGCGTAAGGTACTGAAAGAGAAATAACAGGCCTCCTCATCCCTGTCTACATACATGCCACATCAATAGCCTCCTCTTGAGCAAAATGAATTTTCTTCCAGGGCAGAGGAGCCCAGAAAGAGGACATGTGTGAAAACCATTCTGCTTTCCCGTGTGCATCTCATCTCCTGACTGGGAGAGACTTACAGATGCAAATGCTAACTCATTATCTAATTCTAGACTGAATAAGTAGCCAGATACACAGATATAAATTACCCCTTTTACCTTCTCTGAGGGTGTTGAGAGGCAAACAGATTGCCCTCTTCTGTTCTCATTTTAAATGGGTCAGAGCATCGGTGGAACTAGATAATTCACTCCAATCCACGAGATGTAAGCACCTCATAAATTTCATAATCAGCACTAGCATTTTCCTTTTCATAAGCAGTATGTCTTCAGTAGCGTTAATTACATGACTAGTAATGGTCTCTCATTTTGAATCCCCATTTTGGATGAAATATGGTCCAGCCCAGAGCAGACCCCCTAAGCAGGGCCCTTTGCAACCACACATCAAAGGGTTTCCTGAAGCCAAAGGAGCAAATATTAGAAGAAACTTTAACTGGGGAAAGGCTATACATGAAATGTTATTTTGACTTTGAAAAAAATAAGCCAGGAAAGAAAATATACATATGAATGGCCTTTAGAACCCTTTTATTGGATCTGAGGCAGCACTTCCCCTGGTTGGCCTCTCCTGACATCCTTGATAATTCCCTTTCCTATACACACCTTCAATGCTCTATAGTATCTCATCATGAATTCGTGTGATGCATCATAGATATTTACCTACTCTCTGTCTTCTCCGTGTGTGTGCATGCTCAGTCTCTCAGTTGTGTCTACTCTTTGTGATCCCATGGACTGTGCCTCTCCAGTCTCCTCTGTCCATGGGATTCTCCAGACAAGAATATTGGAGTGGGTTGCCATTTCCTTCTCCTAGGGATCTTCCCAACCCAGGGATCGAACCATGAGTCTCCTGTATTGGCAGGCGGGTTCTTTATCACTCTGCTACCTGGGAAGCCCCTGTCTCCCCCATGTCTGTCTTATTTTTATCTATGTGACCCACAGTAGAACACTTCAAAACTATTTGTTGAATGTTGAATGCACGGCTACCTAAGGCAAATTTATAAAGTAAGCAGACTTTGTCATGTCAACCCATCTACCTCCCCAGCAATGACAAAGTAGACAGAATGAATTTTTTTGGTTGAGAAAGACCAGGGTATAAATCCTGATGCCAAGGACCCGAGCAATTCACTATAATTTCTCTGCTTTCATGATCACACCTGTAAAATAGGGAGGATGAGGTCTAACACATGAGGTTGTCAGGAAGGATGTAAAGGAAGAAGGAGGCAGGGATGACTGGAAAGCAGGGACCAGGTCAATCCGTTAGTGGACTATTCTCGGTCAGGGCTGAGAAGCAAGCAAGTGGCGCTCCAGACCCAACTTCACTACCTACCAATGATCTTTCTTTCTGAGGCTCGCTGCATCTCTGTCTTTAAAATGGCAATAAATGACCTCAAGCTTATTATGAAATTTAGGTACAAAAGGGTTTGGGGGGGGCAAGTCCGAATGGATATTAGTTGATATCATGTTTCCCATAGTTGAGAGAGTAGAGGCCAGAGAGACTAACAGATTCAGTCCCAATAAGTGTCTGAACTAGAAATAGATTCAAGAAGAAAGGTAAGGAGAAGGGAGCCAGAAATGGACCCTAAGCTATCTGCTGTGAGAAGGAAAAGGATGCTGACTTCTTCTTCAGGGAGCCTCTCTGGAAACCCTTTGGGAATTTGAGCTGGGGAGGGTGGCTATGTAGCCTCTCTTAGAATAAAGTCCTTCTCACTTAAATCCAAAGGACCTGGAAGCTGGGTGGTCCATCCTTTTTTCGCCACTGCAGGCTGTGGGTCAGTTCAAACACTCCGCCTGAGCACTGACATGACCTGATGAAAACAGTTTTGAAAAGTCAGAAATGGGCTGCACCTCACAGAACTCAGAGATGAAGAGGAAAGGTAAGGAAGCACATCATGGGGTCCAGGTACGAACAGAGTGCTGAGTGCTAAGACCTCTCAGCCTTCTTCCCGGGAGCTGGCTTCATTCTCAGGCACTTCCACCAGGAGAGGGCAAATGGCTGCTGACAGGCCTCCTGCCACAGAAGGGGAGCCACCATCTGCAGAAAGCCTTCAGCTGACCCACCGCAGGTCACAGGCCTCCCTGAATGGTGAGCCAGCTCATTCTGATCTTCACACAGCCCTGGAATCAGGGAGAAGGGGTGGCGGTGAGACAGCCTGGGGACCTGTGACCCTTTGCTGTAGGGCTGCCATGCTAGCACCTGGACAAGTGTCTCTTCGAGCTACAAATTACAAAGAAAGTATATGGGACTAAAAGTAACTGCATGCATGCACAGTTGGGGCAAATTATAGACAAAAAGATACAAAAAGACCACAAAATTATAGACAAAAAGATACAAAAAGATTCAGTTGCCACTTCTGAAGAGCCTGCAGCAAAACCAAGGTTGTTGTTGTTGTTCGATCGCTTAGCCAGTCGTGTCCGACTCTTTTCGACCGGGTAGACTGCAGCACGCCAGGCCTCCTTGTCACTCACCATCTCCCAAAGTTTGCCCAAATTCATGTCCATTGTATTGGTAATGCCATCCAGCCATCTCATCCTCTGATTCCCTCTTCTCTTTCTGCCCTCAATCTTTCCCAGCATCAGGGGCTTTTCCAGTGAGTCAGCTGTTTGCCAACTGTAAATGCCAGACTGCCCCACTGACACCTACTTCCCCTTCCTCTCCCTGTAGTTGTCAACCCAGCCTCAAGACCTAGAGGTGTTACTTAACTGCCCCTGAGATGGGGTCTCAGCCACCCAGAATTGGGGTCAGGCCTCAGGATGCCTGGTGCTGTATCTGAATCCCCCAGGTCTTAGGGGGAGCCCTTGGGGCCCTGTGGGGCCAGATCATCTTGCCTGTGGCTGACATAGGTGCCTCCAAAGGTCTAGGTAGCAGCAGCGTAGGGGAGGACTGCCCCTGCCAAGGGCAGTTCACGATTTCTGGGCTGCATCTCATTCCCATTATAAACATGGGCCTCAGAATCAAAAACAGAGTCTCCTTGCTTCTCAGCCCTGACCAAGAATATTCTACCAACTGGTCAACCTGTTCCCTGCTTTCCAGTCAGCGCAGCCTCCCCCTTCCTTTACATCTCTGCTGACAACCCTCATGTGTTAGACCTCATCCTCCCTATTTTACAGGTGGAGTCATGGAAGCAGAGAACACTTGAGAAGTGGGCAAACCACCTAAGCCACCCCTCTGGCCCAACCCCTGGACACACCCCTACCTTCACCCTCTATAAGGAACTTGCCTTCACCCCCGCCTCCGCCACCACCTGGGGGAGCAAGCAAGAGAATCTGTTACTTGTTCTTGCTGCCCCCTGCTGCAGCAGGAGCCCCAGTAAAGTCTTGCTTGAATTTCTTTTCTGGCCTCTAGTTAATTTCTATTGATGGGAGAAGGCTAAGAACCCTGGCCTGTATTAGTAGCAGCCCCACCTTAGCATGTGCGCTCTGGTAAGAGGTAGGGGGTGAAGAGTGTTTCCTAAAGAGACTCTAGGAAGGCCAAATAATAGACCTGCTTCTCAGACACAAACTTTTGGAGTTTATCACATATTATTTGCACACTCATGGTAAACTAGAACCCCAGATCTAGGTCCATGATAGCCCCTGAATCTTCATTTTGCTACTAAGGGCTTTTCCCATTGAGTGATTTTCATGACAAGAAACCACACTTTCTGGACCGTGTTCTTTCCCAGTGTTCAAGTCCCAGAGGCTCTTTGGGCTCTGAGCTCTGCTGGGGGCTGAGGGCCCAGGAGCTTCTGTTGACTGAGCCCCAGAAGCCATATGATAAAGTCTGATTCGAAGGCTCATGGTTTCCCTGGTTCTGGAATTAATTCACATGCTGCTTGTTTTATGCAGACTCACCAGTTGTGCCCAGTGTCACGAACTGTACTGAAACCTCTTAACACCTTTTAAAACTCGATTCACTTTTGATGCCATAAGAAAGATTGGGCCAATAAATAAGAACTCGAATCCATTTGTGGTCCATTTTGCGAAAGTATATTAAATATGGCCTACAATTTGAACTTGCCTTATAAAATGTTTACATGCCATTAAATAGTCCTAACATCCCTCGTGTAAATTAAGCAGGCTGTGATGTTCCTTATTCCAAGGAGCAGCAGTGCTTAGAGCTGTAAAATACTTTCATGCAATAAATCAAATACTTTGCTCCTAAAAGCAGGATTATAAATATAAAAGGCAACAATACTGACCTCAGCGTCTGCAACTTGAATTGCTTTGGGAAGGGCGGCGGAGAAAGAAATACTCTAATTGGGATACTCGGTGCCTTTGCTCACTGTGCTTTGGGCATGTCAGTTCCTGGAAAATATTGTTGTCTACAGATAAGCTTTCCAAAACACACAACTATCCTTTATAAAAAGGACAGGGTCACAAAAATCCATTCAGGCAGGGACCAGCTTCTTAACCTGCAATTTGGAGCACACGTAAGTAGGTCTTCTCGGCTGGAGAGCTTCCTGGTTGAAAAGTGCTCCGAAATCCTGCTTACACCCCATGCGCCTTCCACACTGCTGCTTTTTATAAAGCCTCTTCCCTCTCCCGCATCTGGGCCATCAATGGGCTGTTTTCTTGCAAGTGCTCGAAGTTTAATGGAGCTTAAGTGAGACACAGACCATTAACGCAGCATCAATATTTATTTTTGGTTTTCACGGAAACAGATACCAGCCCATGGGTAACTTCTCTTCCAACGTGAGCAAAGGGATCTTTCGCAGAAGGTAATATTCTGCTTAGTTTCTTGGGGGAAGGATAGTGGTGGTGAGTTATTTAATAACTCAGTTATTTAATAAACAGAAACCGTCAGTTATTTAATAAACAGAAGCACATGGAGGAGGAGCACCTAGGCAGGAGTGTATCTCGTGTGTGTGTGCTAGGAAGGACACTTCAGTTCAGGCACCTCACAGATAGCTCTCTGCCCTCACCATTTGGTTATCCTCCGTCCTTTTGTTTCCGGGCATCAACATCCCAGTATCATTCATCTTGCTACACTGGCCCTAGTTTCTAACCTCTTAATCAGGTTTGAGGCTCTCTCGAAGAGCATGCCCTGTGTACTAATTGCATTTGGCTTTGTGACAAAGTGAGGGGCCTTGTACCTGGCTAAGGAGCAAACATCCTCATATCTGGGCTTGGTTTAATGCCCCAAGCCTGTGGTACCAACAGCCCAGATGTTTTGTTTAAGCATCTGCTCTCGTCTCATCTCAGTAGTTATATAAGCTATTCTTCTGCCCCAGGGAAGGGCTGACTCCAACGCTGAAAGAGTTCTGCAGGATAAAAAGAGGCGTCAGGATGTGTGGGTTCTGATCTTGACTTAGAAGTTAACCAGCTCTCTGCCCTTGCTCCATCCATGTATCCTTCATGAAGATTTAAAGGGTAAATTCTTCATAAAGATTTAGTCTCTAAATCTTCATCTAAAAACGTGAAAAATTAAATGTATGGTTTCCACAATGCCTTTGATTTATGAAATTTGTGCAAACATGCTTCTAAGTAATAATCTTGCCAGGCCATTACCTACCATTCAACAGCACTGGTCTCTTCCACGTTCATCACCTTCTGTGGAATCATTTGTCTTCACTTTGGTTTTCAATGACTTCCTTGGTTTCTCCTAATTATATGTCAGCTGGTTTCCTCTTTCTTCCAATGTGTTTTTTCTTCTTCACTAAGCTGAATTTCCCCCCAGATGCTCTTTCCACTCTCTCCCAATTTAATGATCTTATTCATGCGTTTCCAAATGATTAGATCCTACGCAACTGTAAATGCTTAAGTCCCATATTCCAGCTGTCACATTCTCTGTCCAGCGGTGTTCATTTCCTATTGGTACATATAAAGTATATCACTATTTAGCAGCTTAAAACAACACCCATTTACTAGTTCACAATTCTATAGATCAGTGATCTGACATAGCATGACTGGTTCTCTATTCAAAGTGTAACAAGGCTAAAATCAAGGTACTGGTCAAACTGAGTCCTCACTGATAGGCTCTGAACAAAAATTTGCTTCAAAGCTCATTGAAGTTGTCAGGAAAATGCAGTTACTCGTTGTTGTAGGACTGAGGTCCAAGTTTCCTTGCTAGCTGTCAAGCTGGGAAACCTCTCAGCTTCTAGAGGCTACCTCTTTTCATGTGGTCCCTTACACTTTCAGCGTTAGCAATGACATGTTGAACTCTTCTTATACTTCAAGTCTCTCTGACTTTTTCCTTAATCACTAACTAGACAAAGCACTCCGCTTTTAAAGGGCTTACCTGATAGGATCAGACCCACATGGATAACCTTCCCAACCCTAAGGTTTATTAATTTGGGGCTTTAATTATGTCTGCAGCATCCCTTCACAGAAGTACCTAGATTAGAATCTGATTACATAAACAGGATTTGGGATTCTTGGCCATGAGCAAGAGCGGGAGGGGAGTGTCGGGTATCTTTAGAATTCTGCCTTATAATTGTACACAAGTTATAATTAAGATAGAAGTTGAAAGTTGACCAGTCACATTCCACACCACTCTGAGTACCACTGGCTCTGACTACAGAGGATTCTTCCAAACAGGAAGACCTAAATGTTCCCAAAATATGTACTTTCCTGTCTGGGCTAGATTCAGATAGTGATACTCTTCCTCTCTATCAAGACTTCTGGCAGAGGAGGTTGATAAGCCTTGAAAAAACGTTACACAAAAAAATACATACAAGGACATGTACATACTGAGGTATCGTTACTACAAGGTTCTTAGGCTTTAGCATGCATCTGAATTACCTGGAGGATTTTTTAGAATATATATTTCTAATCCCCCTCCCAGAGTTATGATCCAGTAGGTCTGGGGTAAGGCCTAAGAATTTCCTAGGTGGTGCTGATGCTGCTGATCCAAGGATGACACTTTGAGAACCATCACTTTAATATACAAATTTTATGCATCAGAATCGGTATATGAATGCTATATTTGGAGGTATTATAGAGAGATAGACAGATAGATAAATAGGAGGTAGATGGATAGATATGTGATGTAACTATTGTATTTGGATATTGAGGGATTCTTTTACAGATTAACTACTGTATTTGGATATTGAGGGATTCTGTTACATATTTTTGATATATTGAATATATCTATTTACAAAATATTTAGAATAGACACATACAGTGAATTTCCCCCAGACAATGTATATCCCACTATTGCTAAATTCCATTCTATTTTCAAACACTGTTTCTTTAGTAAACTCAACTGTAGCTATCTGCTGCCTCCTGTGCATTTGTAAGCTTCAGCATTTCTACTCTCCCCAAGGACTTGTAATGCCATAAGCATGGCTCTGTTCTTTCTCGTTTCACTTTCCTTTTAATGAGACCCTTAAACATTTTTTTTGTTGCTACAGCCTGCCAACCCTTTCCTTCCCATCTTCCCTATTGACTGGCTTTGAGAACTCTTTAGAAATTCCATATTGAGAGACAACAGATTGGGTCCAAATCATGATTTAATGGATGCTGTCCTGAGCCTCAATTTTCTAACCTGTAAAAAGTGGATTCTAATCTCTTCTCTCTAGTTCTATTAGCTAGACCTCTTTGCCAAAGACAGAAACATAGCTCAGTCTGGTTCAAATAAGAATATCCAGAGGTAGCACAATCCTATCCAGATATGAATCTAAGGGGTTAAGCCAGGTTCTCAAGACTCAGTCTTGCTTTTTCTCCAACTTTGGCTGTGCGATCTTTGGTGTCAGTTTTCTCCTCAGAGAAACTATTACCAAGCAAAGGTCCAGGCAGCTCAAGGCTTCATCCTATAAGTTTAGTGGCCCCAAAAGGTTTCTCTCTCCTGATAGGCTCAACTAAAGTCCCAAGGATTGTGTTTCTTTGGACAGACTTGGATCATGTACTTATTCCTACACCAATCATGTGGTTGATGAGTATAATAAACTGAGGGGTCTGGGCCTGAGGGTGAACTCACACTTGGAGGGTGTACCTTGGGGTCAATCCCACTTGAAACATATAGACTGAAATTTACAGAGATAGTTTCCAAAGTAAATTAAGGTGGTATTACCAGGTTAAGAAGGAGTGGATGCTGGGCATGGAAAAAACCATGATGGTTCAGTATAGGTTATTGCAATGATCAAATGTGTACACACATGTGAAAGCACTTTCAAACCCACAGGTCCATATCAACACATGGCTTGATAACGATGGTAGTGGTGGTGGTGATGATGATGGTGATAATCCAGTTGTATACAACCAAGACAATTACACCTGCTGTCTGTCTGGCTCTAGCTATAAATCCTTACCCTTTACCTCTTAAAATTAGAGGTGGATTTTCAGTTATTCTTGCCTGATACCTCTCAGCATATTTTCTCCATCCTTCTCCCAGAACTTTTCCCTTTTCTGTTTTCTCCTGCACACTCACTTCTTGAGACTGATTATACTCTTTTAGACACGGATACCCATGAAGCGAAAAAAGAAGATCTGTTTCTTGTGTGCAGAATTCAGATGGATATTTTCAAATGCAGCTCACATGGGGAAAGAAGGCACGGGTCTTCAGAGGAAATGCACAAGTTAAAGGAACATAAATCCTAAGCCCTAAGTACAGCAGAGTCCCATTGTTTTCTTAGTAATAAGGGAGAAGCCACAAGATACTGGAGAAGGCAATGGCACCCCACTCCAGTACTCTTGCCTGGAAAATCCCATGGATGGAGGAGCCTGGTGGGCTGCAGTCCATGGAGTGGCGAAGAGTCGAACACGACTGAACGACTCCACTTTCACTTTTCACTTTCATGCATTGGAGAAGGAAATGGCAACCCACTCCAGTGTTCTTGCCTGGAGAATCCCAGGGACAGGGGAGCCTGGTGGGCTGCCATCTATGGGGTCACACAGAGTCAGACACGACTGAAGCGACTTAGCAGCTTAGCAGCCACAAGATGCCACTTCCCTGATGATGTCCCCATGGACAAGTTGATCACAAATGCTTGGTCTGTATAAGTCATGATCACCATAGCCTCTCCCGTATAATTCTCTGTACGTGCTACCTGGGCTGCATGAAAGATGTGAAGTTATGAATGTTTGTAATTAAAAGTCCACTGAAAATACTAAGATACTAGTTTTCTGTGCTAAGACATCAAGACTGAGAATCAGCTAGACACAGTTTGACCCATTCTTATTCTTCTGATGGGAACAACTGGAAATGATATCAACACATAGATTTTTAAAACAATCCTAGTGTTTTAAGTAAGAATGTGGGGGATTCCTCTAAGTGAAGTTCAAGACACTAAATTAAGTACTTTACTTGTTCTTCTGTTATGAAATGCTTATAATTTTAACTGCTTTTGTATTCATTGGCTTAGAACACACTTGGGAGGGAAACAGGACAAATCTTACTTTTTTCTTTATTTAATAGATGAGGAAACTGGGGTTTGGAAAGCTCATTTGTCTTTAGTCTACATTTGCACTGTACAAACAGTAGCACCTAGCCACTTAGGACTTTTGAGGACCTGAAATATGGCTAGTGTGACTAAGGAACTGAATTTTTATAATAATTGTATTTAACTTCAACTAGCTTCAAATCAAATTAAAAAGGCCCATGTGACTAGTGGTACCACATTAAACAGCACAGGTGGAGATCTACAAAGTGATGTATCAGCATTTGAACCCAAGTCCAGCGACTCGATTTGGAGTTCTTGCGGTTTGCTCAAGAGAAGCCAAATCAGAGTTTCCCTGGTGGTCCAGTGGCTGGGACTCCCCACTTTCACTGCAGGGAGCAGGAATTCAATTCCTGGTCAGGGGACTAAGATCCCACATGCTGCACAACAAGGCCAAAATAAACAAATAAGTAAATAAAATAGACACCTATATTTAAAAAAAAAAAAAAGATAAGCTCAATTATGGCCTTCTAAATGTCTGCATTGCCCACTTTCTCCATATATGGAGAGCTCAGCTGTACATTTTTTCTGTAGTACGTTAGTTACTCTTGATTAAAATCTAAGGTCCATAACTTCACCAGTAAAGCAGAGCTAAGAGCTCAAGCTACAACCCAGATCTTTCACCATAAAAGTCCTCATTGCCCGCGAATCCCCTCAGCCTCTCAAATTTCCTCTGTTGGAGTTGATGATTCTAATTCCTTTCTCAATAATCCGTGTCTTGACAATCATAACACAGAATTCTCCAGGGCTTATTTTTCTTACTCTCTTGGCAAAGAAAAAGCTATCCTGGGAGATACGCTCGATAGGAGGGAAAAGCTACTGCTCTAATTTCCTTTAGTGCAACCTATGAATACCACTGCCTGGATACATTTATTATCGTTAATTATTCCAGGACCAGCCTTGTGATGGATGTAAAGAAGAGAAATGGCATGTGAGTTTTTTTTTTTTTTTTTAAGTAAATCTTAATTGCAGCATGTGAGATCTTCTTTTTGTCATGTGAGATCTTTCACTGTGGCTCGCAGACTCTCTAGTTGTGACTTGAGGGCTCAGTAGTTGTGGTAGGTGGGCTTAGTTGCCCCCCTGGCATGTGAGATCTTAGTTCCCCAACCAAGGATTGAACCAGTGCCCCCTGTATTGTAAGGCAGATTCTTAACCACTAGACCTCCAGGGAAGTCATGGCAGGTGAGTCTTCGTAGAGTCATCTTTCAGCAACCAGAAGGATGGCTGAAGAGGAGGATCACGGAGCACAGATGGACCTGCAGTTTCACCTGAAGAAAGCAGGGTAAGGAGGAGTGACCAGTCATCTCAGGGCAGGAACATGTCTCAACACATTCCTGGGATATTCAGCACATTCCTAGTGATGCATGGGGTCTCTTTATTCACAGTGTCTGAGAAGACGCAGTCAAGTCAATTAAGGATCCTTGGGAAATGAGAGGGAACTGGTTGTGGATAATGCCAACCTCTAGAGCCTAGCCCCCAAATCCTTTCTTGGTTCCATTAATGTGCCCCCCAAATCATCCTAAAATGATTTATCATGGGACAGTATTTCTTTGTATCAGTTATATTCTAAAGCAGTTGCTGTTGTTCAGTCACTCAGTTGTGTCCAACTCTGCGACCCCATGGACTGCAACATGCCAAGCTTCCCAATCCTTCACCATTTCCCAGAGTTTGCTCAAACTCATGTGCGTTGAGTTGGTGATGTCATCCAATCATCTCATCCTCTGACATCCCCTTCTCCTGCTTTCAATCTTTCCCAGCATTAGGGTCTTTTCTAATCAGTCGGCTCTTCACATCAGGTGGCCACAATATTGGAATTTTAGCTTCAACATCAGTCCTTCCAATCAATATTCAAGATTGATTTCCTTTCGGATTGACAGGCTTGATTTCCTTGCTGTCCAAGGGGCTTTCAAGAGTCTTCTCCAGCACCACAATTTGAAGGCATCAAATCTTTGGTGCTCAGTTTTTTTTGTTTTTGTTTTTTTTTATTGTCCAGCTCTCCTATCTGTACATGACTACTGGAAAATCCATAGCTTTGACTATAGGGACCTTTGTCAGCAAAGTAATGTCTCTGCTTTTTAATACACTGTCTAGATTTGTCTAAAGAAGGCAATGGCACCCCACTCCAGTACTCTTGCCTGGAAAATCCCAGGGACAGCGGAGCCTGGTGGGCTGCCATCTATGGGGTTGCACAGAGTTGGACACGACTGAAGCGACTTAGCAGCAGCAGCAGCAGCAGATTTGTCTAAAGCAATAGTTGAATGTGATCAAGATTACCCCAGAAATCCCCTAAATTACCCTTAGAGGACAATTTTTATGATTTTGTGTTTACAGCCCTGTGTAATATTGTATGTATACAAATAATTTATATATATGCTAATGTTCATGATAAAGACTTCCCATCCAGAATATATTTTAATTAGTCTGCTTCTGGTTTGTTCTTCTTTTTCTTTTTTTTTTCTTCTATTTCATTTTTGGCCAAGTACCTCAACTCAATTTCACAGAAGTTAAATGTGTGAGTGGTAAATATCTAATCTATTTTCTTGAGTCTGTGAGTGGTACTTAATTTCCATAATGGGATGGTAATGATTTTGAACAGTGATCACCAAGGCTATCCTTCTGAACATCTGTCCTTAGCTTCTAGGACAGGAGACAAATACTATCTCTGAGAATATCCCTTGGAAATGGTTTGTGAGCCACTGTTTCCTGGTGGCATGATAGCTATTATACTGAATAGCAAAAAGTTGGAGGCAGAAGGTATGGAAAAGAAAGTGTTGCGTGCTTCCTACGTGTCAAGCACCTTCCCTTGCAGTTTACACACATTGTCTTATTTAATGATGACCAGCGTAGTCAGGCCTGTTGTTGACCCTTGAGACTTGTGGTTGACCTTCGTTGGAACTGATGCATGGTGAGACCAAATGTACAAGTAAGACAGCAATAGGCATGGAAATTGTGAGAAATGATGAGAAAGGATGAGTGGCACAAAAATATGCATCAGGTTCTAAAAATATCACGATGAATCTTAGAAATAGGCACACCTCCATTAGATGAGGACCATTAGAATGGGTGAAGTTAAAATGCAAAATATTGAATATCCATGATGAAGAGTGGTATAAAAAATGATCATGCTCTGTATGTCTAGGGAAGGGACACAGAGCTTCCATTCATACAGATAGTAGAGAATATGGCACCACATGAGGAATTCAATCCATTCAAAGAAATATTTGGAAAAGGTGGTGGATAATTAAATTTTATTGTGGACTTCTCTTATTTGGAAACTGTGCAAATTATCTCTAAGGAAGTAGAACCATATCTGATTAGTATCAGCACTCCTGGCTGAACTTTCTGTACCCTTGATAGACGTCAGTAAATCATTTGGGGAGTGAATGAATGAGAGTTCATTCCCTTAGTGTGGATCCCACAGTATACCTTAGAGGGTTAGAGGAAGGATGCATGGGATGGTGATGGACAGAGACTAGTGAGGAGGAGGAAAAGATGTGTTGAGGGGAGGGGGAAGGGTAATGTGGGAGGATTTGATTAGAGAAGAAATCTCTAATCTTGATTAGAGAAGATTCCTTAAGGAATCTTGAGGGTTGTGCTGATCAACATTTTTCCTCCTGAGGATTCTCTTTGCAAGTAGATTGTCATTAGAATAGACTTTAGAGGTTTAGAGATTCACTTTCATTTTATAATAGAGTCACAATTAGGCCCAGGGAGTAAAATGAGCATTACTGAGGGCAAGAGGAAAAGGGGACGACAGAGGATGAGATGGCTGGATGGCATCACCAACTCGATGGACATGAGTTTGAGTGAACTCTGGGAGATGGTGATGGACAGGGAGGCCTGGCATGCTGCGATTCATGGGGTAGCAGAGAATTGGACATGACTGAGTGACTGAACTGAACTGAACTGAACTGAATACTATTACTATAATTACTCTTACTGCTACTGTGTGCTGTATGCTAAGTCGCTTCAGTCATGTCCAACTCTTTGTGACACTATGGACTGTAACCTGCCAGGCTCCTCTATCTATGGGATTCTCCAGGCGAGACTATTGGAGTGGGTTGCCATGACCTTCTCCAGGGGATCTTCCCAACCCAGGGATCAAACCTGAGTCTCCTGTGGCTCCTGCATTGGCAGGCAGATTCTTTTCCACTGAACCACCAGGGAAGCCCTGCTACTACTTTGGGCTACTGTTTATTGAACACTTACTTTGACCTAAGAACTGTGCACTCTATTTCACTCTCCATAAAATGTTATTATCATCTTATTCTTCACACAAAGAAAACAAGATTCCAAGTGATAAGAAAGTCACATGTTTAGGGAAGGTCATCATCATGATTGCCCCAGGCCTATCTTTCAGTGTACCCAAGGTTGCAGTTCTAGAGCTGGAACTCAAATCTCCAAATCCAGCTTTCCTTATATATCAATGATTGCCTAAAGTGCAAGGCTGAGCATAGGCCCTCTTCACTAATGTCCAGGAGGAAGTAATGGCATGTTCTACCAGACATCACTGATGTTGAGGACTGTATAAGAAAATGACCTAATTTTTAGAGGGAGGCAAAGGATTAGAGATGAAGTCTTAGGGAGTTAGGGGAGTCTATTCAAGAGAGGTATGTGATGGTGAATTTCTAGAACTTATCCAAACACTTGATTGGACAGGTACTAACCCAAGATTTCAAGGCCTATCTTAGAGCAGTAAGTTTCCTTCTATTTGGGCATAGAAAACCTGTGTCCATACCCAAGGGTCAAGGTGGTGAGATGCCTCTAGCCCTATGGAAGGATTTGATCATGTCTTGGGCTGACTGTAGTCACATGAGAACATCTTACAAAGGCTGTAGTTAAGACCACTGAGTTCATGCTAACCTACCTTCTGTCGCATAGTGATCTGGTTCATTGTACTAGTGTGGACTTCACTCGAGGAGGCCATTACCGTGAGACACTGGCTCACCCCCAGAAGGGTGAGCTGTGGCACGACTTGTTGAGGTTCTGAATAGCAAGTTTGTATTTAACCCAGAGGAAGGGGAGAAGGACAAGAGGAGAAAGAGAGTCATGATTTGACAGTGATGTTATCAGAGTCAGAGCAAAGCAAGATGGCTTGGCTGAGATGATAACATTATTCCTGCAGTGCCAGGAAATGTAAAGGCCATGCTCTTATGATTTGAAGGAGTTAGTGGGTGCTCCCTGAAGTGTGGGTGACATCCGTTTTTTAATTTCATAATGTTATCTGTAACTGACATGTGATTATAACACCACAATTCTCTTTAATGTAGTCTGTAAAAACACATTGATTTTATAGCTCCCCAAACTGATTACATTAATATCTGTGCATAATTAGTTTACACATTACTAAATTACTGACAGATTAAAAGTGAAATAGTGCAGTTCATACTCAGCCGCATAACTGCCAGAAAGGAAATTAATATGGATTCAAATGGTCCTTGGAGACCTACATTTAAATAGCAGAAATCTATAAAGACTGCTTGCATTAGGAAATTTCTATCAGCAACATGTTTGTGGTTGATGCTTTCCTAAGTCTGCTTATATGAGCTGCGTGGTACAGGAAATGATATGTGAATGATGCGTTGACTCTTACCAGCTCAAGCCTGTGTTTATTAAAAAGCAAATTCTTAATTGTGGTATTTGATGTCAAGGGAAGGTAGGCTTTCAAGTTATAAATGAAAACTTTTACCTTTCCTTGCTTTTCTAAATGACCTAAGTTCTAGCACTGGGACCACTGAGTTCTCTGACATTGTTTTCTCTGAGCAATGGGACATGTTTTACGGTCTCTCCAGCCCCCACAAGACACACACATATTGGATTTGTCTCCAGAATATTGTTTTTCACCCTGGCCAATGTGTGTACTTACGGGTCCTTACAGTAAGCCAGCCTGCTTCCTGATGAAGTGGTAGGTAGACCAAACATTTTCTTTCTTAATCCTCACATACATTATAATTTGCTGCTCTTTGAACACTGTAAATCATTTGCCCAATTACAAGAGTTCAAAGATGAATTACTTTATTCTTGCTCTGTATAGTAAAAAAACTCATTTGAACTCATTTCCATAAGGCAGATAGTTGCATTCTATTGAATTCCAAAGAATATTAATTGTGAAGAAGATGTTGGCTATAAACAAATTCTTAAAAATGGGGCAAAGCAATCTGTAGAAGACATCGGGGCAAGACCTGATGTTTATGGAATATCTGCTGTGTTCTAGACACTCATTGGGGTATTTTATCCAGATTCTGAACACTGTAACCCTCACAGTAATTCCCTGAGGGAGATAGCATTAACCCCATCTTATTAGTGGTATATATATATATGTGTATATATATATATATACATACATATATATATATATTAACTAGGTCAAGTTCACACTGTCAATAAAATAGGAGATTAAGTTTTTTACTTACTTACTATTGGCCTCCAATGCTTAAGCAGGAAGTGAGGATACAGACACTCAGAGAAAAGGATGATTCTGGAGGCAATAATGAATGTCCATGAGCCTAGGAAAATAACCTCTTTCTTAAAAGCTCAGGGTTTTAAAAATCTCTTCCTGAATATTCAGATCATTCTATCATATATTGTTATCTTTATTATTTTATTAGTTATCATCTGCTGCTACTGCTGCTAAGTCACTTCAGTCGTGTCCGACTCTGTGCCACCCCATAGATGGCAGCCCACCAAGCCCCCCGTCCCTGGGATTCTCCAAGCAAGAACATTGGAGTGGGTTGCCATTTCCGTCTCCAATACATGAAAGTGAAAAGTGAAAGTGAAGTCGCTCAGTCGTGTCCGACTCTTAGCGACCCCATGGACTGCAGCCTACCAGGCTCCTCCATCCATGGGATTTTCCAGGCAAGAGTACTGGAGTGGGGTGCCATTGCCTTCTCCAAGTCATCATCTGCTACATAGCAATTACCCCAAAACTTAGTAGCATGGAAATATATATATCCCACAGTTTCTATGGGGCAAGAATCTAGGGGCAATTTACCTGGGGCCTCTGATTCCTGATCACTCATGGGGCTGCAGTCAAGGTCCTGACCAGGGCTGCTGTGGTCTCAAGGCCAGAGTAGAGAAGGACCCACTTCCAAGGTCACCCAGGAGTTGTTGGCAGAATTTAGTTCCTCGTGGTTGTTGGACTGAGCATTCTCAGTTCCTCATCACATGGGCCTCTCTATAGGGCAGCTCACACAGCTTGCTTCTTCAGAGTGAGTGAGCCAGTAGAGAGAGAGAGAACAAGCAGAATGAAAATCACAAACTTTTATAACCTAATTTCAGGAGTGACATCCTCTCAGATTTTGCTGATCACTTTTGCTGTATGCAATTGAAGCAAGTCATTATATCCAGCCCCCATTCAAGAATATAAATTCTAGGAAGCAGAGGTTACTCGGAGTTAGATTAGAAGCTGCCTGCCATAACCATGAGTTCACTTATTCATTATATAGTTTATGTTTATTTTATCAACAAATAATAACTTGACAACTTACTATGGTATCAGGTTTCATATTTGGAACTAAACAGACATGCAAACAAATAGTTTCAATAATAGAAATAACAAATAGAGACAGTGCTTAGTATGTGGCAGGTAACACTATAGGTGTTTGCATGTATCAACACACTTAATCCTGACAATAAACCTATGAAGCAAGTTCTATTATTATCCCTCATTTCCAAATGAAGATAACACAGATGCAAAATTGTTAGGTAACTTTGCAAAGCCATGCACCTAGCAAGGGGCAGAGCAAAGATTCAATTCCAGGTGGTGTGTATTCAGATTCTGTTCTTTTCTTAACCACTAAGCTATATTCTTCCTTTATTTTAATATTATCTTGGAGTGGGTGGGCCTTGTGGAAAAATAGATTGGAGGTGAGTGGATGTAGAAGCAGGAAGATTCATTGTAGGATTGTTACAGAAGCCCAGGAAAAAAGAGATGGTGGCTTGGGACAGGGTGGTGGCAGAAAACAGGGGGGACATGAATATTATTGAAACAAAATTTAAATGGGGAACAACAAGGGTTTCTGAGGAGCTGGAAGTTGGGTTGTAGAAGATAGAACCAAGCATGGCCAATAGGTGTCTGGGTGTGAAAACTACAAGGACATGTGGAGAGACTGGCCTTTGAGAGGAGGCTGGCCATTTTCTCTGTTGTAGCAGGAGGACAGAAGAGAAGGAATGTTATCTTCTATTGCGTTCATGAAGCAGATGGAGAGACTGATGCTTATGTGGGCTAAAGCACCTTCTAATAATCACACAATCACTAGAACCAGAGATTGCTTGGTCCTCCTGATTCACATTTTTTCCTAATCAGTAGAACACAGTAGACCAAGAGGTTCCATAAATGCCCACCATGAGTGGCAGTCATTAGCACTGGTCACCAAATATTTCTGGCTTTTCTCCTTCCAGGCACCCGATAGGATTATACCTCCTTGCCTCTTTTGAAGTTAGGATGACCATGAGATTTGCTTTGGCCAATGAAATGCAAGTGAAAGTCACAGGTATTAACTTCCAGATGGAAGCTTTAAAGCCAGTGTTTGCTTTACCAGGGCCCCTTCTTCTGCTATTGTGATCATGGAAGTGCATGTTGAGATGAAGACTCTTTTAACTGGGATCCCTGAGTGATTCACATGTCTTGAGTCTCCTGCCAACTTGAACTGGACATGAAACATGAAGAAGAAATGAACTTTGACTGTGTTAGTTCAAGTGTGCGGTCATGTCCAACTCTTTGTGACTCCATGGACTGTAGCCCACCAGGCTCTTCTGTTGATGGGATTTTCCCAGCAAGAATACTGGAGTGGGTTGCCGTTTCCTTCAATGAGAATTGTCTGCATATTAGTCAGATCCTCCAGAGAAATAAAACCAATAGGAATGAAGATATGTATTATACATACTCTCTCAATGAATGAATATATAATCTCTCAATATCCAGATAAATAGATAGATGAGATAGAGAGACAAAGACATAGATAAAAGTTTATTTTAAGAAATTGGTTCATGTGGTTATAAGGACTGGAAAGTTTGAAATTTGTAGGGCAGGCCCATGGGCTGGAAATTCTGGCAGGAATCAGTGCTATAATGAGTCCAGAGGCAGAATCCCTTCCTTCTTGGGAGACCCAAGTGTTTTCTTATAAGACCTGCAATTGGAAGGCCCACTGACATTATTGAGGGTAATCTGCTTTACTCAAAGTCTTCTGATTTAAATGTTAATATATAAACAATCACTTCAGAGAAGCATCTAGAATGATATTTCACCAAGCATTTGAGCACCATAGCCTAGCCAAGTTGACACATAAAATTAACCATCACAAGGGCTGTTTGTTACCACAGCACTACTCAGTCCCTCCTGACTGATACTTTCCACCAAAAGGGGTGGAGTTTAGACCCAATAAACACAGCCCTGTCATTATGAGTACTCTGCTTTTTAAAATGTTAATTTAGTTTTTTTTTTTTAAACAAACATGACTTGTCATTGGTCCTTGTTCATGGAACTGTGAACAGATGCTGGAGAGTCACAGGGCATATTCTAAGCAGGACACAGATACACAAATAGATACTGGTTACTTCTGGCTACAAAATCCAAGTACAGTCTAAAAATGATAAATCGGCATCTCCGATAGTGAGTGAGCAACCTGAGAGCCATCTGCTAAAGAACACTTGGTCCTTAAATGGGTTAACAGGGACTCAGGTTCTCAGGAGAGTGCTAATGAAATAGTCATAGAAAGGATGTTCATAATGATATCACTTGGCTGTGGTTGCCATGGAAACCCATTTCTCTTATCTATATTTCTCTTTCCCCTCTTCAAATTACTGATAGTAATAATTTGTCCAGTTATTAAAAAAGACAAAGAACAGGCCATGTGAACTCAGGCAAGAAATGACAAGTGAGAGGGAGAGAAAAGATACTAAATAGAAAAATAGATGCATCACTGAAACAGTTTCAATTAGCTGGTAGGTTACTCCCTCCACTTAAATGTAAACGTTTGGTGGTTTGGGGTGGCAAAGAAAGTGGGAGAAAGTCTTCTAAGTAGAGAGGGAAAGTCTTCAAAGAGTTCTCTTCCTTATTTTCTTTAAGACCTCAAAAATGAACCTTCCTCAGAAAAGATCTGTTTATGTGTTTGTATGTCTAAATTCCATTTCTGCCCCCAAATCATCTGGTGACCACTCCCTCCCTCCTGTGCATTTATACTCAGTTGCTCATCGTGTCCAACTCTTTGAGACACTATGGACTTTAACTCACCTGGCTCCTCTGTCCATGGGATTTTCATGGCAAGAATACTGGAGTGGGTTGCCATTTCCTACTCCAGGGGATCTTCCTGATCCACTTCATATCAATACATCACTGTTGTCTTTCTTGCTCTCAACATGTCTGAATGGGAGTGTAAGCTTGTAAACCAATGGTTCTTAGGTGTTTGAGATCATAGACACGCCTCAGAATTTCACAAAATTGATCATCTTCCTGCAAAATGCACTTGGGCACAGTCATGTGGAAGTTGGTGATTTCATAAGGTTTATGGACCTCCTGAAATTCATTCAAGAACTTCAAGTAGAGAGTCATTGTCTTAAAGAAAATTACACCATGAAGATAGGTAGTTGTTGGACCCACGAGGTTATAGAGTAATTTTATTTTCTTGTGAGTTGCTTTCACCTTGTTCCAAGACTACATTCCTATTTTAACACAATGGTTTTTACTTAGATGATGGGTTCAGACTCTTAAGGTATTGCTAGCAACATCAATCAAAGCATTATTACCAAC
The DNA here is from genome assembly GCF_003369695.1 of Bos indicus x Bos taurus. Taxonomy (NCBI): domain Eukaryota; kingdom Metazoa; phylum Chordata; class Mammalia; order Artiodactyla; family Bovidae; genus Bos; species Bos indicus x Bos taurus. The sequence goes on from NC_040093.1 coordinate 45,580,714, forward strand.
CTTCCAAGGAACAGTAGATGGATGTATACAAAATTGTATAGGTATACAAAATTGAGCTGTAGGTGAACTGAGCCAGGTAGATAAGTCTTACAGGAGCTGTGAGAACAAAATCTTTTTATCAGTCTCTCTTACCATGTCCGGCCACTCCTGCCACAACTTAATTTTCTCTCCTCTAGGTAAATTGCAGAGACAAAGTGTGATTAATTGAGTTGCATCATTTCTATAGATCTCTTAGGACAGTGGCTGGGAGAGTGACATAAACAATGCGTAACAGCCTTTCATCAAGAGAAAATGAAAAGAACCAGCATTTACTGAACCCATACTTCATGCTAGGCATGTATCACATTTCATTCCCACCAAAACATACAAAGTAGAATACATTGTTCTGACTTTAAAGAAACCACATTTCTGAAAATTGAAGTAACTCATCCCACTCACGTGTGCAAAATGTGGGATTTTAATCAAGATCTGTCTGGGTTCCATTCTTGTGTGTGATTACACCACACCTCCTTCACACGACAAGATACCAGGATGGAAGTGTGCTTCCTTGGCGGAAGGCAGGCTTCCCTGAACAGACTCCCTTTCAGGTGGACAGAGTTACTGGATTAAGAATCTCTTCTCATAATGTATGGGGGTCAGAACACAAGCTTCAAAACCAATAAAAACAAACCAAAAAAAGGAGTTCTTACTAACATTTAAATTATTTACCACTTATAAACCTCAGTTTCCTCATCTATAAAATGGAGATCATTGCAGTACCAAGGTGTAGGATTTTCAAAGGGATTAAATAAAATAATATTATAGGAAACAATGTGCTTAGCACCATGCCTGTCTCATAGTAAGAATTAAAATATTGATTATCTGTGTTCTTGTTCCATGTAGAAGCTTCCACTGCTAAAAATCAGGATGCACTGTATCCTTAAGATCCATCAGGATGCACTGTAGTCTTGAAGTCAAAGAGGTGTCGAAATGTTGATCTTTGTGAAAGATCTGCTCTGGGTACATCTGAGGTCCACTGACCATGTGAATTAAACTCAGAAGTTTTTCCTAGCTAATCTGTTGCAATATCATCTGCAGCAGTTTAGAAGAAGTTCAGAGAGTTTCAATTTTTTCAAGAACTACACCTTAGTTTGTTCAACGTGTATTTTAAAAATAATTTTCCCTTATTATAAAAATTATATTTGTTCAAATTTTAAATTCCATTACCAATACATGGTTTTCTGCAGTCTCCATTACTCTCTACAATCTCTTAGATTCAGTCCACACTTCTCACATCATCCATTGGAAATTACAAGAATTTTAATTTATAATGTCTGACTCTCAGCTGTATCATTTTAAAAAGAAAAGAAGCATTTCAAGTTAGTTCATCAGGAAGAAGGGACATCCTGGAAAACTTAGTTACATATGGGAAAAAAAGCTATTTTATACAATTCCTTCCCTGAATTTTTTTCTCTTTCATTTAGCCTGGAAGAGAGTAAAGGGAGACTCAGTATAAATTCTGCTCTTAACACTCATAAAGTTAAAAGTAAGCAATTATATTTCACTTTACAAGATATATACTGAAATAAATTGTGATGGATTGAATAGTTAAAATATTTATAAAGGCACTAAGGAAAGACCAGAAAATACACACACCACACTTTTGTCTTTACTTAGGTCATTGCTAGAAGATGGTACTGGAAACAGAGAAAGGTGGGGGGAAGAGGTTCTGCTTGATGAAATTCTGTGTCATCTGAATTTGTTCCAAAGATTCAGCAATTTCTTAATAGTTATGAATATGTTTAAAAAGATTTCCTGTTATAAAGAGAAGAAGAGAAACACCTGGCCCATGTGTCATCTTGGAAATTAACAAAGAACAAAAGGAAACAGAAATAGAAAAAAGGTCTTCATTTCTATGAACCTGCCACTCAGGAGAAGGTCCACAGGTTCTCGAAGGAGAAGGAGGAGTGACGAATCTTTTGTAGACCTTGGATGGAATCAAGAGAATCCAGGGCTTGCCAGAATAGAGGACAAACACACACGCATGCACGCACACACACACACGCATGGACGCACATGCACACATACACACACGCATGCACACACACACACACACTCACAGGGGTTAAAGAAAATGTTGAAAAGAGAAAGCAAAAAGCAAATTAAAAACCATTCATTAAATTATCATCCTTAAATAATAGTAACATTTTAATTTTACTTTCATATTTCATGTATTCATACATTTTACTTTAAATGTTTAACAAAATGACATTGTACCACATATACATTTTTGAAACTTCTTAATCCAGTTGGCAAAGTATCATAAGAATTGTTATTAAACATTACTTCCTGCATTTTATTGGGTTAGCCAAAAATTCATTCCATAACATCTTACGGAAAAACCTGAACAAACTCTGGCCACCCCAATAAATAATTACTCAATCCTCTATTTATGTGTGTGTGTGTATATATATACACACATACATACATACATATATATATATATATATATATATATAGGGATCTGTTGTTTGGTTTTGTTCTTTACTGCTTTTAGTATTCCAAACAATAGTTTGTATAACAAACATCCTTATAATTAAATTTCATTTATATACATGATTATTTCCTTAGATAAATTTCCAGAAGTGGCATGGGCTGGACTTATAAACATGCCAGTATCTAAGCTATTATCTATAAAATGTTTCATCAAGGTATATTGCAGCTAGTAGTATGTGAGAATTTCCATTTTCTCACATCCTCTTTAACACTAATATAATTTTTGAATGCTTTTGCATAGGTAAATGATCATTACATTTTTTTCTTTTGTGAATTTTCTATGTTGTTAACTTTGTCTTATTGAGTTGTTAAAACTATTTATATATTGAGCATGATAACTGTTTGTTTAATATATATGATACACATGTATATATATTTAATGTATTTAAAAATGTCATCTCTCTCATCCTTCCTCTTAGTCATAGTTTTTTATATTCAAATATTTTTTGCATTTATGAAGTAAACATTATTAGTTTTTATGTGATTATGGCCTTAGGACTGAGGCTTCCCAATCCAGTTCTATATAACACCCACTTCCATATTCTTGGAGAATATTGTCTCCTTTTTTTAACCCTTATAAATGTCTTTTGTCTAAAATGCATTATTTCAATCATGTGAAAGGGAGACTACTTTTCTTTGCTCCGCCAAATGAAAAGCCCATTGCCACAAGACAAAAATTATTGAATAACGTAGCACATCTTCTGAATGCCACTTTTATCATATACTAAATTTTTATATTTACTTGGGACTGTTTCCAGGATTTTATTCTGTTTCATTGACCCTATACCAGCAAAGGCTGATGCTATAACTTTATAAGATGTTTGAATTGGTCGTAGGAGAAATTTTCCCTTATTACTCTTCTTTTCCAAACATTCTTGGTTACTCTTATGTATCTATTCCTCCCCGTAAGCATTATAGTTTATGAGGTTAAAAAAATAGTGAAAAATTTAATTGAGATTCATTAATGGTCTAATTTGGGGAGAATGTAATCATTAGTGTAATCAAGTCATTTTTTTAGATTTCTGGAAAATAAGCAATGTTTTGTAAAAGTTGAATACTTCTTAATGGCACAGAGAGTGTGGATATAAAATTGCACTGGTTTTAGATTTCTTCTTTTTTACAAGTTTTCATGTAGCAAGTCATGCAGAAGAACTGGCAGATACCCACTAGAAAGATTAGTGAAAGAAAATGAGGTTTTATTTGGGAAAGAAAAACTTTAATAAAAAGACCTGGGAAAAGATCCCATTTTAGCCGACAACTACCTGGACAATACTTTGTTCTTAGGATGTGGCGTCTGGCCCTCTTCCTTTCTTCTTGCTATGCTCCAAAGAGCAAATGTTTGGTATTTAGGAGTCTTTTTTTCTTTTGACTTGAAAAGACGTACATCAATGATTTTACCATTGCTTTGAAACTAATCTTCTGAGGCTAGAGAAGAAATACTTCTAAAAAGCCAAATTAAATTGCACTTTTTTTTTTCTTTTAGATTTTATTATTTCTACTGTTACTTAAGAATGGTGAGAAAGTTTTATAGTCTCATGGAAAAAAAAAACGATGTAGCATTTCTTCCACAACTATGAAAAGTAGTTAATCTATTTAAATCGTTACATGATACTTTCATAATTACATGGATATGGGTGGAGAGGAGAGTGGGTAAGGTAACTTTAAGCAGAAAAAAGCAGAAGGAAACCTTCTAAGACATGGATAAAGATGTGGCCCATGTGATATTGTTATATCCTGCAGTCAAAATCTGTTTTAAAAAATCACAAATAGCGTTGGCCATTATTTATAGGGAACAAAAATGTTAAGATTATAAACTTCTGATTTAGCATTGATTTTGTAAAGTTGAATAGATCAACTTGAGATGCAAAAACCCTCAGCCAGGAGAGTTAGTCTCTGATTTTTGCATTAAATCAAATGCTAGAAGTTCTTTGTCTAGTTTAAGAAACCTAAGAATTGTACAGAAAGTTGCAGTCTTGATCATACCATAATAATTAAAGCCTAGCGCATTTTTTACATAGCAACATGAAGACAGACGGCTCCATGGTTCTCCTCTATGTAGGAGCAATGGAGAAGACTGTGTTTAAAACATTTTGGCCACTGTAGTGATGGGACAGACTTTGCCAGTTAGATTTCCCCACTAAGAGCTGGTTGTGTTAGCATGTTGGATTTCCTGAAATGTGACCACATTAGAAAACAAAAAACAATTTCTACATGGATTCTACATCAGATTTTTTTTGGATCAATCTATGAGAGAAAAGGACCCCTCCATAATTTTTCTTTAGTGTTTACAGGTATCACATTAAGTGAAACAGCGATGCAAATAGGAAACACAATCGCTGAGCTTGTTTTAGAAGTTCTCTGTTTAGAGAAATACAGCCTTCATTTGTTGTTGTACCTGGTGGCTATTAACTGCTCTAATTGTGCTGTAGACTCGTTAACAAGTTTGTTGAAGTTGCACATTATAATTTTAAAGGAGTTAATTGAATACTAATCCAAGGCACAGCACAGAAATTATTCGAACCATTCCAAGAAAAGCCGAAAATCCCACCAGCTGCCTTGGTCCTAGTAAATCCCTACCCCAGTGAAACGGAGAAAATGAATATTCAATATTTTTTTCTATTTGAGCCTCTTGACATTCTATTGATTCACTTTATTTTCCCAACAATTTTCTGACAGGTTTCCCAATGTGGATTCTGTAAATTCTTTGATATGCATCTTGTGATTGCCTTTGAAAATGAGCACCAGGGCCAACTTTGGGCTGGGGCTTAGAACTCAGGAGCCCCAAACACTTCACACCCCAGCATATCTGCAGAATTTTACTGTATCACCACGTGATCCTCAGATCTGGGACAGAGTCAAACAGCAGAAGAGGAAGGAGGTTCGAGAGGCAGGAAACCTAAGTTATGTTGGTGAAGCAGGTTACTGTTATGGGGGACTTGGAGGCAAAGAGAAGTGGAGGACTGCTCTAGTAGAGGAAAATGAAAGGAACAAATCACTTAAAGGCAAAATCATGTAGGACAAAGAAACCAGTAGGCATGGCAGGAAGGTGTCTATGCCAACAACATTTGTAAAGGAATAGCCAGCCCATTGTGTGTAGAAATGGAGATGACTTGTAGAGGAGAGAGGGTAGGAACAGGTGAGTCCCCTGCCTTTGCAGAATCTAAAAGTAGGCAATGTTGCTATTCGAGAGAGTACCATTAGCACACAGGTAGATAACACAGGATCTTCCTTTCCATCCTAATGCTCTTCTTTATTGGAAGAGGAGCCTCATCTTTCTAAAAACGAAGTTTGATCATCGTCTTCTAGAGTGAGGAACTAGCATGCAGATCCCTTTACAGACTTCCTCCTGGTCCACTTCTCCATCACATTTTGTCTTAGTATCTTGTAGGAGCTTAAGTTCCACAATTTACTCAGTTTTATATCTCTTAGTGTCAAGTTTCAAGCAATGCATATAGCGTAATCTCAACAATATTTGTAGAGTGAATGAATAACAAAGGGGGTGGTCTATGTTGCATTAATAGAAAATATCAATTTGACCTAAAATCCAAATGGGACTCCTGTTCCTGCCAGATTAGGAACAGCTATATTAAGTAACTGACAACCTGTTTGTGTATGTGTGAAAGTAGAAGAGCTAGTCGCTCAGTCACGTCTGACCCTTTATGACCCTATAGACCGTAGCCCGCCAGACCCTTCTGTCCATGACATTCTCCAGGCAAGAATCCTGGAGTGTGTTGCCATGCTCCCCTCCTCCAGGAATCTTCCTGACCCAGGGATCGAAGCAGGGTCTCTTCCATCTCCTGCATTGGCAGGTGAGTACTTTACCACTAGCGCCACCTGGGAAGCCCCTGTCTGTCTATAATTGACCTTGAAGACCACATATATAGCGAGCATTCTTTGACATCACTCTTAAAAACTCAAGATGCTTTTATTATTTTTTTTTTGACGTGTTAAATAATTTATTGATTATACAAAGTGATCCCACCGGGACGCGGGGCGGCGGCCCAGACGCCGAGCCCGAGGCAGGCCGCCGTATAACTTACTCTGTAAAAATATATACACACACTGCGGCGGGGGCGGCTGGCGAGGGCGCCGGCCCGCGTCCGTACCCTGGTTGTCCGGCCCGGCCCCGCGCCCTCAGGAGGCGTCCCCCGCGCCGCCGCCGCACGGGCTGGCCAGCGCCAAGTTCGGGGCTCTGTGCTTCTTGAGCAGCCGCGTTATCTTCTCGTCGTCCCAGTTGGGGTCCAGGGGCCGGTTGTACTCGTCGTCGTCCTCCGCGTCCGAGCCGCCCACCTTCAGTTTCTCGGCGTCCGAGTCCTGCTTCTTCTTGGCCGACGCCATCTCCGCCGCGTGCCGCTTGCGCCACTTGGTCCGGCGGTTCTGGAACCACACCTTGACCTGGCTCTCGGTCATGCCCAGGGAGTAGGCGAGGCGCGCGCGCTCGGGCCCCGCCAGGTACTTCGTCTGCTCGAAAGTCTTCTCCAGCGCGAAGGTCTGCTGGCCGGAGAAGGTCGGCCGCGAGTGCTTCTTCTTGCCGTCCTTGTCCAGGACCCCGCCGGCCTGGGCCGGGCCGGCCAGGCGGGGGTCCCTCCAGGGCGAGCCCTGCACCACTCCGGGCCAGAAGATGGGCGGGCGCCCGGGAAGCTCCGCCAGGGGGCTTGGGATAGCCGCGCGCAAAGGCGGCCGCGGGCCCGAAATATGCTTTTAAATGATGTCTTTGGAGTTGCCTCCTGAAGGTAGAGATATTCTACTCCATTCCTCTCCTCACACTTTGGGCAGCAGAGATCTCCAACTTCTCCACATGGAGGTCCTTGAATACATTAACTGGAACGTTCAATCAAAAAATGATCAAGCAGGCTGTTTTGACTGAGTATTGACTTGGACAAACAAGATGTGAGTTTAAACAAAACCTTGATGGCCTTCCTTCCTGCTGAAAAGTGAAAGTGAAAGTCACTGAGTTGTGTCTGATTCTTTATGACCATGGAATTATCCAGGCCAGAACACTGGAGTGGATAGCCTTTCCCTTCTCCAGGGGATCTTCCTAACCCAGGGATCGAACACAGGTCTCCTTCATTGCAGGCAGATTCTTTACCAGCTGAGTCACAAGGGAAGCCCAAGAATACTGGAGTGGGTAGCCTATCCCCTTGTAGTGGATCTTCCTGAACCAGGAATTGAGGTGGGGGTCTCCTACATTGCAGGTGGATTCTTTGCCAACTGAGCTATCAGTGAAGGCCCCTTCCTTCCTGCTGCTGCTGCTGCTGCTGCTAAGTTGCTTCAGTCGTGTCCGACTCTATGTGACCCCATATACGGCAGCCCGCCAGGCTCCCCTGTCCCTGGGATTCTTCAGGCAAGAACACTGGAGTGGGTTGCCATTTCCTTCTCCAGTGCATGAAAGTGAAAGCGAAGTCGTTCAGTCGTGTGCGACTCTTAGCGGCCCCATGGACTGCAGCCTACCAGGCTCCTCTGTTGATGGGATTTTCCAGGCAAGAGTACTGGAGTGAGTCGCCAGTGCCTTCCTGCTAGTTGTACCTACAACAGCACATGAGCACATTTGGAGCGTGTTGCAATGATATTTGTGCACTTTCAATCTTTATTTTAAACAAAACAAAACAAAACTTAGTCTCTAAACCTAATTTTGAGGTAAATGTAACATATTCCTGATTCATTTCTATAGGGTTCGCATGGTGTTGTACAAAATAAATATGAAATAGTCTAAGGCACATATTGCTTTAAGTTTTGTATAATAGCTTTTAGTTCATGCATCATCCTTCTTGGACACAGTGATATTTGTAAATTAGTGCCTCCCCTCCCTGGACTACCAAACATGTTTCAAGACAGACCACATCTTATTTCACCACCAATTCTTTCTATATAGCTGATCAGTAAGAAACTATCATATGTAATAATAGCTGCTGACATTTATTCATTTTTTAAATTTAACAGTGATTAGCAAACAATGACCTAACGGCCAACCTCTGGCCCCACTACCTGTTCTTTTAAATAAAGTTTTATTGGAACATAGTCACATCCTTTTGTTTAAATGCTTTATAGCTGTTTCTAGGCAACAATAGCAGGGTTAAGTTGTTATGATGGAGACAATATGATCTGCAAAGCCTAAAATATTTTCTATCCAGCATTTTCCAGAAAGATTCACCAACTCCTGATTCATAATGTGCTCTGCACTGTGCAGGCATGTTGTGGTCTTCCCTTTCAATTTTCATGGCCATTGTTAAGTGAGATATATAGCAGTTATCCCCATTTCACAGATAAGGAAACTGAGGCACAAAGAGGCTTAGTAAGGGAGTGGTAGAGCAAGAAACAAAACACAGGAGTGATGCCAAAGTTCATGCATCTCACCATTGCCCTGCCTGCCTCTCACCCCAGTGAGAAAATACCTATCCTTGCCTTTTGGCGGTGGGTAGCATGCAGTTAATAATTGAAGATGGACATCAGGGGGTGTCTCTACTTCTCAAACTCATCACCGGCAGGGCCTCCGGTTCCCTGGTGGGAGAGGCATGGCTGGGAATGATTGAAACCACTGTTGGAAAGGCTGGGAAGGGGCCTGGGTACCTCCCAAACCCTCAGTTGACAGCCTGGCATTGCCCTGACTACAGCTAATCATCTCCCAAGTGGGCATCCACGGAGATTCATTTTGTCAAGGTATGAGCTCTCAGGCAATGTGGGAGCCCAGCGGGGCCCTTGAGCTGTCAACTGATGATTCTATAAACATGAGGGAGGGGTGCTTGATGGCTGCATCCCAGGACCCCCCGTGCTGGGCGGCCAAGTCTTGAAGCTCCTCCAAGTCTAAAAGGGAAAACTTTCACCTCCTACCAAGACTGGTGCCCCCCTGTCTGCAGAGGCTCCGATGGGTGTGGAGGAATTTCATCTTAAATCAGAAAGAGAGGGGACACAGAGGTTAACAGACAAAGAGCTGTAATGTGAGCAGACTTCTTTCATTTAAAAAAAATTTTTTTTAAACCCCTCTGCTAATGACTTGGTGATTTTCACAGTAGTAAATGTGCTGACTTAAAAAATCTGTGGGAGGTCAATAATTTTCCCTCTGCCTGTCACTGTGTTGATTGTGGTTCCGATGCACCTTAATTACAGTACCTACAGGTGGAGTATTATACAGTGTGTACATTAATCAGAATAGATTTACTGAGGGAAATAAAACTGCCGGCTTCCTTAGGGTTGCACTCTTATCAGGCAGTAAGGGGGCTGGTGGGCCTCTGGGTTAATGCTTGGGGTTTGGAACCCAGAAGCCACCTCACAGCAGCCGATGGTCCCAGAGTGTCTCCATCCTAAGCTGGAGTCCTGTGTTGAACCAAAGAATCAGAGGAGAGTTCCAGAAGTTGGGTTTTCAGTATTTTCAGATCAGAGAGGGCAAGGGTGTGTGTGTGTGTGTGTAGAGAGAGAGAGAGACAAAGACAGAATGAAAGGGATTGTGCAGTTGTTTAAAGAGCTAATTTTCCATTGTCTTCCACGGGGACAAAAGGAACCCAGGTCACAGAAAGGCACACCTTGTCCCCTCCGGTCTTATTTTTGTACAGAGAGGAAGAGAAGGACAGAACCTCCACAGGGAGCTGAAGAAGGTACACATCGCCTTCTGCTTGGGGGCTGGGAGGCAGAGGGCTAGGTGTTGCTGCTGTTGATTTTTCTATTTTATTTTGACTTTTACACAAGTCTTTATGGTAAAGTTGATTAGAAGGGAGACCAATAGCCTCCACTGATCCAGAGGGACAATTTAGGTGGGTGGCTCATGACTCCAACTCTTCACTTAGTCTCCATCCATCACATTCCTCATCTACGAAATGGGTTTCACAGTAGTACCTGCCTCACAAGGTCACTGAGGGGGGTTATTGAGATAATACACATAAAGCACACATAGCAGTAACTGGCACACAGTAGGTGCTCAATGGAAGTTGGTTATTATTATCAGAAGCTGTGAACTTGGGCTTTTAGGGGGCAGTGAAACACGTTCTAGTCCTGTCTCTCCTAGTTAATTGTAGTGATGTTATCCAAGTTACTAAACCTTTCTTGGCCTTAGTTTACTCATCCATAATGTGGGACTATAGTACTTAATGAGAGCTGAGTGCAAAAGACTTTGCATACAGTGAACCCTCGTAAATACTAGTGATCAGCCACAAATTGGGATGTTTTCTAATCTTTCAGAAATGGCAGTTCCTAAGTGGCTGATCAAGTTGTAGAAGTAGTGTCTTTCTTCTCAACATGCTGCTTAAGTCTCTGTCTCTGTTGATTTTAGTTTTCAGTCTAAAGACTTGTACTAGACAATCTAATGGGCTGCCAGATTCAGTAAATACCAAAACATAAAAAAAAAAAAAAACCCACAGTTTTTGGGCTCTTGGTTAGGTCTAGACTTGACGTGGCTAATGGGTTATGGAGCACAGTCTCCAGCCTTGGGAAAAAAAAAATATATGAGCTCACAAAACCATAGCGTGTACTTGAGAAGAAAGCCGCAGGAAGGTTCCAGTTCAGTTCAGTCACTCAATCGTGTCCGACTCTTTGCAACACCATGAATCGCAGCACGCCAGGCCTCCCTGTCCATCACCAACTCCCGGAGTTTACTCCAACTCATGTCCATTGAGTCAGTGATGCCATCCAACCATCTCATCCTCTGTCGCCCTGTTCTCCTCCTGCCTTCAATCTTTCCCAGCATCAGGTTCTTTTCCAGTGAGTCAGTTTTTCACATCAGGTGGCCGAAGTGTTGCAGGTTCCAAGCAGGATGCAAAGCCAGAGGAAAACATCTCAGCGGAAATAATCCATGCAGGTCTCAGAGCCAGGTCCTTGAATTGGCCCTGTTCAAGACATGGACAAAATGCTACAGAGATCTATATTTTGAAAAGAACTTAGCCATCCATCCTTGGGAGTCAGAGCCCCATCACTAACTGTGCACAGGAGCCAAGCCTCCCTCAGGGGAGAATGAGACCCAGCAGGCGGGGAAGACTCAAGGTGACAATTGAACGCGCATTCGGGCTTTGGGTCTATATTCATCCTTGCTGAATGGCCTTTCTGCGGGAGGGAAATGAAGGTTAAAAAAAGTCCTAAGAGGATGAAAGAGGGGAGAGCAAGGGAGGGAAAACCTCACCCTTCTCTCTCCACCCAGCCCCATTTACTCTTCCTTTACGTTCCTTGGTGAAACGTGAACTCCAAGCAGGGCATGAGAGCGTTCCCAGACAGAACAGGGTCTTGCCATCCTCTCCCAGACTATTTCTTCTTCTTCCAAGTAGGTTACTTTGGCCTTTCCTCACCCACCTTCACAACTCTGCCAAATGCTCATGGAGACTCACTGCTATGCTGGGGCTCCGGGGTGATCTAATTGTACAAGGTCCAAATCCTTCACACTTAACTTTTGGCTTCTGCCTTCCAATAAGAGCTCTGCTGCCTGGAGTAGTTGCTCAGCTCAGACTGGAGTTGGCTTAGCAGAAAAGACCTTGTGTAAATACAGTCCTTGTCTTACCTGGAGCCCTTTATGCCACTGGCAGTTAAGTTTCAGGGCTTGCAGCTAAGGCTGACCTTTCTTTGCATTACAACTGGTTTCACTAACCTCCTTTTCTTTCCTTCCTTGGTGTGAGCTTTTGGTGGCCAGATTGCTTGAGAGGAGGGAGGGGTACAGCATTATAGTAGGCACTGCAAGGATACTGACCACAGCGTGGCATGCTCAGTAACTAAGTCGTGTCCTAGTCTGAGACCCCGCAGACTGTAGCCGGCCAGGCTCCTCTGTTCCTGGAACCTCTCAGGCAAGAATTCTGGAGAGGGTTCCCATTTCCTCCTCCAGGGGATCTTCCCAACCCAGAGACTGAGCCCAGGTCTCCTGCATTGCAGGCAGATTCTTTAGTGTCTGAAAGCACCAGGGAAGTCCATAAGGCGTCAAGCCCTCAGTGTCAATGTAAGGAAAGTGAGGTTCAGATGTCACATGGAGCATGGCTGAGCTGAGTTATTCAATACCTATCACCCAAATAACGGCTCCTCCAGATTTCCCATGATACTAAAGAGCTATTTGGCTATGAATCCAGAGCAGTCTCAAGATACATAACTAATTTAAGTCAGTGATAAATATTAGACCATTTTAGGATGATCGGTTTAGTCTTTTAATCCAGATAAACAGTAACCTGACTACAATAATGGCTTTAGAACTGTGGCTTTAGTGGGGAGAGAGGAATAATTAGAATAGTATTTGCTTGTATGTAAGTGGGAGCTTTCGTGTTTGAAATCACTTGATAGAACAAAGCCCTTGAAACCGTCCTGAACAACGGTTGCAGAAAAAGAAAGTGCTGGAATCTCCTGCCAGAAAGGGTTTGCTATGTAAAATTTCACTTGGGCAGGAAACTTCACAAATTATAAACTAGTGGCATTTCCAAATGAGTGGCATTTTACTTTATGGCCCTCTGCAGCATGCACGGTCACTCTGAAATGATTATATAAGAGACTGGTTTTATTACATCATCTCACTTGGTACCTCTGCCTCCAGTCGGCTCTCCTGGGGAAAGACAAGGGAGTGCCTTTGATCAAGAGGACCCCAGCTGAATTTCTAGACCTGATTTCTGGCCCAGCAGCTGCCTCTAAACAGCTGGGTAACTGGGCATAGCTCTCTATCTCTGTTGATTTTAGTCTCCCATCTAAAGACTTGTACTAGAGAATCTAATGAGCTGCCAGACTCAGTAAACACCAAAACATAAAAACACAGGCATCTAGTTAAATCTGAGTGTTACACGAATGGTAAGCTTTTTCACGTCTGAGTATGTCCCAGACAATATTTAGGATGTTCACATACTAAACAACTTCATTACCTTTCTGAAATTTAGCTGTGTATCCTGTATGCTATCTGGCAAAGCTAGTCTCTAAAATCCTTTAGACCTTAAATTTGAAGTCTGTAGTGAACACATCTGATTTTGTATTTGTTTCTAAGAGAGAGTGGGCTTGCTAAGATGTGGAGGGTGGGGAAAAAGAGGGAAGCAGCTCCCTGAAAACACCAGCCTATGTCCAGTCTGCCAAGGAATGGGTCACAGCATCTGGAGGAACAGTGTTTTAAAAACATTGCTTCACTTTGAGAGGTAGCCCCTGAGAAAACAGCCACCTTTCCTAATGGCATAGGCCCCTCCTATGGCTGCAGGGGGTGTAGGGCACTCTGTCCCCCAAATTGTCTCATTCACTGGCGGTGTTGTGCCTAACACTCCAGAGAGAGCAGGTGAAAAGAGATCACTTCTAGTCCTTTCTGTACACAGAAGCAATTACAGTTAATCCTTGCTCCATGCCATCATACACCGAGGACCAGAGAATCCCCACAGCAGGGGGCTAAGCAAACCATCCTTTATAGGGATTCAGGAATGGTCACGGGCCTCCTCTTTCTCTCTAGGTGATGTGGACATGGCACCCTCCCCAACCTGCTTTTGTCTGGAACAAGTCTCCGGGGATGGAGACAGACAGAGCAAAGGAGAGGGAAGGGAGGGAGACGCTGGAAGTCAGTGCTGCAGGATGGAAATCGCAGTTAGCACAAGGCTTGGTAGCTGGAGGTGGAGTGAGAATAATAAGATTTCCAAAGTAACCTTAAAAAATCATTGCAGATAGCGCTTTACCCTGTGTTACAGTGAGGGCCCTCCCTGAAGAATAATGACCACCTCTTCGGTCCATTTAGTTTGGGTCTTTTACAGTCTATCAGAGATGAGTTTCCTGGAGCCTGGGATCCCATTCAAGGGAGTGTGGAAACATGCAGAAGTGTGTTGATTGCATTCCCACAGTCCTTACATTCTGCCCCTGGGAGGGGGCCCTCCACTGATTTCTGGAATGGATAGGCAAACAACCCCAGTGCTTCCCAAAGCACTTCTGAATATCACTCCCCTGCTACACACACACACACACACACACACAGTCAGGACATGAATGAACCCGACAGACAGTTGGCTTGAATTCTGCCTCACCTCCATAAAGAAGCATGCAGAGCCCGGCTGTGAAGACAATATGGTTAGGCTACACTGCTTTATAGACAGAGAGAAAGAAGGAAAACAACTCTTTGCCTTGGATGCAAATAAACTCAGCTTCACCTTTAAAGCTGAAAACCTGTGCCCTTGGCAAGACGTCTGGGGACCGTTCCAGAGGTATTAATCTTCCTCCGTTTACAAGTTAAATAAGTCTTTGGAAACTTTCTCTAGCCCTGCTTTTTCTCTCCAGCACCATCTCCTTCTTTCGCGCCTTTTTAGTACACTCAGAACTCCCCAGACGCAGGAATTCCCCGGGAACCGAGGTCCGGGAAATAGACTCGGGTGGATTTCCGAGTCACCCCCTGGCTGCGGAGCCGCCAGCAGATGGCGCTGTGCCGCACGGTATGGATCCCGCGTGCCGGCCGGCGCTGGAGTGGGCAGTCTGCTCAAAGTTTCTAGTGCCATTCCTGGACCGAAACAAATGTTTGTGGAATTAAGTAGTGATTTCCTTTAGTCTGCGCGACTCTTACTGGCTGTGTTTTCAGGCTCTAGATGTTACCATATGCCATATATTGCTTTCTCGGGGAGAAATAGAGGGTTTCAAAGCACACTTAACCCATCCTAACTGCTCACGTCAACTAGTCAAGGTCTGCATTTTCTGATAAAAATAACCCATAAAACTTCCATATTAAGAGCTAGAATGGTTTGGAAGACAAAGAAATGCTGAAAAATGTAAGTAAACAGAGCACCTAAGATTCTTCTTTCTAAGTAAACAGCTGGGGGAGGGGCGCCCTTTTTACCAGGCTCAAAAATAAAGCATGAGAGCAGACAGGATGAAACTCAAGGCTTGGGTGGGGAAGGGGTCTGTCGGGTTGCCGGCTGCGGGGCTTGGGAGGACGGGAGTTGCGTTCTATGATGGCTGGAAACACTTGGGTGCAATGACCATATATATGTATGTGTGTGTGTATATATATAATTGTGGAGAAAACTTTGGAGATGTGATGATCTTGAGGGCACATCCAGGAGGCTATGAATTTTCACAAGCAAGTTAAGCAGCCGTGGATTAGGGTGATAGGAATTATCAGTGCCCCATTCGTTAGGGCTCAGTATGTATTTAATGTTGTCATAAAATCCGCCTTCTCAAAGTAAGCAAGGCAAGTCTGTGTGCATCTCCAAAGAGATGTACACAGCTTTGTTTGGGATAATGGATTTGACATGACTAAAATCAACAGGGATTAGATGGACCAGCATGGATAGATATGACTAATTGTCATCTCCTGGTATCAGCATAAACATGGCCAGCCCTGCAGACTAGTCATGAGAAGATGGGGAAGCCAGGGGGTTTGGGCGGGACTAAGCTGCAGAATTGATCCTAACTGATTGATAACGTAGGGACAGAATGGAGCATGAAGGAGACTTTGCCTTATGTATGGATGTGAACAGAGCATTTTAGAATTGCTGAGCATTTCCTTGCTTAAATTGGGCTGAGTGTTGCAGCCCTCCAGAGCAAGCACACTGCTGCCTGCCTCGCACAGAGTAACTTTGGGCTTCTCTTTCTTAAATGTTGATCAAACTTTTGAAACTGGCTGAACGTCCCAATTTATCTTTTACACAAAAGAACAGGTTTTGAAATCTTGTTTCAGACTTTTCTAAAGTTTTCAGCAAGTGACCCAATTATTTCTCTTTACATACACAGAGATAATGTTTAACTTTCTTAACTTGTTTTACTGTTTTGTTTTTAAATCAGGAGCTATGGCTACATGGATTTTTTTTTAAAGACAATGAATAAATATTTCTAGTTCTGAAATACATCCTTTTAAAGTAAAGAATATTCTGACTTTGAAACTTAATCATTTGAAGCAGTAATTATATTTAAAGTGATTACATAATATGATGAGGTATATTCATTTACTAACATATGGCTTTTCATAGTTGATGCTGTTTTTTTTCACCTGTTTTCATTTTTTCAGCTAAAGTTCAAAGACATTTTTCTAACCAAATGTCATTTATTATGTCAACGTAAGCTGTTTATACCATGAATATATTGTTAACATAGTGAAATGAAACTTTAGTTCAGCCACTAATAGCAATATTTAAGGCTTCCCAAATATTATAAACACTGCAAATTCTATCCATAATATCCAGAAGCTGATTTTGGATCAAATTTAGACCTGTCTTTCACACAGCGCCACATTAAATTTAAAATTAGTCAAGGATTACAGTTTGCTATGAAGAGTGTCTCCACCTCCAATATGAGCAAATGTCATCAAAGTGAAAGGGAAAAAAAAAAGGAAAGAAAAGATGTGATTGTTTTGACACAAGTGAGAGAAGCTTAGTGTTGCTTCATTTTTAACCTCGTTTCAAATTATCTTTTAACCACCCTGATATTTCTGCATGGAGATAATCACATCTCATCAGCCTTCTTAAACCGGCAGCTCCATACTCAGAGCTAATGCTCCTTGTTAAATCATATTGCTAAACAAAACATTACAGCTCCTGCAGCAGACTGATGGAAATCAGCTTTGCTGGACGGTCTGTTTTTTTTTCTTTCCATCATTCAATTTTATTTTCTTTCTTTTGGTAATTTTAATCTTATATAAGGTATGCAAATGTGTTTCCTAGAAAGTCAGGACACGAGTTTAAAAGACATAAAAGCAAATCTGCCTTATAGATGAAGACAGAAACCTGTTGAAGTGTTCCTGGGAAAATAATAAACTCAGGGATTCACAGGCACAATTTCATAGAAGAAAATCCTTCTCAGGAAAGGAACTGAAACATGGGACTTCAGGAGAAGAAAAAGCGATCCTGGTTTTAAACATACACAATCAATTATTTCCTAACATCGCTTAAGAATTCACATATCATTGAGGTTTAGCAAACACAGGAAGAACACACGGCTTATTTATTTTAGCACTTTTGCATCTGCAGATGTAAAATCAAAAGACCCCTGCTTAAGCATTTGAAAAACTAGTGTATAAATGACCGACTGCCTTATCTTTACACAATTTGCCTTAACTTCACTTCCTCTCACTTTGTCATTTAATTTGTACGGTTTCCAAATCAGAGTGACGATCATCTATTAGTCCCCCTGGTGACAGAGGGCAGGGCGTTGTTGTAGCCGAGTTAATAAAGCAGAAACACAAGCCTAATTACTGGGGAGATAAACCATGCTGGCAGGGGTTACCTTCCCCGAGATCTGGAGCTATTTGCACCCAGACATTTTGTAGACAGTGTGTACGTAAGGACAGACAGAGACCAAGCAGGTGGGGTGTGTTTGTTTTCACAGAAAGATACTGATAAATTTCAGGAATCGTCTTCCCTGGAAGACGGTGTGGTAACTGTGCATCTACGCTGGGAGGGGAGAGCAAGTGCGTATTCATTAATCAAATGAGATAATGGGGGGGGGGGGGCGCAAAGGTGCTTTATAACTGCAAGGGGAAAGCAAACAGAAAGGGGCATTGTTGCTAAAAGGGCATGTATGAATGTTTAAATAAGTCTACATACACACGTGTTAAATAGCTCTGACATGGTGGTGGTGGTGGTTTTTGGGGTTGGAGGGTCAGGGGAGACAGAGAGAGAGAGAGAGATTGAGAATGCCTCTCTGATGCCAGAAGTTACACCATGGAATGCATTGCTGGATGGAAAGATTTAAATACATGGATATATATATATATATAGTATAATGTACAGACAGAATCATACTATATACAGCATAATGACTCAACAACTTTTACAGCATAGAACCTGATTGAAAATCTAATTTATTGATGACTCAGAAGCATATAATGTGTTTTTATAGGCTTAAATCATGTGTATATGACTATAGCATATTTATGCAGATTGTATAGGCATGCTGAGCACTTTCACCATCCTGTGTACTTTTTCACATTTAATATACAAGACTGCAACACTTTTTATCAAGACTGCCATCCTCCCCAATTCCCTCCCTCCCAAGTAAACAAATAAAAGAGCCTACCTGTGTAACTAACATTTAAGAGATATTCATAAAAAGAGAAAAAAATACAGCTCCTGACTCCTGATTTGGATGAATACAGTGATCAGTGGATACTGTAGTAAAAGCTAAGAAACTATGTTTGCAGAGTGAACCTATTAATGCAGCTTTGTCCAACAAATATTAAAATTGCAAAGCAATTTGCCCATTTGACAATGGCTAATGAACTTAAGTATGCAGAATGAACTTTAATAATTGAGGAAATTGTGCAATTAAGCTGAAAGCAGCTGAAAATTACAAATAAAATTAACTCTCTAGTTTAGCAAGACTATCACTACTTCTATTACCAACCAGTTTGTGTGGGTCTCAAGAAAGTCTGGAAACTTTCAAGTGATTGTACATTTATTGTGATGATTTACCATCAAGATATTGACCTCATTTTTTTTTAGTAGAAATGAACACTAATACTTCTTACAATATGTTTCTGAATTGCCATGTGGTTGGAATTATACAAAAGGTCTCATTGGCAGGCTGTGTTTTAATTTTGATTTCATGTTTATGATCCTATCTGTGTCTATTTTAAAATTAAATGGATTACATTCAGCAAAAAATCCTTTTACTAGACTGGCTTGCTTGTCTCATACTATTAGGCTCTATATGTCCAGCTTTTACAAATCTGTTAATACGTAAAACCGTAAGAAGCCTCTTATGTTCAAACCAGGTTGGACCGAAGACATCAGATTAATATTTGATAATGTAGAAGAGCCCTTAATCAGATTGGTTATTTCATGACAGAATGTTTCTGTAATTATCATAATTGTTGTGCTAAATATGTTTGTCTTTGTATCTGGCTTTGGGCGTAATCTTCTCTCTTGAAAGCCACTCAATGTGGAACTTCAGATTCCTGCACAAAACCCAATTAATATTAAGATGACAAGCCCCAATGAGCTCCAAAGAGGCAACAGCTGAACAGACTCTAACATTCTTAAGTACAGATACTTGAGTGATCAAGTACATCTGAGGGAGACACACAATTCAATAATCCCTTTCTCAAGAAAGTCAAGAGCCCTGTGAGATACGAGGGAAATCAAAGGAACACATCAGAAAGAAAATGACGGGTCTGGTCCTGTAGCGTCTCTATTAAAATGCAAAAGTTATGGATTTTTTTCGGGGTGATGGGAACCTTTTCTGTTTTTATTGATTTCTTTTTATAGCTTGATGATTTCTCTAAGATTATCTTAAAAGCTTAAAGAAAAAAGAGGCCTCATCAAAAGGTATCTTGCATGACAGAAGTGTATATAGTCTTGGTTAACATGAAGGCTCTGTACAGGCTGGGAGGAGAGGAATTCTGCTAGTTCATCAGCCTGGGGGAGGGCTGCATTGAGCAGTGAAATGAGCATTTTACTGCCATATTTGATGCACGTGGCAAAACCACCTTCTCGCCCCTGGACCAGTCAGGGGAGATGAGAAGGGGGCTGGAACTACCTGGGCATTGCCCCGGAGAGGCAGTTACAAAGCTCTGTTTTAACAAATGTCTTTCCCTTTGCATTGTGTAAAGCAATCACCTTCATACCCTGACCCCCAATTTCCTAGCAGCCTGGGTGACTCCTTGGATTTACAGCTAACTTCACTGTCCAGAGGTGACATCCTAACCCATTGATTTGTAATCAGAAATTGGTTTCCTGTCACTTTAAAAGTGAGGCACTAAGGGGCAGTAAAAACAAGGCTGTCGGGAGCTAAATGGAGCTATAGTTCAGACCCCGGGGGCCGTTACACACTACCTTCCCCGTGTATTTATTACATTAAAAAACCTCTGTAGAGCACTTTAAATGGCCGGTGACATCCTCTTAGGTGACTTATGGCTCTGTGAAATCAGTTTTGTAGAAACTCCTTCACATGTGCCAAAACAACAACAACAACAAAAAATATATATATATATATATAAAAAGAAAGTAAAACCCCACTCCCAGTGTGCCTGTGTTTGTGCATAAGAGTGTGCTGGTCCCAGTCCACTGAGTCTCTGTGACCAGCATTTCAGCAGCAGGAAGTCCCCACTCTGGCCACCCAGCATCACCTAGAGCTCACTTTGTTCAGACACCACAGAAAGTGAAACCAACCAGCGTGGCCCTTTGCCTCTCGCCTGATAAATCTAGTGGAGCTGTGGAGGCCGCCTGCCCAGTTCCAGTGTCTCTCCTAAGAAAGAAGGACTCATACGTAAACTCATGTCCCTTCGCCTCCTCTGTATACCCCCAGATACCCACCTCGTGTATCCACCCAAATACCCACCTCCTACATATGACACCCTGACAGTTTTTTCAGATATCCCCTTTACAGTAAACACTAGGGAACAAGCGATAATTATATTCAAAACTACCTAGGCTGGAGTAGAAATAGACTTCTCTGACTTAGGCTTACATTTTCAAAGATGCAAGGGCTTGAAAATTACTGAGACAATGTTTTCAGAGATTCTTCTTATAAACCAGACACCAGTTCCATCCAAATGCAGATCCTCGTGGGCCCTGAGCCCCCATTTCCTTTCTCTGCTTGTCACAACAAGGCAGGACTTCTCTAGAGAGAGACCCTCACCCTGGGAGCAATGTCGGCGCTGTGCACCATTGCATCAAAATTAGTCTCTGCCACACAGGCATGGACAAATTCTCTTCACAGAGTGAATTGCCCCAAATTGTGAGATACTTGAAACGGAATGTGTTCCTGTTGCCTTCTGAGGTTCCTGCTAATTAATATTCAAAAGACTCAAAGAGGAAAAATGGATACCTAAATCATACATATGTATATGCCTTTTAAGCTTTATTATAAAGGCAAAATAACCCCTTACTTGGTTAAAATCCAACTTGAATCAACATACAAAGGTGACTGCACTGTAATCCTAGACATATCTGCATTATGTAGGCATGTTACTGCGCCACCAGAATCTCTCAATAGTAATTATTATGCCAAGCACCCTGTTGGCACAATTACACTAAAGCTCTAATTAGTAGCAGTAAGATTAGAACCCCTACATGTTAAATCTGTAGAAGCAACGCTGAGTGAAGGATTTAAAACAGTTTCAAAACATTGTATTGTCTTTATTACAGTCTTTATACTTCAGTAAAGAAGGGTTTTCTATAAAATGCACTTAAAATAATCTGGTCCTGTCACTAAAAATAGGAACGATAAGGTAATTGCAGTCAAACCTAGTGAGTCGGCTGGCTACCTAGGTGCGGTTAAATCGAAAATGACAAATCTAGTGAACTCTACTGGGAGATCCATACTTCCTGCCTGCTGGACGCATTGGTATTTTTCCAACCATCAGCCAGGGGAACACGCGGGGGCCATACTTGTCACGGGCCTGCCTTTTCATTACCTCGGAGGAGCCAGGAGGCAGGCATCGGAAGCGGATCTCCCTCAGCAATCTGATCGCAGCATCCGGAGATTTACCTGTCTCCTTAGAGACTGCGGCGTTCGCATTGAACGCAGCACAAGACTCCTCCCCTCCTACGGAGATGGCACCAGGGCTTAGCTCCCAGCCGGCTGTGAAGCTGGACTTCAGGTGCCAGAACTGGGGCCTCCAGAGGAAGAGAAGCCGAAGGGCACACTCCGCGGCAGGGGTCTGGGTCAAGCCGAGAGTAGGCAGGGGGTCTGCAGGGCACTCCTGAGCATTTGGGGGAGACCAGAACATAGCTCAAGGAGAGGAGGAAAAGAGACGCGGATTGCCAAATGCCAGGTGTATCTGTTTGGATCTGGGAACCTTTAGATTGGATTTTCCCGTGAAACTGAGTAAATGCTCCACTGTGTAAAATGTTGTAAGGGTGGAAACCTAGAAGCTCAGCAGGAGGGAGAAACAAAGCCGTCATCTGCCTGGTAGTTTGCCCTTCCGGGCCCACCCCCTGCCACCTCCACAGCCAACACGGCAGGGGAGCCTGGCCAAGGTCCGGAGCGTCTTCTCTGTGGCCTGCCTGCCATCCATGGGCTCATCTGCTCACCCAGCCCCGGTTATCTGCAAAAACCCTGGTTCTCTCAATCCGTGGAGCTCCCGAGTGGAAAAACAGGGAGTCCTGGGCACACAAAGGGCCTGTCAAGGCTACAGAAGCTGGTGGTAAATTAAGCTTATGTTAAAAAAAAATACACACACACACACACCCCTATATAGAGATATATATATAGTCTTGGCCAAAAAGTCCGTTTGGGCTTTTCTGTAAGATCTCATATATATCTCAGCTGCCCTATAGGCAGAATTTGGCCTAGTACTTTGAGGATGCACCCTTAAAAGCACGGTTATCCTGGAGGGATCTGTGCACAAACATCTACAGAATAGACATTTGAAAAATGTTTCACCTGGGTTTTTCCATAGAAGCAAATGCATTATTTGTTTCGCTTCTCAAATGCCAAGTCAGACAACTCTGGCAGTCTTCAGGATGAAAACAGGAGACAGAAATCCCCAAAGGTTACCGTAGTTCGGCTTTAGTGTCACGAAACGGCAGTTATTTCCCTCGGCCGACAAATTTCCCATAATTACAATAATACCTAGTGAGCGTGTATCTGTAAAGCACACATATATAGACTTTCAAAATGTGCCGTGTAACAGCCATAAAACTGTCTCCAAGAATGTACAGTGATAAGAGGGCAGAAGTCAGAGGATGGCCTCTGAATCTTAATAATTGTATGCGTTCAGCCATATGTTATATCCAGAAGAGCTATTTACTGTAAAATTGAAGGCCAGGAGAGTAGGCACTTTCTGGCTTCTATATTTTATGTTGGCTTCTCTTTCATAGCCCCAGACTGGAAGAAGGAAGCAAAAACATCCTTCTGCTTTACAGGTTATCTCCTTGCCGTCATAATTCTGGTGTTTATATGCATGTATGTTTTATCTACAAAAGATATCCACAGGAGAGCTGATCTTCCTGCAACTGTTACAGAACTATTAAATGTATATTAGCATGGTCATTTTTATTTAATGGAAACAAATAACAGTTAATCTTATTGGAAGGGTTAAGTGGGTTTACTTGGTAA
Organism: Bos indicus x Bos taurus; assembly: GCF_003369695.1. NCBI lineage: Eukaryota > Metazoa > Chordata > Mammalia > Artiodactyla > Bovidae > Bos > Bos indicus x Bos taurus. Next base: position 45,604,144 of record NC_040093.1, read on the forward strand.
AGGGCAAATCCCTTTGGATGCTTTCTTTTTTAAAGAATAGCTGCAGTGGCTGACAGATGGTCTTTGTCTGAGTGTAGCTGAGGACAGATACAGTTTCTTTTTACACATTTATGAAAGTTGTAGATATAGATGGTTGGTAATATGCGGTGGCCTAGGACAGAGGGCACGCCCGGTGGACAGAGAGGATTAGATTTCAGATCAGTGACAGATGGCTGGCTTAGCAGAGTCAGATAAAATTAAAAGTCAGGGTGGGGGGTGGAGATGCGGATAAAAAGAAACCACTTTCCATGTAAAAGTTGTATCTCTTAAGACAATGGCAGCATGCACCATTCAGTTCTCTTCCCAACCTGGTGTCAAGTTCCTGGGATTTAAATTCCTACATTTTACTTTTTGCCTTTGCAGAAGAGGTGGGATTATTCTTTGTTGATCAAGTTTATCAAAGGGAAATGAAGAAACCAAGTAATTCACAATTTGCCTTTCAGCTTGACCAGCAGAAAGTATTCCATTTGCACAATGACACTGGATTTTTATGTGGGGGTCATTAGCCACAGTGCTCCTCCTCGGTTTGGGCAGATTTTTTTATAAGCCTATTGGTAAGATCCACATTTTTGCTTACTCCATATGCACCATTTAAACCTATCACATCACTATACCCTTCGTCAAATAACCGTACAACATATTTAGTGTTAATTTGTCACGCTGAAATTATTCATCGGTGTCTTGAGTAAGTCCGATAATATTTATGGGTTATGCCATTCCATGTTTTCTGGCAATGCAGTTTGCTAGATTTTATAGATTTACTGTGTCTGCTTTTTTATGACTGACATAGCAATAACCAGATTGCAGAGATATTTATGTTGTTTGTGGCTTAGCAAGATAATTAAAGGATATAAATTAATCAAGTGCAATTAATTAGAAACTTTATGTTCGCAGCAGTCCTTCTTTGCATGTATAATTTATATTTATTGATTTCCTGGCTTTCATTAGCCTATGAGATAACAGCAAAAATGCATTAGAGAAGAAAATGTACAATTAGCGTGAGAGTGAACCTTGGCATAATGGATAGATCAGCACATGTTTGGGGCAAATATAAAGCTTTGTTAACTGTCATAAGCAGTTATAATTGATGAGTGGTATTTCACTACATATCTTTCAGCTGATTAACGGCGTTTTTAAAGAGTCCCCTTAATGGGAAGCTGATAGGTTGGCTAAATTTACATTTTAATCAGAGTATTTATGATGGAGGCAGCCCTAGAAATTCATTGGCAGAGGCTGAGGCGACATTTCCTGAGGGACTGCAACAGGAGTGGGCTTGGAGTGTGTCTACTCACCTATTCCTTCTCTTGTCGTCTGTCCCAAAGGTCTGTGGCAGGGGAGTGGCGGGAACATCAGTGGCCTCTTCAACACTGGTCACGTTCCCCATTAATCTCCTGCAGAAAGGGCCACAGGCCAGGAGAGGGGAACCCCAGTCACGCTTGCCTGTCTTCTGTCCCTGGCTGTCAAATGCCAGCCCCAAAGGCAGCAACAGTGGCTCCCAAGCTTCCGCACCAAGGGCTCCCAGTAGGAGGGAGCGGTACCTTAGCCAGAGGAAGAGCAACACCCGAGTTGAGCCTGCTTCTCATATTTCCCACCTGGGTTGAAAGCCAAGCCAAGCAGCTCCAAGGAGACTATGCAAGAGACCACAGCCATGGATCCAAAGGCACATCGACTCATGCTCATAGCTCAACAGCTCCCATTTTAAACCTGGAAGCAGAGCCTGCCCCTGAATCATAAAGCCACTAAAACTCTAGCTCTTCCAAGCAGGACTAGGATTAGAACAATCAGAGGAAACTTTCGAGAGGGAGTCAAAAGTAAATCCTCACATAGCAATACCTTCCTCCTTCCTTCACAAAAGATGACAGGGGATTCTTCCTCCAGAATTCCCACTAGAAGACTGAGGTGGAATTTTCCATCACCCCTGTGAGCCATTACATGCCCAGAAGTTGAGAAAGGACAAAAGCTATTAATATTTCTTAGCCTAATATTCTCCCTGGTGGCTCAGATGGTAAACAGTCTGCCTGCAATGCAAGAGACCTGGGTTCGATCCCTGGGTCAGGAAGATCCCCTGGAGAAAGAAAGAGCAGCGCACTTCAGCATTCTTGCCCGGAGAATTCCATGGACAGAGGAGGCTGGTCCATGGGGTCACAAAGAGTCGGACACTACTGAGCGACTTTCACTTTCAGCCTGATACCCTGTTTTCATATCATGAAGCCCACAGGTTGGATCTTTTTGTTCATTGTAACAGACTTTGTGTTGGTGTCAGACTTTCTAAGATGGTGTCATGGGCAGCCCCCAGCCAAACAGCAGGACAGAGTGGGATTCACGTCTTGCCTGTTGAAGTGGTTCTGCATGGACATCTCTGCAGGAAAGGACCTATTTTTTGTCATTTCCACGTAGAGGTAGGACTGGACAGCCATGTTACACATTTAGTGGGCCTTCCCAGTGTGGTCTTTACACTAAAAGAATGTCAAGAAGTCCTCTGGAAATAAAAACAAAAGAATATTCCTCCAAGGGGGCTCATTCCTGATTCAGAAACAAACCAGGGAGATCCTTAGGTCAGCTTCGAAAAGGACTTGAACAGAGTGACACTGGAGACTTGGTCTGTTCTCAAGCAAAGACAAAAGCCATTGCCCTGAGTCCTGCCAAGGGCCTTTTCTTCTTTTTATTCCTGCTCCTGTGCAGCCCGAGTCTTCAGAACTCCCTCCCCTATTTCCTGGTAGAGTCCCATAAGTGTGTATTGAATATTGACTGAATCTTCCCTGAATCTCCTTGCCCTGGGGCAATTAGAGTTGAATTATATACACCCAAGCTAGGCTACAAATAAAAAATTACTTTTCCTTTATCTCTGTGAGAAGAAACCAGAAATGAGCAAATATGAGATTAATATAAGTGAAGGAGGATACGGTTTCTGCTTTATGTGGTGATAAGCCCCTTTTTTCCTTTTCATACTAATTATTATTATCATTATTAGTATTATTTTACCCCTCAATTGCCTTAGGATGTTATCCAAGAGGAAGCACTGTATCGGCTGGTGAAAGCGCCACAGTATTATTTATTTCATGTAATAAAATGTATGTAATGATCATGATTAATGTTTGTTTATTGTTGTATCATTGTGTTTTCCTTCCAGTCTCAGTGTGATACTGGTTTAATTAAACTTGGGAGAGGGTGGGAGTGGGTTTGGGTGACAGTCTTCAGAACTTTATACAATAATGGAGTCTGCATTTGGTTGCACTTACATGTCGATTAAGATGAAGATGTCCTCATAAATGACTGATTCTGTTTGTTCTTTTAAAGGAAAGTCCATTCCCCATCCTTTATTGTGTAATTTACAGATAAATTTGTTGTGACTCAGACCAAAGGCTTTTATGTACAGAAATTGCGATGACAGTAGAAATTATGGTAATTGAAGAGTGTTCTATTTTAGGTTTTCCTCTGATCACATGAAATGATCATCAGCATCATTCCTGGCCATAATCGTGCCCCAGATTCCAAATTATTTTTTATTAGTTTGTTATCCAGTTTAACTGTTTGCTCAGGGAAGAGAAAGGCTGAGAGGGGAGAGCAAAATATTGTCATTGCTGGTTGATTGTCTTCTCTAAGGAAAAATTAGATAGGTGCAGTCGGGGCCACTAGTTTTTTTCATTTCCGGTGCACCCAAAATTACTTTGCCAAGGCTCCCGTTACATAATTTCCTCATTTCCTTTGGAAAAATCAGATGTATGTCCTAAATGGAAGCCATAGAGCTTTGAAATAAATTAATACATTTCTAAAAGTTTTAAAAGCTGAATTCACATATGCCTTAACATTTAAAGCAATTTACAGTTTCAAAACTGGGCTTCCCTGGCACCTCAGTAGTAAAAAAAAAAAAAAAAAAAAAAAAGCCCTCCTGCCAATGCAGGAGTTGTGCATTCAATCCTTGGGTCAGAAAGATCCCTGGAGAAGGAAATGGCAACCCACTCCAGTGTTCTTGCCCGGAAAGTCCTATGGACAGAGGAGCTTGGTGGGCTATAGTCCATTGGATAATAAAAGAGTCAGACACGACTTAGTGACTCAACGACAACCACAGTTTCAAAACACTTTATTTTTTTTTGTTTGTTTTTTTAATTTTATTTTATTTTTAAACTTTACATAATTGTATTAGTTTTGCCAAATATCAAAATGAATCCGCCACCAGTATACATGTGTTCCCCATCCTGAACCCTCCTCCCTCCTCCCTCCCCATCCCTCTGGGTCATCCCAGTGCACTAGCCCCAAGCATCCAGTATCGTGCATCGAACCTGGACTGGCATCTCGTTTCAAAAACACTTTAATATCTATTATCTCATTTTAGCATCGCATCCTTTGAAGAAAGTAGGATATGAAATTATTTAATGTAATATGTATATATATAGGATATATGTATACTTCCTATATTTTTCTGCAACTTGTTTTTTCCCTTCAATAATATGCTGAGGCTTTTATGTAAAAATTTCGTTTAATTGGAGACTTCTAGGTCTTCCGTGGTGGCTCAGACTGTAAAGAATCCACCTGCAATGTGGGAGACCTGGATTCAATCCCTGGGTTGGGAAGATCCCCTGGAGAAGGGAATGGCTACCCATTCCACTATTCTGGCCTGGAGAATTCCATGGACTGTATAGTCCATGGGGTTGCAAAGAGTCAGACACAACTGAGCGACTTTCACTTTCAGGATGCGTTCAGATTTCTCTTATTATAAACAATGCTGAATCAATATTCTGTTGGAAGGATATGTATACTTATGTGTATATATACATAAATACATATACACATTCATGCATGTATATGTGTGCATGTGTGCCCGTGTGTGTGTGTGTTTGTGTATGGGCTCCTATAAGCATTTAAGCATAGACTGTTTGGATCAGGATATAAATCAATTAAATTTTTGATACAGTCTATACACACTATGCAAAATATCTATAGGACTCATTTTCTCACTTCTTCCAACCTTAGAATCAACCTTCAAATTTTTACCAACTTTAAAGAAAAAAAATGGTATCACATCATTATTTAGTTTGTGTTTTCCCAATCAGTAGTGAGGAGTGAAGCATCTTTTTATATATTTATTAGTCACTCATATTTCTTCTTCAAACAATTGCCTGTTCACATTATGTACAAATGTTTCTTTTCTGCTGTTTTTCATCTTCATAATTATTTAAAGAACATTACATTAATATTAACTTCAACTGATTGCATACCATGCATCTCAGTCATTCAGTCTCTCATTTGAAGTTCCATTTTGTTTACAAGATCCTACTCAAGATTTCTGATTGGTGCTTTTTCCTTACTATGTAGTCAGATCAGGACTAGGGTTATATGAATGAAGAAAGGAAATTCAGAGAGAGGGGAATGCCTTACACCTATTTATTCTGTCTTTAAGTGGGAAAGCCAAGATTGGAGCCTCCATTTGTTAACCACCCTGTCCTCCTTCTCTGTGGATGCTGCCATGATGCTAAGTCTAGAGAGAAGGCATGAAGCACAGCTTTTGAATTTCAATTATCGCTCTGTCAGACTCCCTCAACCATCTTCACGTGTGCTTGAAGGATGTTTTCTGCCTATCTTTCAAAACAGCTCCAATCACACACCTGTGAAGCTTTACCAGATACCCTCAACTCAACCTCTGTCTTTTCTGTCAGTATCTGTTGGTAGAACGGGCTTCTAGGGCAGCGTCCGTGTCTGCTTTGTAAGGCAAATGTTTATGTCATAGTTCCCTCCTGCCCTGGAGAGTGAAATTTCATAAGTTAAGGACCTGTGGTAGATTAATTGCATTAGTTAAGTGATCTTCCTCTGTCCTGTATCCATGTCCTGGTGATGTGCTCTTCACATGAAGAGGTGAGGTCTATTCCCCCAACCTTTGAATCTAGAATCACTTTGCCGCTTGTCTTAAGAGGCCTTGTGTGGTTCTGCTCACACTCTTGGTACCCTATTATTGACACCATGTGAACAAACTCAGGGGACTTCCCAGGTTTCACTAGTGGTAAAGAACCCACCTACCAATGCAGGAGACATAAGGGACTTGGGTTCAATCCCTGGGTCAGGAAGAGCCCCTGGAGGAGGGCATGGCAACCAACTCTAGTATTTTTGCTGGGGAGAATCCCATGGACAGAGGAGCCTGGTAGGCTATGGTCCATAGGGTAGCAAAGAGTTGAACACCACTGAAGTGACTTAGCATGCATGCACACTCACACATAATTATTAGAATCAGCTCTAAGTACCTCCATTGAGAGAATTTTGCTAGTGATTTGCTTGTAGAAGGATGGGAAGCCACATGGAAAATTGTCCCAGGGGAGGACATCTCAGACAAGCCATAGGATTGAGTCTTCATCTAATCTATCAAGTGATAGCAGAAGTGAAGTGAAAATCACTCAGTTGTGTCCGATTCTTTGCAACCCCATGGACTGTATAGTCCATAGAATTCTCCAGGCCAGAATACTGGAGTGGGTAGCCTTTCCCTTCTCCAGGGGATCTTCCCAACACAGGGATTGAACCCAGGTCTCCCGCATTGCAGGTGGATTCTTTACCAACTGAGCCACAAGGCTCAGATATATGAGCAATTCCAGCTGCAGCCTGCTGAGTCCAAACTAGGCCAGAAGAAACTCCCAATCACCCCAGAGACGAATGAGCCAAGTAAATTTTTATTGTTTAAACCATTTGGGTGGCTTGTTACATAGAAAAGATGACTGATAACAAGCCTTTCAGCAGCAAAGTAAGCCTGGTCTTATTTGCATAAGGGTGCATAATTCCCATGTCTTCCTCATTTTAGAATCCTTGAAATATAGCCTAGCATGTTACATTGTACATGAGTCGCAAGTTCATTTCAATATTTCGGATCTACAAATATAGTTGTTCTTTGAATTCTCTTTCAATAAGGAGTTAAGTGAAATCTTTGACACTTGTTCACTTGTTTGTATGAGAATAATGGTTCTGTCACCCACCTTCAATATGGGGAGAGAGCGTCCCTACACTAACAAGCAACGCTTGGGCACCAGCAGGATGTCCCACAATTTAACTCAGTTCTGATGTTGTCTACCTGGAGACAGTGTCAGATCCCACAAGTTAAGGGCTCAGTCCTACAAAACTGGCCCCCGCACCCCCGCTTCAGATACCAATCACAAGCTCGGGTTGTTACCTGTGCTTCTGGCCCACTGGTTCTAGATTGGAGGGTCCAGTGATCCCCTCCTTGGACTGGATTAATTTACTAGAGTGACTCACAGCACTAAGGGAAACATTTTACTTACTAGATTATGGGTTTATTACAAAGGATAGTCAAGGATACAAATCAACAACAAGACACATAGGACGAGTTTCCAAACAAAAGAACTTCTATCTTTGGGACTTCCCTGGTGGTCCAGTGACTAAGACTCCATGCTCTCAACACAGGGGGCCCAGATACTGTCCCTGATCAGGGAATTAGATCCTACATGTTGCAACCAAGAATTCGAATGCTGCAAGTAAAGGTTTCGCATGTCCCAACAAAGTTCAAAGGTTTTGTGTGCCTCAACTAAGACCTAGCACAGCCAAATAATTTTTCTTTTAAAGTTCTGTCGTATTGGAGTTTGGGGCCACACACTGTGGCTGACTGAAGTGTTCTAATTCCCCAACCAGAATGCACTCTGAACCCGGTACATAACTCAGGAACAGCCAGATGGAAGTGATGTGCACAGCGCAAAGGGCGTGGGGTCTCCATACCCACCTCTAGGTGTCTCAGTCTCCCCAGATCTCCATGTGTTCATTAACCAAGAGACTCTCAATCCCTTCATTATGAGTTTTATGAACGTTTCATGACATAACCATGACTGATTAAATAATTGACTCTTGGTGATTTATTCAACCTCCAAGCCTCCTCCCCTCCCTGGAAATCAGGGATTACAAATTCCAACCCTCTGTTCCTAGTGTTTTAAAAAGTCACCTCATTTACATAAATCCAGTTGTGGTGGAAAGGGCTTGCTAAAAATAACATTTCACTTTTATGGCTCTGAAGCAATTTCAGAAACTGAGGACAGGAGACCAAATCCTGTCTCCTACTACTCTTCTGACTCAAGAAATTTCAAAGGTTTTGGGATCTGTGAGCAAAGATCTCTGGATTAAGACCAAAAATATGTGGAAAATATATTTTGGTCATCTGAATTAGCAAATATATGTTTCTTATAAATCACAATATTCAGAGAGTCATGTTTTTACTTTCACTTGAAATTTTTAACAGCTTGAGAAATCCTTTCAGATGCTCAATGGATTCATGTGACAGAATGGATTAAATTTCATTCCCAAGGTAGAGAAACCCAAGGGCTACTTAAGCTCATGGGTATCTTTTCTTAGTTCCCAATATGAATCTAAATCAGCAGTAGTACCTAACTGATTCTCCACTTTTCCAATTTTATTCTTCTCTGCCGATTTTGTTTTTGTTTTTGATTTGTCTATGGCCAATAAATTATTTCCCATTAATGACATCAGTGATTGGGAATTCGGTTTTGTGGTCAGACCATTTGGTGACTTCTGGGTATGGATTAATGGTTTATAGAGATCTAGTTTTCGTTGGGCGAGAGGTGACAGAATCTTGCTTGCTAGTCTTTGCTGTGTGTTCATCTATTATGAGATCAAATCAAATAAAAAGTTTGTACTGGGAAGGAGAATAGCTCCTCAATAGCCAGACTGATGAGCTTTTGTGTTCTGTGTTTTCTCCTTATCTGTGGGTGAAAATACACAATTGAAACTTCAAGATCTCTATGTGTCTATATGTCTGTAGTTTAGAAAGGACTTTACCCCTCAGTGTTTGAGTATGCAGAATTTTCACATCACCAGGAGATATTAATAAACTAGATTATAAAGGGTTTTAAAGGACTTCTGTTCTGATTCATTTGTGGAGATAAATATGCCTTGGTATGAATTAGATATCCTTAATATTCCCAGAATATAAGAAAATTTAATTCCAAAACTTTAAACACCCTATTTATATTGTTACAGAAACCAACTCAGAAATACTGTAATAATTGAAAGTCACATAATTGAGGTAAATCTTTGATAGACAAAACTACTTTAATAATTTTTGTTTAATGAAAACACTATATGTGCTCATTCATTACTGTCAGTTACGATACAAACATTTTTATTATGCAGCAGTGTGTTTTCCTAAACTTATACAGCTTTAGCGATCAAATAATGTATCGTTACTCCTATATAATGTTTCATGTGTGAGTGCTCAGTTGTGTCTGACTCTGTGTGACCCCATGGACTGTAGCCCGCCAGGCTCCTCTGTCCACTGGGATACTCCAAGCAAGAATACTAGAGTGAGTTGCCGTTTCCTCCTCCAGGAAATCTTCTCGACCCAGGGATCAAACTCCTGTATCCTGAATCTCTAGCATTGGCAAGTGGATTCTTTATTACTGAATCACCTGAGAAGCCCCCCATATAATGTTTAAGGCTATAAAAAATATAAATGTACATTGGTGTTTAACAAAATGGAATCACTTCTCATCTACTGTTTATGTCAGCAGTAATTATGTAATTATTTGTAATTATTTGTAGTATGTCAGCTTGATGATAATTTCCAATGTCTTAAGGTAACTAAAAACCTGGGCATGATGCTGAGTTAATTAATAAATAAACATTTGGCATGTGATCATTTCTAACTAACACATTACTAAAGCGTTGGTTACTAAGTATAATTTTAAGATTATGTATTTTCCATTTTGTTTTTATTTGCACAGACATGCTGCAAACTTGGCCTGGGTTAATAAATGTGTTTTTGCTACTTGAGGTAGTTGTGTAGGGGATGTGAGTGCCAGTTGAATATTAGTGTAACATTTTTCAATTAATCACCCTACAGTTTTCTCTGTGAAATGAAGGTAGTTACTTTGAGTTAAGTTTTAATTAATATAAATATTTGAAAGTGTAATGAAAGTGTTAGTCAGTCCTGTCTGACTCTTTGCAACCCCATGGACTGTAGCCAACCAGGCTACTCTGTCCATGGAATTCTCCATACAAGAATACTGGAGTGGGTAGTCATGCCCTTTTCCAGGGGATCTTCTTGATCCAGGTTCCATCCCTGGGTCTTCCAGATTGCAGTGAGATCCTTTACCATCTGTTCTACCAGGGAAGAGAGAGTATTTAAAAAAAAAAAAAAAAGGAGAGCCTATATTAAAAGTAATAGCAAAAAAGAATATAACTGTGAACATGTTTCTATTTCTCAAAGAAAAAAAGTTTTGTAGTAAAGTAGTGGTTTTCAGTTTTATTTGTTTTTGCCTTCAGATCTCTTTATACTGTTAGAACTTAGGCTCCCAAAGAGCTTTGATTTTTAAGTTATAACAACTGATATTTACCATATTAAAAATTAAAACTGATTCTATTTCCTGATTCATTTGACACTAGCAATCATGAATGCATTGCACGTGAATAACATCTTAATATTACTATGAAATTAGTTCTGACCTTACAGACCTAAAGTAAAGAAAGTGAAAGTGAAAGTTGCTCAGTTGTGTCTGACTTGAATACTGGAGTGGGTAGCCTTTCCCTTCTCCAGGGGATCTTCCCAACCCAGGGATCAAACCCAGATCTCCTGCATGGCAGGTGGATACTTTACCAGCTGAGCCACAAGGGAAGCCCAAGAATACTGGAGTGGGTAGCCTATCCCTTCTCCAGTGGATCTTCCTGACCCAGGAATTGAAGTGGGGTCTCCTGCACTGCAGGCAGATTCTTTACCAACTGAACTATCAGGGAAGCATAATGTAAAACAAAACTTGGAAAGTAAATTTTACTTATCTTGATTTACAGATAATACCTGAGTCTGAATAGCATGAAATATATTAAAATCTTGGCAAACGTTTGCACAATTTGATGGGTGCGTTTCCTTGGCTTACTGTCTTTATCTATATTAGGGGTTATTCTTTCATATGTAATCTACCTAGATAACAAAGATTCTGTATCCTACCAAATTATTTTCTTCACTTTATTCTGACTATTAAGTTCTTAGTTATGAAAACAAAGATTCCTCACGTTAAAAAGTTACAGGTTATTTACAATCATATCACCTTCTACGTTTACTTTTTAATGTTTGATCATCTCTGATTAAATGAGCAACCAAGCATTGTGTGTCAAACATCAGAGATACTAACTTAATCAAATGTCCAAATCTTCTTTGGCAGGATTTTTTATCATCACCTGCTCAAAAGCATACCCTAAACATTAAATCAAACTAAAAAAAAAAAAATTTAAGTTACCTTTTGCAAGCTAAGTTTCTCAGAAACTTACTTGGAAAATCACAAAGATTTGTTGTTTTTCCTAATAGAAGGAAAGTGCTAGAAATAATTAGGTTTATTTAAAACATTATTGTTGATACATTGTTTGGGAAGAATCACCATATCAGAAGAGATGCTCTTCCTCTACCACATTCAGTTTGTGTAAATCAAGTGTTACAAATACACAAATTTCAGAAGCTGTATACTGGGAATTTCCTAGAGATTTGTCAGGGCCCTCATTCTCCATGACACGTTTCTATTTATCATAGCCATGAAGATATCAGGTAAGAACAATACAGTATTTCAGTCATGATTTGGGTTATTATTTAAAATCTTTGCTTAGTTATCACCTCACTTTAAAAAAAAATTATTGTATATTTGCTTTACAATGTTCTGTTAGCTTCTGCTGCATAGCAAAGTGAATCAGCTAGAGGTATATATACATCCCCTCTTCTTTGGATCCCCTCCCCTCATTTAGGTCACCACAGAGCACTGAGTAGAGTTCCCTGAGTTATACAGTAGATTCTATTTTATACATGGTATCAGCAGTGTGGGGCTTCCCAGGTGGCACTAGGGGTAAAGAATCTGCCTGCCAATGCAGGAGACATAAGAGACTCGGGTTCAACCCCTGGGTCAGGAAGATCCCCTGGAGGAGGAAATGGCACCCCACTTCAGGATGCCATTGTTGCTGGGAGAAGCCCATGAATAGAGGAGCCTGGCAGGCTACAGTCCATAGGGTCAAAAAGAGTCGGACACTATTGAGCCTCTGAGCACTATAGCTCTACTATCAGCAGTGTATATATATTCAATCCCAATCTCCCAATTCTTCGCATCCTTTTTACCATTCTTGGTGTCTATATGTTTGTTTTCTGCTTCTGTGTCTCTGTTTCTGCTTTGCAGATAAGCTAATCTATACTATTTTTCTAGATTCCACATACAGAGTTAAGTAACTCAGGAAGAGGAAAATAAATATCACCTCACTTTTATTGAAACCTAGCATCTTCTAGGTAAGTGGGTTTTGATTGAGGATGCACTGCAAAGTTTTATAAAAATACTTTTCTTGCCCATATTCCAGACTTACTGATATTCGAGCTGTAGGTAAAAAGGCACAACAGAAGTCAGCAAATTGTTGAAGTTGTTTATGGGAGGAAATATGTTGCCTACATTGAGTGAATACAGAGGGAGAAGATTAATGGCAGGACTGTTCATGTGGACTTTACTCCAGCAAGGTGGTTATCAACAGACTATAACTGGACAAAGATCACAAAAAGATCCTTGAACATAAACACAAATCTCACTCAGTGGGAAAGGAAAAGGGCAAATCTAAGGAAGAAACAATTGAGAAGATTCAGGAATAAAGTAGTCTGGTACAGAACTTAAAAAACTGTTAAAATGGAAAAAAAAAAAAAAAAAAACCCTCTTAGTATGTTCTTACTTTATGCCTGGCGTATTCTTACTAATTTTTACTCAGGCACAATTACATGTATCTATTAATATATGTTGTAGCTCAAGATTTTTCCCTTTATGAAAAATCATACTTAGCCATTATGTAAGTCAGATGTAGCATTCACTGACTTCTTTGAGAATAGGCTGAATCACTTTCATGGCAGACTCTATTTTGCAATGACTTTATCACTTTGTTTTGCTTGGCACAGAAACAAACAAATTTCCTTGTCAGTTGCCTTATTCTTGTCATGAACTCTAACTGGATCTTTCATTTTTGGAAATTATTGGTGATAAATTAACTACAGGCATTTTAAGTTACCGGCATCTACCCACAGTTTGTCTTTAATACTTGCCGGAAGTCTCTGCCACTAGCCCCAGGCTAGAGCTCCTGTTCACTGAAGGACTTAACTAAAGAAGGACCATCTGAGTGCTTCTTGGAAAAGGACTATACCACTTACTTCAAACTACTGAAACTAGAAAAAAAAAAACAACTGGTGAGTGTTCTGACGTCATTGCTTAGATAACATTCAGACCATTCCAGTGGGCTGAGTCAGGATTTCCGGAACTCTTTTTATTTGAAAAGCACATGTTTTCATGAGATTGCTAACCCAAGACCCTGTGGAACAAGAAAGGACCAGATAAATCAATGAGGAAATTTTACGGGAGTGATTTGTTGTAATATTACAGATTCTATTTTACTGTTTTACTTTTTCTATATAAAAGGAAGCCCTTTTCCTTTCTTTCTCAAGCTATAGCCCATGACAATTTAGTAGGCTCTGTTTTTGGAAATGAAAATGAGACATTTCAATAATATTTTTCTTACTAATACCCCTTCTATAGGCAATCCCTATCAAATTATCAATTGCATTGTTCACAGAACTAGAATAAAAGTTTTTACCATTTCTGTGGAAACACTAATTCATCAATTCTTATTGAGTATCCTTACTTTTCATGGCAATTTAGCAATTTGCATAGACTGTGAATAAGATTGTCATTGTTTTATCAGGATGTGATTAGAAACATTAGTTACATAATCAAGCCCTTGCCTGGAATGTCATTTGAAATGTTGCTCATATAATCTGATATGGCCAATCACTTTTAAGGAAATAAGATTGACTCTCTGGAGCCAGTGCTTAGAGAACTCTTCTGGAAAAACTGTTGGCCTGGTAGGACTTACAGGGTCCCAGTTCTAAGGAAGGGCACTTCCTAGAGGCCAGGAACTTTGAGATATTTTGGAAAGAAGAATTCATAAAAATTTAAAAGTACTGGAGGTAAAATCTGGTAGAGTTTTTGAGCTTGTTTTCCTAGCCTCAGGATAACAAATAACAGAGGCTTTTAACTCCCAATCTAACATTTCATAGGAAAAGTTTCAGCAAAGCAAATTTAAGAAAACCTATGTGCTAAGTTGACTCATTGGAAAAGACCCTGATGCTGGGAGGGATTGGGGGCAGGAGGAGAAGGGGATGACAGAGGATGAGATGGCTGGATGGCATCACTGACTTAATGGACATGAGTTTGAGTGAACTCCAGGAGTTGGTGATGGACAGGGAAGCCTGGCATGCTGTGATTGATAGGGTCGCAAAGAGTCGGACACGACTGAGCAACTGAACTGAACTGAACTGAACTGACTGCTGTGCTAAGTTAACACTCTTGCTGCACCATATAAATAATGAGGCCAGAGCAAGAAGACCAGCCTTATTTTGTGACCAGCAATTGTCTTTCTCTGAGGGGAGACTGTCAGGAAATCAGCCAAAAAAAAAAAAAAAAGATGGAGAATGTCCATTGAAAACTATGCCTTATTTAGGGTTCAGAGTCCAGGTTTTTTGATTTTAGCTTTCACTGACTTTGAATGATAAGGTCTAGAGAATTAATGGTGATGCTACACCGTTCTGTGGGTGGAGGTACAATTCTTCCTTGCCATGGAAAAGGTGATTTTGCATCCAGTTTGCAAGTTCATTTCAATACCCCCAACCTGCCAATGTGGCTATTCTTTGGATTCTCCTTGGAATTAGTAGTGACATCTGCATTGTTCTCTCGTTTTGGTTAATGACTTCAGCAAAAATTTTGACATGTGTTCATTGAATATCTGTATGAAAGTCATGATTTTCCCTTCTTTGAAAAAAAGCCATCTTTTAACAATAAATAGTAAGCTATAATCATTCTGTTTGAAGTCTACACTGGGATGAGTATTTCTACCATGAAGGTTACGTGAGGATAAATTCCTTCTCTTTTGATCACCTTTATCTACACAGGATCCATTTTCCCGTCTTCTGAGAAGAGCAAAGCTACTTCTCCCCAGGATTTAGTTCCTGTGTTTCCCGTGGGGCTAGGCAAATTCACACTTGTAGGTGTGTGCAGAGACCAAAACCTGGCCAATCTGAGTGTCACATTCACCCTGTCTACTCCAGTTAGGTAAGGGTTGCTCATTTGACCCAAGCCAGACAAACCGGAGACAGTGAGACTCATTTCTAGAATTTTGGCTGAGAAGATAAACTTATTTTGCAGGATTTACTGAAAGAATGATCTATAAGCCTATAAATGTTCGTGACTCTCAGGTTGCTACATGGGAAAGCCCTGCCTGAAATAAGGCCACCCAGAGAAAGAAGTGGAGATTATTATTAAAAAGAGAGGTGTGGGGCGAGGTGGGGTGGGGGAGGAGGGGGGGGACAAGAGAGAGAGACAGAAAGCAGCCAAGTCCTAACCATTGTGTTTGAACTGATAAACTTGTTTCTGTCATTTGCAAAAGGAAGAGTCCTGATGAATGCATTTTTATGAAGTTACTCTGGGATTTAAGGTTTGCTTACTTAGAACCAAAGGTAGTCAGTCCATTTTCAAATTGACATTGTAACAAGAAGGCTATTATTATATTATTATTACTCTTTCAGTAACTGCTACACTCCTTCAAACCAAAATTCCAGAACAGACTCCTCCTGACTCTGACTTGCCTGGCTGACAGCTACTGGCCAACCCTTTGTAGCTGCAGTCAAATGTTGAATGGAGTGCAACTGCATACCGCAACCCTTGGAGGCTCACTCAGAGATGCTTTCCTGGCCAACATCCCACCCACACTCCACCACACTCACTTCATCAAAGTCCCAGCCATGGAAGGAAGGTTCTTGAGTCAAACCACGAGATCCCATGGCTATCATTCTAGCCACAGGATACATATCAACTTGGCCTGTTGCATGTTGGCTCCATGGGAAGATGGAGCAAGCCCCTTTAGAGCTGCTCAACAAAGGCAGTTTTACCCTGGGTTTTATTCCAAAGCTAAGTTCTAAATCAGAATCATGGAGTTATAAATACTTGATATTAATTCAGGCCTTCCTTAATTGCATGTAAAAATGTTTGGAAATTGTAAACAGGGTACATCAGGAGGACAACAGTATATTAAAGTATATGTGGAAGTCTGGATTACTAGGAATACATTATGACCAGTAAATATGACCGTTGAGTGTTGAAAAATGAGTCCCACTTATGTGCATTTGCAAAAAGAAAGGAAATAATATTTGACAGCATCTCCTATAATTTTATATGGGAGCAGATATTAATATAAGGCTTAACAGTTTGTATATTGTTTGCTTCTAAAGGAATTGTTGATCAGCTTAGGGATAACTGTATTCATTGAGTCATTTGACAAATAAGTTTAGACCTTTTGAGCTTAGGGACACATGTGTGTGATTCCATGTGTGTGTCTTGGGGTAGAGGAGTAAAATAGATACTGTTGTAAGCTTGTTATGTAAGTATTTTACACATAAGTTTTATTTCAAGGAGCATATTTTGACCTGTGGTATGTAGAGTTATACCAAAGTAATACCAAATTCAGTAAAGGGATTCTATTGTAATTAAAAATTACATCCTGAAAATTATAAAGCACATTTAAAATGAGAGATGAAGATTCTGATACATACATGTGTGTTCCCCAATCCTGCTAGAGCTGAAAGAATCTCCTAGGATTCTTGATAAAATATAAATGCATTTTGGGATATCTAACAGGCTTTTACAATCAGGAAAGTTTAGGAGACATTGCAAATGTGCCTACATATACAATATCATATATGTAAATATAATAAATGTGTTAATGTTTGTACATGCCTGTGTATGTATACATTCTTAGCTTTCTTTGCATAATGTTCATGCTCCCCTGCAAGACAGGATATCTGTCTTAAGATTGGTTACCTTACCTCACCAGCTTTTTGTGAAGACCACAATGTAGGTAAATTAAAGGCTTCTTCCTCCTTGCAATACTTCTGACTGTAAATACATCGTGTACTGATGACTGACATGTCTGTCTCCCCCCATAAGATTATGATATTGTTGATGGTAGAAGCATGTCATCTATCTTTTTTACTTTAAAGGATTTAAAGGAGGGTTGGCACAGAGCCTAAGCCCAACAATTTATAGACATATAATTCTACTAAAATGTCATTTGGAAGGTACCAAAAGAAGTGAAAGGTTCTTGAAAACCATTAAAGAGGGTTTAATCATTGAACTTCCCTGGTCCCTGATGGCTCAGAGTAAAGAATTTACCTAACAATGTAGGAACATAGGAGATGCAAGTTCTATCCCTGGGTCAGGAAGATCCCCTGGAGAAGGAAATGGCAACCCACTCCAGTATTCTTGCCTGGAAAAATCCCATGGATAGAGGAGCCTGGCAGGCAAAGTCCATAAGGTTGCAAAGAGTTGGACATTACTGAGGACACACGCATGCAAGCATGCTGCAGATCGGTGAATGTCTCAAGTCAGATAAAGGATGGTTCAGAATCCCCACTGATACCACTATTTGGTGAACTTGGGCAAGTTCAAGAATCTCTTGAGCACCAATCTCCCGCCTTGTATACAATGTGGCTATGTATAGTGCTAACCTCATAGGCGTGATGAGTGAATGAGGTGTGTAAATTTACATCACACTGATTGTCACGGAGAGTCCTCAGCAAATGTTAGTTTTCTCTATCATCATCAACTTTATCAGCTATTTTCATCCACTTTTTTCTTGAAAATACAACTTACCATGCATTTGATTGCTGACTCATTAACAATATATTGAACATGCGCTACAAACAAGGAATTGAACTCAGCCTAATAGGGGCTTGGGCAAAACACAAGGTGTGGTTCCTCCCTGGGAGCGAGGGGTGCTTCACAGCTAGTTCTTGAGTGAGTGGATTGTAGGGTGTGTTTGGGCAAGGGGTCATCTTAAAGATCAGAGACCAGAGTGGAGATGCTAATGGTTGAGAGCCCCCAAACTGCTTTACTGGAATCTTGGAGACAATCTGGGTCTCAGCAAGCAATTAATCAATATTAGAGCATTCTTGTTGCCAAACATCCAGATGAAGGAGGGGGCTGGTGATGTTTAAATTGCTCCCTATTCATCCACATGTCTGGTGTCATGTGGACTCAGCTGGAGCCAGTGACAGGTAAGGACTAAGCCATCTCTCCTCCTTGGTTCTCCTTCCACAGGGAAGCCAGCACCTCTTCCCATTGTGGCTGCCATTTGTGAATACTCTGGGGAGACAGGTATAGGATATAGGACCAGAGAGCATCATCAGCAGGATCCTCAGTGGACAGATGGGAAAACTGAGACCCAGGGTGGGGAAAGGAACTTTCCCTTGGATGTTCAAATAGGATTAAACTCAGATTTCCTTTATAGTAAAGGGATGACTTAAATCTCAGATATTTACTTTAAAACACATTAATAAACACTTACTAATAGTAGTAACAGGAATACCATACATTTATACTGATTGCCCTCAATCCTAAATGCACATAGGATCATCTTGAAAAACTTTAAAGGGATGTGGTATCACCCCAGACCAATTAAATGTGAATATTATGGGTGTCAAGGATGTTGGGCTATTTTCAGACGTTCCTCGGGCTATGCTGATGCAGTGAGGGTGTAAACCTAAGATTTTTGATGTGTGCCTATCCTTGAGGGCTTTCCTGGTGGCTCAGTGGTAAAGAATCCACCTGCCAGTGCAGGAGATGCAGGTTTGATCCCTGGGTCGGGAGGATCATCCCCTGGAGAAAGAAAAGGGCAACCCACTCCAGTATTCTTAGCTGGGGGATCCCATGGACAGAGGAACCTGGCGGGCTAAGTGTTCATGGGGTCGCAAAAGAATCGGACATGACAACAACAACCCGTCCTAGAACACAAGACCTTTGATTTAGGAAGTGGTACTGATGACCCTATCTGTAGAGCCGCAGCAGAGACGCAGACATAGAAGACAGACTCACAGACACAGCAGGGGGAGGAGAGGGAGGGATGAAGTGAAAGAGCAACATTGAAACATACACAATATGTTACATCCATTACATATATTACCATGTGTAAAATGGATGGCCAGTGGGAATCTGCTGCTTGATGCAGGGAGCTCAAACCGGTGCCCTGTGACAACCTAGGGGAGTGGGATGGGGTGGGTGGGAAGGAGGTTCAAGAGGGAGGGGACATAAGTATACCTATGGTTAATTCATGTTGACGTATGGCAGAAACTAACATAATATTGTAAAGCAGTTATCCTCCAGTTAAAAAAAAATTACAAAAAATTAAAAATCTGAAAAAATAGTCACTGCTTGCATCAAAAAAAAAAGAGGTCACATCTACTTTCAGGATATCCGTGCTTTTAGGGTACAGGGAAAACCTACAGAATGTGTGCAAATCTGCATTGTTACTCATTTTCCAAGACAAAGTCTCTCACTTTGGGACCATGCAGAATCTCTCCTTGTGACATGTTCTCAACTTCTAGCTCTTCCAGGCAAGAGTACTGGAGTGGGTTGCCACTGCCTTCTCCGACTTCTAGCTCAGTGGTTCCCAAACCTTAGCCCATATCAGAGAGACCCATATCAACTGGAGACTTTGTTAAACACAGATGACCGGGTCCCAACCCCAGAACTTCTGGTTCAGTGGGTGCCCAGGTAACATTGATGCTGCTGGGTTGGAGAGTCCATACCCTGAAGAACACTGGTCTAGTTCATGCTCACTGATAATAGCAGTAAGGGAGATGTCACTTATTTACAAAATTAAAAGAGTCAGATAAAAACACTGAAAGATTTAGGTTGGTCCTAAAGAATTTTTGATACTAAAATATCAACATAAGTAATCAGCAGTGACACTGTAAAAACTTCACCTCTGAAGTTTCTCTGAGATGACATTAAGTTCTACCTGTCTAACGGCATCATTGTCCATCTTCCTGCATCTTCTCTACTTGTCTCCTTGAAACAACTCACAAGGCTTGTCTGCTACTAACTAACCCTATTTCTAACCCTAACCCTAACCCTAACCCCACTCCTGCATATACTATCAGAAAGTTGCCATGCTTGTGGTGAAATGTATAGAGAAAATAATGAGTATAATTTAAAAAGGGGTGTATGGTTTTCCATAGTCAATATACAGCGTACTTTCAAATGAACTAGGTTCATATGGAAAATTCTCAGTGAATATCTGACATCAAAGAAAAAAATAATTAAATCTGTCTACAAATGTAAGCATGATCATAGCCTTGGTCTGCAGGATTTCTGTCTACAGGGCTGTCTTAAAACACAGTGAAATGAAATATTGCTGTCTAACTTATGGGGAAAAATATTTTAAATAAATAAATGTTTCCTTGAGTCTCAGCTTACAGCACAAGTGCAACTGATCCCTGGGTTGCCTGGTACTGAGGTTTATTGAATGCATAATGCTGCACTTTTGTTTGATATGATATTGTGAGAAAAGTTACAATCTCCCATTCAGAATAAAAAATTAAATGTTTTGGAAGGGGCAGGGAGATTTTGTGCCAAAGTATGTAGACATCTCCTGTGGAGGTGTTTTGGGTTCTGGATAGTTTTTCAACTAGATATGTATCGGTTTTAATTATAATGTTAAGTAGTTCTCCTGTTTTGACTAGGCATACTTACTATAAATAAATTTGATTCATCTACGAACTTGCACCCTGAATGGCATTTTACAATCCAAGACAAGAATTGTAATTCGGTTTGAATTATCATAATGTGTTGATCACCCTAAACATTTCCCAGGCAGGCAGACTCCTTTCTAAGTGAAGCATATGAACATTACTGCATAGTAATTTGACCCACTGGCCCAGGAAGATGTCCTTGAGGTTCAGGGGCTAACCCACTCAAGGTTGCAGACAGACTGCAGTCTTTGGTCCAGTACACCTGGCTTGAATATGGTTTGTGACCCTCACTGATCCAACCTTTGTCAAATCATACTGCTTCGGTGGGCCTCCTTCTCTCATTTGTTCACTGGGGATAACAATGCTCCCCTAGTAAGTGGTACAGGCCCCCTCCATGGAGGTGTGGCCTGTGTAATTAGGAAGGGCCTCATACTTAGTTTGGTGCTCTGCTAGTGCCATCTTAAAATTCTTAATTTTGACACAAGGGGTTCCATCTTTTTACTGTGTACTGAGCTGCACAAATTAGTTGGTCCTGACATGGTGTTTGGAGAAGGAAATGGCAACCCACTCCAGTGTTCTTGCCTGGAGAATCCCGGGGATTGGGGAGCCTGGTGGGCTGCCGTCTATGGGGTCGCACAGAGTCGGACACGACTGAAGCGACTTAGCAGCAGCAGCAGCAGCAGACATGGTGTTGATGGAGTTCATTGTGATAACAGATATCAGACCCATAGCACTCAGTAAATATTGGTCCTCCTGTTTTTAGGCTGTGAGATGAGCCCATGAACTGTCTGTGTCATCAGCTGTCAGAATAACATCATGCAGCCAACACGGTCTTTGCTGCCAACCCCACTTCTAACGGTTGGATTGCAAAATGAAGGTGCACCTTCCTTCAGAAGGTGTCTGGAGAATACTCATGGAAAGCAGCCTACTTGTAATCATATGTCCTTTTATTTCACTTAGAATGCTCCCTACACAAGTATTACCTTTTTCTTTTCTTTTCTTTTTTAATTTAAAAGAAGAAACAAAAAGACTATAGGATTAATAATTCTAATCAGAATTCTCAGATGGATAAATCATCTTGTAGAACCTTGATTTCTCAGTGTCAAAAAGGCCTTCAGCTTCCTCAAAGTGTTGCTGTACATTAGTTTTAGCCCCACTCGCCTTCAGTTTGTGTTGTTGTAAAGTTGCTAAATCGTATCCAACTCTTTGCTAACCCATGGACTGTAGCACACCAGGGTCCTCTGTCCTCTACTATCTCCTGGAGTCTGCTCAAATTCATATCCATTGAGTCAGTGATGATATCTAACCAACTCATACTCTGCTGCCCCCTTCTCCCTTTGCCTTCAGGCTTTCCCAGTATCAGGGGTCGTTTCCAAAGAATTGGCTCTGTGCATCAGGTGGCCGAAGTATCGGAGCTTCAGCTTCAGCAACAGTCTTTCCAATGAATAGTCAGGGTTGGTTTCCTTTAGGGTTGACTGGTTGGATCTCCTTGCTGTCCAAGGGACTCTCAAGAGTCTTCTCCAGCACCACAATTCGAAAGCATCAATTCTTTGGTGCTTAGTTTTCTTTATGATCCAACTCTCAGATCCATACATGACTACTGGAAAAGCAATAGCTTTGACTATAGGGAACATTGTAGGCAAAGTATTATCTCTGTTTTTTTAATATGCTGTCTAGGTTTGTCATAGCTTTTCTTCCAAGGAGCAAGCATCTTTTAATTTCATAGCTGCAGTCATCGTCCACATGATTTTGGAGCCCAAGAAAATAAAATCTGTCACTGTTTCCACTTTTTCCCTTCTAATTGCAATGAAATGATGGCACCAGAAGCTATGATCTTAGTTTTTTGAAGTTGACTTTCAAGCCAGCTTTTTCACTCTCCTCTTTAACCTTCATCAAGAGGCTCTTTAGTTCCTCTTCACTTTCTGCCATTATAGTGATCTCATCTGTATATCTGAGGTTGTTGATATTTCTCCTGGCAGTCTTGGTTCCAGCTTGTGATTCATCCAACCTGGCATTTCACATGATGCACTCTGCATATAAGTTAAATATGCAGGGTGGCAATATACAGCCTTGCACTCCTTTCCCACTTTTGAATCAGTCCGTTGGTCCATGTCTAGTTCTAAATGTTGCTTCTTGACCCACGTACAAGTGTCTTCACCACAACAAGGCTGTAATCCATGAAGGGGCTTCAGTTTACACCATGGTTCATAAAAGAATTCATACTGCAGCCATTTCTAGGTTGGAGCAGGTGTTTTCCTGTGAATCCAGGAAGGGAAGACTCTTGTATATCTTTGCGTTCTCTGCTTTCCTCTTCTGACTCTTAACTATATCTTTCACATGGATAAAAATCACTCTTGCTACTTATCCCACCTGAAATTTCAAAGGAAATTGGAAGGAACTAATCAAAGCCAAGTGCAACAAATTTGAAGGACTATTTTATTAGATTAAACCCTCATTGTAATAACGGATGCCATTCTCATCTATACAGAGATTCTGGTTGAGATTCTATATGTGGCAAAGAGGTGGGGAATTGGATAAGGGTAATATTTGTCCTGGAGGAAGTTTACTTAAAGGTCATGGAAATTCAGGCAAAGCAAAAGCCACCGTTTTAACCTGCCAGAGTTTCAGTGAGTAATTTTTTGGTATTGGGCCAAACCATTTGCAAGTGAGCAATACCATTTCCCCCACATTCTACAACCTTCAAGAATCTGAGAACTTGCAAGTCCTAAGAGTGTCCTACAGAGACCATTTTCTTCCATGGTTATTAAATGTATCAGTTGCACTCTCCACTTGCAAATTCATCTGCCATCATGCTTTTAGATTTGTCAGGGTTTAAATGGGTCTTAGGATCTGCAGTGTATCCTAGGATCAAATGAACTCCTACATTTTGATCCAATCCCCTTGCTTTTTCCATATCTTCCTGATTCAAGGAGGGGGCTCCAGGATTGCTGTTTAAATCAAGACATGCTCAGAGAGTTCCATCCATGGCCATACATGTCTGCACTGCACCTGCCGAGGACTATTATCTAATCTTTTCTGGGAAGTTTACACTCTCTCTAGTAAACCTCTTCATGTTTACCCAGAATGGTGTTTTATGGTGTAAGAGATACTTAGCCTCTGAGTGTTAAAGCCACTTTGCACCTGGCATTAAGAAGAGACTTTCAGGAAGGCAGGGCTTGATGAATTCACTGAATGCCTTTCCTGTGAAATTTCCTGAAATTAAACCTCAGAATTCTCCCACTCCCATCAAGCTTGAACAG
This sequence comes from Bos indicus x Bos taurus, assembly GCF_003369695.1. Classification (NCBI taxonomy): domain Eukaryota; kingdom Metazoa; phylum Chordata; class Mammalia; order Artiodactyla; family Bovidae; genus Bos; species Bos indicus x Bos taurus. Next base: position 45,628,024 of record NC_040093.1, read on the forward strand.
TCATTTCTCAAAACACCGTAGAGCTTAGGTCCTAAATGCGAAGACTCCTCGGCACGGATTTAATTGCAGGCTGACAAAGACTGGGACTTCTTACAATGGCGCCACTAGATATCAGAGCTGAGGCATCGAACCATGGTGGGAAGGGAGTCTTCTCTTGATTCAAAATCTCATCACAGCGTTTGAGGAGTTGGGTTTTGATCCAGGCTTCAGGGAATCTGAGAAGACAGTACATTCTGTTAAAAGAGCTGGATCTTCAGAGTAAGGTCGCCGTTTCCATCTCAGCACCTACACTATTTTCATAATTAATCCCCCCACCCAGCTTCCCTGGGCTTAGGGAATGGGAGAGAGGGGAGGTCTTTGATGGATATCAACACCCCCAATCTAAGAAGCCTCAAAAAGAAAATACACTGAAGTTTTTACATGTCTGGATAGATCATGAATTCTAATTGTCAATGTTAGTCACTCAGTCGTGTCCAACTTTGCGACCCCATGGACTGTAGTTCTCCAGGCTCATTTGTTCATGGAATTCTCCAGGCAAGAATACTGGATTGGGGGGCTATTGCCTTCTTCAGAAGATCTTCCTGATTTAGGGATTGAACCTGGGTCTCCTGCCTTGCAGGCAGATTCTTTACTGTCTGAGCCATCAGGGAAGCCCAATGTGTGTGGAAAAAAACCACAAGGAATGGACAGACCCTAAAAAGCAGTAGTTCTTACACTTGGTTGCAAATTAGAACCCACTAAGGAAGTTTTAAACAATCTGATGCCAGTGATGCCAGGCAATTGATGTCAGAATCTCTGGGTAGGGACTTCGAACTCCCACCATCTAGGGAACTCACCTTATCTCTGCAACTAGGAGAGTCTCCAGCAAGAGAGTGGATTTAATGAAAATCCCCAATGCCTTTCCAAATCCTATTTTGCAATTTGGATAAATAAATAGAATTTATTTTTCAGAATTCTCCAGCTAAGCCCAGTGTGCCATCGAGAATGAGAACCTACAATACTCAGTGGGTTTGTCATGGGTGCTTCCTAAAGTGACTGTCCGAGAGGTACTCAGGGTGACACACAGCTCACAGAGAAGTGGGTTTCCCCCAAGCAGACCCCAGAAAGAAGGAACAAACTTTATGGTTTATGGTGACAGTTGGTGCTCTGTGACCTGGTGACCACAGAAACTGGGACTCCAGGAAAAGAATGTGAAGAAAGTATGAGGTTCCAGGAGACAGGGGGTCTTGCAGGGAATATCTATAAAATTAAGATCTGTAAATCACTGGGATTTGCAAGGGAGAGATGAGTAATTTAGGGATCATAAAGCATCCATCGTAAAATGGCCCCTGAACAACAACAAAAGAAAGCCAGAGAATAAAAATAAAGATGTTTGCAGTTCAGACTTCCACCATCCCTCTGCCTCTCTGTGTGCTAGAAGTCTGAAGCCTAAAAGAAAAGGAAAGAATAGAGGTTCGAGGAAAAAAATTATTCTGTTCTGTCCATTTGTTGAGTGCTTCATAGAAAGGCCAAATGAAAGCAAATGTTTTAAAAATATTATTTAATGAGTTAATGAATCTTAAAATAATGGATGGTCTTCCTTTTACTGAATGACAGTAGTAAGAAAAGACAGGTGCTTATTTTTAAACATAGCTGGCATTATAAAATGAATGGAAAGGATGATTTTTGCCCCATTCAGTTTGCAAAATAGGATTTGGAAAGGTATTGGGGATTTTCATCAAAAACCACTCTCTTGCTGGAGACTCACCCAGTCACAGAAATACGATGAGCTCTCTAGATGGTGGGAGTTCAAAAGCCATTTAGGGATGTGATTGGAAATGTCCATCTTTTCATGCCACAAAATAATGGCCCCTTCCATCATGTAATTGAATCGTGTTTCAGTCTCCTTATCTTTTCCTAAACCTCCAATCTGCTCACCTTCCTTCTAGAATCCCTTCAATTCTCCAGTCTCATCTCTGCAAAACAGAAAGGAAAAAAGTGTGATCATGAGATTGGCATTCTGTTCAAGGTCTTAGAAACAAAATGAATGCCTAAAAAATAAATTAAAGACTTGAAATGCAATGTGTTCCCATTTCTTTCTCACTCCTGGCCTGCTGAGAGGACCAGTTTTCCTTCAAGCCTCCACAATTCTTGGCTTTTTGAGTCCTTCATCTCTAAGGACAGTGCTTCCTGTTTCCAAAGGCAGAGGCTGTTGGATTCTGAATGACCTAGGGGACCATGGGGACCAGTATGTCACTCGCAAGGCTCTAAGTGTTAGTTTTTCCGTCATGTCTCACTCTTTGCGACCCCATGGACTATAGTCTACCAGCTTCCTCTGTCCATGGAGTTCTCCAGGCAGGAGTACTGGAGTGGGTTGCCATTTCCTTCTTCAGGGAATTTTCCCGACCCAGGGATTGAACCTGTGTCTCCTATGTCTCTGGCATTGCAGATGGCTTCTTTACCATCAGAGCTATCAGGAAAGCCTCGAGGCTCTAAGGGAAAATCCTATTGCTTGTTCACTCCAAGAAATTCAGCTCAAGACGCAGTTCCATGCTGTGGCATCGCACTATCCTCCCCCACTGCATTACTCTACGCATCCTGAGAATAGCTCCTTTTGCCTTCTCTTAATTTGGGAAGAAGAAAAATAAAATAAAACCCACAGTATTGTCTTCTAACATTAAATAAATCCTTTAAAAAAAACACCATCTATTTAAAAGGTGTTTATAAATCTATGTCCCCAAACTGAATTCCTTGCACAAGCCCTGGAACTCTAAACCTCTGTGTGGCTGGAATCTGGGGCAATTACACCTAAGGGCCAGACCTGCGGTAATGCCCCAAATTACTTTCTGGAGGGAGTGGCCGGGGGCGGGGGGTGGTTTCCCATTATTTTAAAAGAAAGACTTCAAACCAAATGTTTCTCTCTTTATTGATCTGCTTTCATCTCCTTTCATTGCATTTCCTGTTTGGCTTTTTCCTCCTCCTTTTTATTTTTTCCACCCTGGTGGTGAACACCCTCAAATTGGTGATTGAAGACCTTGAAGGTGCTGTTTACAAAGGCTATTAATGCCCCCGTCCTCATTTCCTGGTTTACTGCCAATAAGCCTGACACAAAGCCCTCCTTGGCAGACACTAAAATATTGGTGAGGCCCCACTGAGCTTCTCAGTTTGCAGATAGTAGAGGATTGCAGAGGAAAGGCGCCTTCTCTTCTCTGTGGCTGGCTAGGAAGGCTCCCTTTGTAACTATTTAAAGAGAGATTTTAGAAAAGCTGAATGATTCAGCTGGAAGAGACTTCACAGATCTTTGGGGTCCAGAGATTCTTGACCTGAAATCTACTCATCTTGACAAGACTTGGGAATGAGATTCAAGGGGCCAGGGAACCCTTGGCATCATATGCAAACACTACATGAATGTGTTCTCAGGTACTCTTTTCTGGGGAGAGATTCTATGGCCTAAAAAAAACTTAAGAATCACTGATGGTTCCCCTCTCTTTTACAGATATGGAAACAGGTAGAAATCAACTGAAATCATTTTTCCCCGTTTTTAACATAATGTCATGCATATTATCTATTTTGTTGTCATAAATTGACCCATATTGCATCATTACCTCTGTTGAGAGGCCTTGATTTTCTTGCCTCTAAGAAAATGAGGTTGTCTTTGATCAGAGCTTTTCAATTCTTGAGGGAAAAAAAAAGACTAGGTTGAGGGCCAGCCCTCAGAGTCTAGGATCAGCCAGACCTGGTTCAGACCCAGACCAATCACTTATGGGCACTGAAACCTTTGGTAAGTCTATTAACCTTTTAAGTCATGTGTTTCTTCATTAACTTAATGACATGAATAATAGTCCCCACCTTATTAGGTTATCTTAAGAATTAAATGAGATAACGTGTGACTGCCTAACACAAAGCATTCAATAAATGTTAACCACTTTCTAAATGAAAGTTGTGTCATGGTGACTAAGATGAGCTTCCCACGGTGGCGCCAGTGGTTAAGAAAGCACATTCCTATGCAGAAGGGATAAAGACTAGGGTTCAATCCCAGGGTCGGGAAGATCCCCTGGAGAAGGACATGGCAACCCACTCCAGTATTCTTGGAAAATCCAATGGGCAGAGGAGCCTGGTGGGCTACAGTCCATAGGCTGCGCAGAGTTGGACTGAGCAGGCTTGTCAGACACAGAGCAACTTAGCACACACACATACTTCCATGGATACAACCAGATTCTGAAAAAAAAGTCCAAAAAGAATTCCAGGAAAAGAAATCTAATTGTGCATAGAAACACCTCACTTATTCAGGTTTTACCAGAAATAGCAGATCAAGCAAGGTATGCCGAAATTGGCTCGGTGTTGTGGGTGATTCCTGCTGTGGCTACCTCTGCGAGCCCTCCCTCCCTGAAAAACAGAGCCGATGTTAAAGTCAGTCTGTGAATGTGATGTAACAGTAGAAAGAAATTCGATTCTGCTTTAGCTGACAGTTTTTGAAGGTAAGCCATTCAACAACCTTGGTATATCAATATCAGAAATAATTAACTTCTTCTACAGTGTGCATTAGGGTAAGCCAGTATTACTGTCATCATCATCATCATTATCATTTCAACTGTTATCACATGATTTGAGAATCACTCTACATGATTATCTTTGAGGTTCTCTTTTATTTCTAACTATGTCTTTTTAACATTTAAAAATGGTTTATATTAAAAAATTCAAAACGGTTACACTGAAATTTTTTAGATTAAGGAAGAACAATAAAACATATAATACATCCATGTATTCCTCAACCCAACTTGAAAAGTAGATCAGGAGTACATGTGACTGGTGTGATCAGTTGGTCAAAATGATCAACTGGTGTGCTCAGTTGGTCAAATGGTGAAGTACATTTGACTGCAATGGTCTCCCACACTGCAGGCGGACTCTTTACCAGCTGGAGTGGGTAGCCTATCCCTTCTCCAGCGGATCTTCCCACCCAGGAATTGAACCAGGGCCTCCAGCATTGCAGTGGGATTCTTTACCAACTGAGCTATCAGGGAAGCCCTCTAGATTAAGGAAAAAGAATAAAATATGAAATACATCCATGTATTCCTCAACCAACTTGAAAAGTAGGTCGGAAGTACATTTGACACTCTCATAATGTACTTGTTATTTTACCATTCTCTGATTTTCATACTTATCTCTAACCTGTTGAGTCTTGTATGTTTTTAAGCAAAGGGATTCCTACATTAGATATTTATCTGTTGCTCTGTTCCCTCAGCATTGTCTTGAACTTTGTCAATGTTGACATGCAGCTATTGAAAATATAATTTTGACTTTTGTTGTGGTCATAGTCCATTCTCCCATCTCCATTCTCCTATCTATAGATATTGATGTTTCTTCAGATTCTTGTTTTACTTTGCTTTTGCTAAGATAAACTTTGCTGTTATCAATCACCTTGTTGATATCTACTGTGAGCGGTTTTCTAGATTGTGCTTCTAGGAGAAAAATGTCATTTTAGGTATTTGCTTTTTAACATAATAATAAATGCAAAACCATTTTCTAAAGTGGTTGAACTAATTTACATGTCCATCAGAAGTATGTAATGTAATATAATCAACACATTTAATACAATCAGACATTTAAAATTTTTGTCAATCCATTAGGTATAAAATAATATCACTTGGCTTTGAAATTTCTTGGTTTCTAATGACCATAAGTATTGGCAATTCATGATTCCTGTTTTGAAAAGTTTTGTCTAGAATTCTGCCTATTTTTCATTAGGGTTTCTTGTCTTTTTTCTCATTGGTTTCTAAGAGTTTATTAAACATTTTGGGTGCCCCATTTTTACTGGTTATATGTAGTGACAGTATGTTCCAGTTTAAGAGCTCTCTTTAGAGAGTCATTTGATAAGCAGAATGTATTCATCTTTTCCTTTGTAAGTTTTGCTTTACTCTAAGATTTATTTTAGAAAATCTTACCCTATTACAAAGGGTAAATTTTTATCTAAATTTTTTTTGATGGTGCCTTTCACATAAGGCCTTAACATACCTGGAGTTGATTTTTATGTAGGGAGTACAGGAGAGGCCCAATTTCATATTTTTACAAGTGCATAACTTCACTAACAGTTAGAACTGGACGTGGAACAACAGACTGGTTCCAAATAGGGAAAGGAGTACGTCAAGGCTGTGTATTGTCACCCTGCTTATTTAACTTCTATGCAGAGTACATCATGAGAAACGCTGGACTGGAAGAAACACAAGCTGGAATCAAGATTGCTAGGAGAAATATCAATAACCTCAGATATGCAGATGACACCACCTTTATGGCAGAAAGTGAAGAGGAACTAAAAAGCCTCTTGATGAAAGTGAAAGAGGAGAGTGAAAAAGTTGGCTTAAAGCTCAACATTCAGAAAACTAAGATCATGGCATCTGGTCCCACCACTTCATGGGAAATAGATGGGCAAACAGTGGAAATCAAAGCAGCCATGAAATTAAAAGACTCTTATTCCTTGGAAGGAAAGTTATAACCAACCTAGATAGCATATTGAAAAGCAGAGACATTACTTTGCCAACAAAGGTTCATCTAGTCAAGGCTATGGTTTTTCCAGTGGTCATGTATGGATGTGAGAGTTGGACTATGAAGAAGGCTGAGCACAGAAGAATTGATGCTTTTGAAGTGTGGTGTTGGAGAAGACTCTTGAGAGTCCCTTGGACTGCAAGGAGATCCAAGGAGATCCAAGGAGATCCAGTCTATTCTGAAGGAGATCAGCCCTGGGATTTCTTTGGAAGGAATGAGGCTAAAGCTGAAACTCCAGTACTTTGGCCACCTCAAGCGAAGAGTTGACTCATTGGAAAAGACTCTGCTGCTGGGAGGGATTGGGGGCAGGAAGAGAAGGGGACGACAGAGGATGAGATGGCCGGATGGCATCCCTAACTCGATGGACCTGAGTCTGGGTGAACTCCAGGAGTTGGTGATGGACAGGGAGGCCTGGCGTACTGCGATTCATGGGGTCACAAAGAGTCGGACACAACTGAGCGACTAAACTGAAACTGAACCTCACTAATTTGGAGTTCACTTTTCTCATAAAACTTTTCATTTAGGTGTGGGTCTGTTTCTGAATTTCCTCTTCTGCTCCACTGATCTACTTGCCTACCCCTGTTCTGATATCACACTATCTTAATTGCTAGAGTTTTTAAGAAGTTGATACCTGGTAGGGAAATCTGTTCCCCCCCGCCATTCTTTTTTCACAATCTTGAGCATTCTTTAATTAACTGTCAAATTCAACTACCATTGGCATTTTTGAATGGAATTGTACTGATCTATAGAGAAATCTTGGGATAAATTATATTTTTATGATATTAATGTTTTTATCCTGCCATGTAGTTGAAGAATGCCTATCAAAATGGTTTCCCATTTTTTTCCTTAAAGATCTGGCAGATATTCTGTTTGGTTTACTCCTATTTGTTTTATGTTTTATGTTGCTACCATCATCATATTTTTTATACTTTCTAGCTGCTAATGGTGTTTAGAAAGGCTATTCACCTCTATATTTTGTAACAGGAAACTTTTAAGACTCTTTTTAATTTTTGTAATTTTTTTGTAGATAAAAAGACTGCATATTGTGTGAAATGTCCAAAACAGGCAAATCTATAGTAGATTCTTGTTTGCCTAGGGCTGGGATAGAGGGTTGCAGGGAAATGGGGAATGCTTCTAGTAGGTATGAGGTTTCTTTCAGAAGATTGGAAGTGTCATAAAATTGATTTGGTGATGGCTGCAAAACTCTGTGATATAATCAAAATCATTGTATACTTTAACAGGTAAATTGTACAACATAAGACTTATATCTCAATAAAGCTTTTTATATAAGAAGAAACTAGACAAATGTCATATGATTGGATGTTAGAAACCATACTCTGCATAATCATGAATCAAGGATGAAATCTCAATAGAAATTAAAATATATTTAGACCTAAATAGTAAAAATACTATATAAAAACTTGTGAGATTAGATAACGCTTCCTTAGATGAAAAGTTGCAGACATTTTACAAGTGGTTGTATAAGAAAATTAGAGGCTGGCTGATATTGAATAAGCTAAGCACTCAACTTGGTTTGACAATAACAAACCCCAAGATAGAAGGATGAGAAAAGTAACAGCAGGTTTTAAAGAGATGGAAAGTAACTTTACACTATAGAGTCTCAATAAAACTGAATACTGGTTTTCTTAAAGGACTAATAAAATTAACAAACTTTTGACAAGACTTATTATGAATAAAAGCAGGAAAGGAGCCAATAAATACATCAGAAATAACAATGAGAATAACCACAGGGCTGTCAAGATTAGAAAGATAATAAAATTAGTCATGATTTAGTCTAAGATATTTGAAAATAGATATAGACAAATTCTTAGAAAAAGTATAACTAATAATTTGACTCAGAAGAAATAGAAAATTAATCATTAAAGAAACTGAGATTATGTAATTTAAATTTGTTTTCCCCTCATTAAAATCTTCCGCTATTTTTATTATTCTCATCCTCCAATTTCTAGATTTGTTATTGTCAAAGTTGAATGTTTAGTTTTTCAGTGGACACTTGCCTTTTGTATTGAAGATTTGTGTTTTCCATAAATTTTGGAAAACTCTTAGCCTTCAATATTGCCTTTCCCTCAGTTTCTCATCTTGAGTTTCAGGAAACTTGATTAAATATGTGTTGTGTCTTCTACTTCTATCCTCCGAACCTCTTCCTTTTTCTCTTATTTTCCTCACTCCCCATGATGCATTCTGGAAAATTCCTTCAGAGTGAGCATCTAATTCATAATATCTTTGGTTTTTTAGAATTTTCAATGAAAAACATCCATTGAGTTTTTTTTTAATTTTATTTTATTTTTAAACTTTACATAATTGTATTAGTTTTGCCAAATATCAATTCAAATACTGTATATTAATTCTTTTCTCAATTTTAGAAATTCCATTTGGTACTTTTCCAAATCTACTTCATTATTTGATTGTCTCTTGCTCCTAACTTATAGTTTAATTCCCTATTACATTTTTCTAATTATACTACACATGGTTTATTTATGTTCTGCATTTTATGATTTTATTACCAAAGCTTTGTTGCTGTCATTCTATGGCTTTTATTTTAACTAGCTCAAATTCCACTTGTTGCTGTGATGTTCCACTGTGAGCACATATTTCTTAGAATTCTGCCCTTCCAGAGAATATTTTGTTTGCTTCTGCCTGTTGTCTGGAGGCTCAATAAAATTGGGATCGATTTAAAACAAGTTCTTACCCCGAGGGACTTTTGGACAACAATGAGACAAGTTTCATGATTAAAAATCTTCTTTATCCGTTCTCAAAGTAGAGCAACCCAGTTCAGTTTCCTTGATGTTTCCAGATGTAGCACATGTATACAAAGAACACTTCTATTTTATCCTTCCAGTAAGGATAAGGTGTTTTGAAGTTCCTTTTTCTTTCATGCCTTGTGTCTTCCGTAGCCATTTATGAGGAAAAAGCCAGATTCAGTATTACCTACCTCTCTAGATCCCTCTTTCCTTTGTGTTTCTTTTTCTCTGGGAATCTTTTACTTTTTAAAAGAAGGAAGCTCAGTAATTCAGTTAAAAATATGAGAGTTTTCTCCTCATATATTACAGCATAGTTTTTTAAAATTTCAGTGTGAGCACCCTTTTGTGTGTAATTCTCTTGCCTGGAAAATCCCATGGGCGGAGGAGCCTGGTAGGCTGCAGTCCATGGGGTCGTGAAGAGTCGGACACGACTGAGCGACTTCACTTTCACTTTTTATTTTCCTGCATTGGAGAAAGAAATGGCAACCCACTCCAGTGTTCTTGCCTGGAGAATCCCAGGGATGGGGGAGCCTGGTGGCTGCCGTCTATGGGGTCACACAGAGTCGGACACGACTGAAGTGACTTAGCAGCAGCAGCATAGGGATATGTGTCCGCGCATGCACGCTTACGCACGCACATTCCTGCACACATGCATGCAGGGAATTAGCTATTCCGCCATACTTCTGGAAGCAGGAAGTCTTTTAGACTATGATTTTTCTATGTCTTCTGAAAGTATCCCTTGCACTACAGTATAAAATAATTTGTGTGTGAGATTAAATTGTCTGCTAGTATCTCCTTGATGCATGTTCATGTATTCTCATTTGCCAAACAAATAAGGAGAAAAATTCAACTCTCAGACTTCCTGGATAATATGTATAGTTTTTACTGTCAGATTTCAAGTACACTATGCTTACATTCTATAACTTAACTCTTTAATGCCTAGGGGAAGACAAACCTATGTTGCGATATAGGCAAACTTTTAGGTTCTGAAACAGAACTTGTTGTCTATTAGCAGCCCCAAAGAGCTCCCAAAGTTTAAAAAAAATTTGTTGATTAGAAATGAAATTTCAGTATCCTATTATGGCAGCAAATAAACAAAAGAGGAGGCGGTACAGGAAAATAGAAATTTTATACTAGTATCTTGAGCCCTCATACCAGTTTGATGTTTGAAGTAAGTAATTTGATTCAATCAAACATATTAGTAGAGAATTAGGAACAGTGGCTCCACAAGGAATTTGTAGTCTTTAGTAATCTAGGGATAGGGACAATATTGATGTGCCCTGCTTGAGGGAATTATACCAACCTGATCAAGATCATGGACTTGGAAATCATAGAAGCCTCAGTTTGAATTCCTTAACCTGTTGCTTGACCTCTCTAAGCCTCCCTTTCTTTTTCTGAAAATAAGGGTGCTATTAGAAATTATGTATATGACTGTTGTAAGAACTGACAACACTGTATTTGATAAGAATTGACAAGCACTTATCACAGTTTATGATATTGTGAAAGCTCAAAAAATTGTGTTTCATGATAATTATGATTCAGGACTGTTTGTCTAGGATGGAGTGATACTATCCATCCCTTCAATGATGAACCCACTGGACAGGGGCCAAGGTTAACTCTTATAATTCCAGAATAGTGATTAGGGGTGCTCCAAAAGATGTTGGAAAATTCCCCAGATATCCTTGAAATAAACATGTTTCCAGTCCATAACACAAGACAACTGCATTATAAGACATCATGTTGAAAGGAAGAAAATTATTGAAGAGAACTGAAAAAACAAACAGCTAGACCTCATCCCAATTTCTAAATAGTAGAGACCACCCTTGCATAGACAGGGACAAAATGATGGCCCATTATTTAACATAGTCTATGTTCAGCAAAGCAAGGAGTGAATTTCCTTTTGATCTGTTGTTGGATGACAAGGCTAGTTTGAAAAGGACAACGAAATGTATATTAAGAAATCAAGAGACCTAAAACGTGTTTAACTGCAGAGATGCTAAAAGCAAGGCAAAATGTGTGTGCCAATAGTGCAACTTGATCCAAACTGCATTTGGACTGAGCCTGTAATAAATTGTCAGAGCCAGCCTTTGCATTCACTTAAGCTAATACCAAGTGTCTCATTTCTACAAAGTAAATCACAGTGGCTTTGGTACTTTATTTTCCATCTTGTGTATAAGTAAACTGCAGGATCAATTGGGAGGTAGAATCAATCTGCTATTTATTACCTTGAAATGTGACACCCTATTTTAAGTGCCCTATTCCCTTATGATTTTGCTTGAGAACAGTATTATGTCCAAACAATATAGAAACCAGCTTTACAGCTCCTGGGTTTTTTTACATCAGCCTGGATGGATTTATATTGTATATAACTTTCAGAACCTAAATAAGTTACTTAGTGGTTTTGAAACAAGCATGTAAACGAGGAAGAGTCATTTGGGATTTGGGGAGTCTTAAATCTTAGCAGAATGCACTCATGACCAGAGCATTTTTTTTTTCATCATCAAAAAAAAAAATATGTGTAGGACTCCCATTGACCCACCGATCATGGCTTAATGTTCCAAAGAAAATAAATAAAAATCTCATGTCTAGGGAAAAGAGTTAGGCTTCGTGGGGATTCTGTCATCTTGTCATTACACTTTGCAAAGAAACCTTGGCCTGTAATTTATGGGTTTCAGAAAGAATGCCTCCTCACACTGCTGGGAGGTTGAAAGGGCAAGAGATCTGATGTATATCAGAAAGGTTAAACCTAATCTTTGTGACCTGCCACCCGCTTTTCCTGATTAAAACACGAGGCACTGGGGCCCAGCAAAGATTCTTACTCTAAAGGACTGTCTGTATCTTGGTCCTTGATCTTAGTCTTGAGTCTTGGTTTATTTCAAAAAGGTCATTATTGGGCTTGGTGGTGACTGCACACAAAGTCTCTAGCAAGTGTGATAAAACATTTTTAAATGCCCCAACCTGAGTTAGATGAAACTGAAGAGAAACTGACAGTAATGAAAAGCTGGTGACAAGCTTGATCCCCATAAATTTGTATTTTATTAGGGCTTAAACTTAAGGTTAACCAGAAAGAGAAGGGAAGAAAAGAGACGAAAACCTTAAAGGTGGTTCAAGAAAGATCATGGCAACATCAAGTTTCTCCTTAGCTAGCTAAGATGGCAGTGGGCTGTTTCTTTCTTTCTCGCTCTGTAAATGTGTACACTTCATTATGTGTAAGTTCTTAAACCTTTCATGATAACAGCATCTCATATGGAATTCATCCAGGACTTCTTGGAAGATATACTTAAGAAGGAAGGATGGTTTCTTCCTTTATAATAGTGTATTAGTCCTCTAATATTTCAGGACGCAACTCACTTTAGCCTGTCCTTATCCTTCAGAAAGCCTGAACTGTATATTCTAAGCTTTGGCATCATCTCCCATGGGCCAAGTCCTTTACGACAAAACATGAATTAAAAAGGAATTAATATATATGCTGGATGTAATTTAAACCAGAGGGCAATTGTATGTGTATGAAAAAGTTCCTTTTTTCCTCTTCATCCTTTTAGACCCCCAAAACTTTGTCTAAAACAGTTAATGTGTTCTGGGATTTATAGGAAAATTTATTATCTTAAAGATAAAATAAAATTTTACATTGTATACAGCCTAGGACAGGCTCTGAGAATAAACGTAATTCTCCTAAATTATAAGGAAACATAATTTCTGGGTAAGTTCTTGTATCACTGCCATGTAACCTTCAGTCAACCTAGAAATCACAAGGGACTTTTGATTCTAAACAGTAAAGTTCGAGAGAGTCTTATATCCACAGCGACCAAATTCATAAGTTTACTTAAAGACAAAATGGGCGTGGGGGTGGGGAAATGAACAGAACACAAAGACAGACAAATTAGTCATCTCTTATCACAGCGAGCCAATGTTAATTAAAACATCATTGCAAATGTATATCAGCAAGGAAACTTCTGCCGGTTTAGGAAGCATGTACCTATATAATCATAAAGATATCTTGGTTATTTATCAGCTGCTTGGATCTTATCCTTTGCCTCAGCAAGCAAGTCACCGCTCTCATTTTATTACAGGCGCTCGACATAATCCATCATAAAGAGGAGGGAAACGTATGGGACCTTGTTTGGACTTCTGTAATGAATCCTTCAGAATGATTCCTTCAGAAGGAATACTATTTCCTTCAAAAGTTCTTTAGGGTTTTACTGCAGTCTGTTTGTGTATTCTCCCCAGTAATCATGTGAGCAATATTCATATTGGTAAAATGGCTTTGAAGGGTTCTTGCCTCAGAAAATTGCTGATTGACCACGCATGCCAGTGATTAACGGTGTTCTTGTATAGCTGGGCTCCTCTGGCATGCTGGCTGCTTCTTGCGTGAGGAGGGTGTAGGATGGCCTCTTTCCCAGAGCCCAGGGCTCCTCCCCATTGTTGTTTTGTTTGGTTTTCTTTTCAATGAAAGATTTGCCACTAGTGATTCTCACTCTCCAACTGCCAAAATCCCTTTAACTCCTCTCTGGTACACAAACCAGAGGTTTGAAGCCCAGGGCCCGTGTGCCAGGTTTGGCTCACAGCTGGGTTTTGCTGGTTGTGCACAGTTAAAAAATACTGCCAAAAGAATGTGTAAATGCTTAAAAATGATAAGTTTTCACATCCAATGCTGGGTTTATAGAGTAGTTGTTAGATTTTTTCCCCCCCAAATCATGGAAACCACTGTACCAAATTTTCCTCTTGAAAGATTAGAAGAACTAGCCATCTGGGCCCACCTTCCTGCATGGCAGCCAACCTCATCCTGCATGGTGAAGGGTATCTAAATGCAGCCCCATTATTTAGGATAGTTGATTTTAATCATTGAAGTACCCGCCTGGCTCTTTTATAGGCTCTGAATTTGGTGCCTATATCTGAGATAACCAGTTCTAGAGTCAAGGTATCGGGAAGTTAGTTTGTTGTTGAATTAACAGGAGATTAAGCAGTAGATATGTGAATTTCAATTTGTTTCATGTTGCCTTTAGTTTCTTAGGACTCCTTTTCCAGGCATGCCTAACTCTTCTAAGCTATTTTGTAGTCATAATCATTAAAAGTAACTTATTTGAGGACTTATGTGATGGTCCAGTGGTTAAGACTTCACCTTCCAATGTCAGGGGTGTGGGTTCAATCCCTAGAGCTAAGATGCCACATGGCTTATGGCAAAAAAATCAGAACATAAAACAGAAGCAGTATTGTAACAAATTCAGTAAAGACTTTTTAAAAATGGTCCACATCAAAAAGTATTAAAAAAGCAAAAACAGGCTTATTCATCTTTCCCTCCCTCAGCCCCAGACATGAGGTCTAAGTCCATGCACTGTGTGTATTCTATGATTTGATGAATGAGGGAATGAGTGAGTGAATGAGACTCTTGTTAGAGGCTAACAGAATTTACATCTGATAAGTATATGAAAATATATTACTTGAAGACTTCCTCTACCTCTTGCTCTAATGATGACTGCTGAATCTCCCCTCTAACCTATACTCATTCCTCTGAAACCCCAGTGCCAAAACCACGAGGCATGTAATCCTTCTTAGACAAATTAATTATTAATAGTTGATGAAGTTTCAAAAATGGTAGCTAACGTCTATTGAACGCGTATGATGTACCAGGCACTGATCTAAGTACTTTCTATGAATTAACTCAAAACTTTAGTATCATTTTACACATGAGAAAACCACAACAGAAAGATTTTTTTACCTGAGTCTAGTAAAATTTGGAGCAGGCCTGTGAACCAGGTACGTAGGCTTTGGTTTTTATTTGTTCATTTTTGGTTTTGGCTTTATAAGTAAGGTATTATTTTTTGAACTGCAATCATATACTGGCTGTGCATCTCTGTAGGGGAGGGTATACTTCCTTAAGCCTGACTTCATTGTCTCAATCAGTTTAACCTTACGAGTAAAAAAGGTAAACCTATCTAGTTATGACTAGACTTTAATTTTAGGAGGATTTTAAAGAGCCAGTGGGCAGTAGGAACAGGAATCACATGAGCCCAGAGTATCTGGCCTTTAGAGAGTTGCTCCTTTTGATATAGAGGCTCTTGGTATTGTTAGATGATGCTAACTGCTATAAGTAATAGACCCAGTCTATATATTGCTAAGTCGCTTCAGTTGTGCCCGACTCTGTGCGACCCCATAGACGGCAGCCCACCAGGCTCCCCCGTCCCTGGGACTCTCCAGGCAAGAACACTGGAGTGGGTTGCCATTTCCTTCTCCAATGCATGAAAGTGAAAAATGAAAGGGAAGTTGCTCAGTCGTGTCCAACTCTTCTCGACTCCATGGATTGCAGCCTACCAGGCTCCTCCATCCATGGGATTTTCCAGGCAAGAGCAGTGGAGTGGGGTGCCATTGCCTTCTCCGCAGTCTATATATATATAATGGTGCAAATGTAGAAGTATAGTTTTCGCTTGTGTAGACTTAGGTAGGCATTCTGGTTAAGTGGGCAGTTCTCCTCCATACAAATATGCAGGGATTCAGGCTGATGAAACCTCTTTCATTTTCAACCCATTATGTAAGATGTTGTGAGAATGCTGCCCTTTCATCCAAGCAGAAGCAGAGAATATAGAGGAACCCACAGATGAAGGTTTTATGGACCAATCCTGGAAGTGACTCATATCACATCCTGCCATGTTCATTGATGTGAATTTTATTATTTGACGAAGAATTGATGCTTTTGAACTGTGGTGTTGGAGAAGACTCTTGAGAGTCCCTTGGACTGCAAGGAGATCCAACCAGTCCATTCTGAAGAAGATCAGTCCTGGGTGTTCTTTGGAAGGAATGATGCTAAACCTGAAACTCCAGTACTTTGGCCACCTCATGTGAAGAGTTGACTCATTGGAAAAGACTCTGATGCTGGGAGGGACTGGGGGCAGGAGGAAAAGGGGATGACAGAGGATGAGATGGCTGGATGGCATCACCGACTCGATGGACGTGAGTTTGAGTGAACTCTGGGAGTTGGTGATGGACAGGGAGGCCTGGTGTGCTGTAATTCATGGGGTCGCAAAGAGTCAGACACGACTGAGCGACTGAACTGAAGTGAACTGAACTTTAAATGAAATCCCATGGACGGAGGAGCCTTGTAGGCTGCAGTCCACGGGGTTGCTGGGAGTCGGACGTGACTGAGTGACTTCACTTTCACTTTTTACTTTCATGCATTGGAGAAGGAAATGGCAACCCACTCCAGTGTTCTTGTCTGGAGAATCCCAGGGACTGGGGAGCCTGGTGGCTCAGACATGACTGAAGTCGGACACGACTGAAGCAACTTAGCAGCAGCAGCAGCAGCAGTAACTTTAAATGAACACTGAGAAATGTAGGTTTGCTGTTTGCCAGGAAGAACAGAAAACAAGGACTTTGGTGGACAGTTCACCACCATCTCTTATCATTCCTGAAGTGGAAGATATTTATGTAAGGAAGATTTGCCTAGACTATATGTTTAAGAAACACCAACATTATACAACCAATTATACAACCAATTCAGAGTCTTTGAAAGTTTGTAGGCATACTGTTTTTTAGAAATTGTGCTGAGAGGTATCTTTGGAAAACATTTTAGTACCAGCAGTATTCATTGAAAGATCAACACTCCAAAACTCTAGGGAATGAGTCTTTATAGAGAATATTAGAGAATTTTTTAAAAAACTTAGAGAAAATTGAGAATATTTTTTCAGAGTCCTTTCCATACATCCCAAATTAACAGATATAGCTCTAGGGTCACTACTAATGCAATCAAAGTGTTGGTCAGTTTCTGCTTCCTTTGTAGGGGGCAAGAGATAGCAAAACAAAATTTCATACATTTGACTTTTGATATTGATAATGTTTCCCAGGAAAATTTTATTTTATCTTTGTTAGTTTGTCTTGCTTTTCCATGAAGTCTAAAGGATAAAATGAAGGAAAGACAAGTTGTGAAAACTTGATCAACCTGAAAATTTATCTATTGGGCATTCCTTCTTTGCTTTAACTGGCAGGAACTAAGACCAAATAGAAATTTTTCTGACTCATCTTCAGCTTGATGTTTTCACACCACTGTTTGTCTTCTGATGAAAGCTGTGTAGGACATCCTTAGCTCTGAGAGTATGGTCTCTAACTATCATTTCCACTGAAGAAAGGGCTTATTCCAAGTCTTATGGGCAAATAAGGTCTATTTCCTTAGCAAGGCATGCCTATACAATTTTTTTTTTATTCCAGAAAGGAAAAAAGATGTAAAAGATTACTGAGTTTATGTCAAAAGGACTCAGAAGTCAGAGAACTCAGAAGATTCCCAGTAGCCAAAATGGGATAACTGGAGCATTAAATGCGTAATAAGTACAATAGATTGAATATATTATAAATGCTGAAATGCATGAGATCATATTGATATGAAAACCACCACACAAACACATAAACAGCTAACAACCAAAGTCTCAGTGTTCCTCTTTGGAGGTTGGTAGGAAGCATATTATTTTGAAAAAATAATAAAGAAAATAATTAAGCATTGGTCCTGCATTTCATCTATGAATTGTTCATTAAGGTAATCAAGTAGTTAATTATTAATAGTAAATGGCAATTTCTCTTTATAGAAGTATCACAGCTTCTGGAACAAATGAATGATAAAATTAGAACAGCACTGTTTTGTGGTCCCTAATGAGATAATTGGAGAAGGAAATGGCAACCCACTCCAGTATTCTTACCTGGGCAATCCCATGGACAGAAGGGCCTAGTGGGCTATAGTTCATAGGGTCACAAAAGAGTCAGATACGACTTAGCACCTAAGCAACATCGAGATAATGGGTTTAGGTACTAATTAGCAATGACTGCTAAGATCCCAGAAAGAAAGACACCAGATTTTAGGTGCCTCCCATTGGAAGAATACATTTCTTAAGAAGTAACCTTGATGATGTTTTGTTTTGCTTTTTAATTGACTCTTCTTAAGTACAGAGAACGGAATGGTGGTTTCCACAGGCAGGGGTAAGCAGTGAGGGAAATGAGTGAAGGTAAAAAAAAAAAACAGCAAGAGTCTCTGAAATTTTAGTAAAAGGCTTTAAAAATATACTCTATCTTTTAAATTTCTGTATTCTAAGTTGCTTACTGAGATCAAAGCTCTGAAAACCCCTTTTCCTAGTGATTTGCTATGCTTCCTGTTATTGTGTAACAGGCACTGTGTAGCTTCTTTAGATTTCTTTGCCTTGGCGGTCAGGAAGCTCAAGTTTTATGCTTAATTTAGATTTTACTGCATATAAATTCCTACTGAAAAAATTTAATATGATCAGACCTCTAGAAATAGCTACCAACATACTAGAAATGTAGGGAGCAGAGGAAATCTTCAAAAACACCATGGAGATAGAAAGAGTAAAATCCAAATTGTGGGAAACATGTAGGACAAATAATATGGTTTCCTCTACAAATGAATTACAAAAATGTAGCTTAAAATAGTTGTAAAGAGCAATCAAATACAATGCATGAATGTTGCATGGATCCAAATTTAAATAAAAACATATTTACTTTTATGCGGTATTTATGAGAAAATTGGAGAAATGTGACTACTGATTGGCTATTGAATGTAATTAAAAATCATTGTCAATTCTGACTGCAAAAGTGGTATTATGTGTGTGTTTTATGAGTCTTTATATTTTAGAGATACATACTAAAATATTTATGGGTCAAATTACATATGCCTGGGATTTGCTTCAAAATAACTGAGTGAGAAAGATTAGGGTAAATGAGATTGACCATGAAGTAATGATTGCTAAAGATAGATAATTGATATGAGGGCTCCTTGTTGAATAAATGTTTAAAATTTTAGAAGTTTAGAAAGAAAAGAAAAAAGAAATGAAAATAAAAGGAAAAAACAAGAGTGGTTAACAGGGAAGGCTCAGAGCCAAGCTGCCTGGGGTCAAATCGTATTTTTATCATTGTGAGCTGTGTGATCCCAGGCAAGGGGGTCCTGACAATTACCTAAGCTTTTGCTACCTTGGATTCCTGACCTGTAAAATGGGTTTAGTAATAGCACTCATTTCTTTAGGCTGTTTATTTATTTATTTAAATCTGCGGTGAGTCTTCGCTGCTGTGCAGGCTTTCTCTAGTTCCAGGAGGTGGGGGCTACCCTCCAGTTGTGGTGTGAGGGATTCTCATTGCAGCAGTGTCTCCTGATGCGGAGCACAGGCTCTAAGTGCAAGGCTCAGGAGCTGTGGTACATGGGCTTAGGTGCTCCACAGCATGTGGGATCTTCCTGGACCAGGGATCGAACTGGTGGCCCTGACATTGCAAGGTGGATTCTTAACCACTGGACCACTAGGGAAGCCCACTCATTAGGTTTTGAGTAATAAATAAGCTGGGAGGCAGTTTGTACATTTCTGACATGAAACAGATGCTCATAAGTGTTTGCTATTATTATAATTATCATTAGACACACCATCATTAGACATGGCTTTAGACATGCCATTTACCCTGGAACTGATTGTGTCATGGGGAGCACATCCATGGTACCAGGGCAGGTTTTGGTTACCTGAACCAGAATGGACCCCTGTGGGCCTCCAAGGTAACCAAATCTTCTTCTTTAGCCAAGATGGCACACAGAATTTAGGCCATAATTTTGAAACCTGCTCTCTGGCCTTTTGGTGTTCTGGCTTCCCAATTCAATCTGTTTCCAGTAACACATTAACCCTTCATCCATTCTTGTCTTTGTTTCTTTGCTTTTGTTGATATCTCATCTCTTCACGAAAATTAGAGATGCCAAGGGAACATTTCATGCAAAGATAGACACAATAAAGGAGATAAATGGCATGGAGTTAACAGAAGCAGAAACTATTAAGAAGGGGTGGAAGAATACACAGAACTATATAAAGAAGATCTTAATGACCCAGATAACCATGATGGTATATTCAGTCACCTAGAGCCAGACATCCTGGAGTATGAAGTCAAGTGGGCCTTAGGAAGCATCACAGTGAACAAAGCTAGTTGAGATGATGGAATTCCAGCTGAGCTATTTCAAATCCTAAAAGATGATGCTGTTAAAGTGCTGCACACAATATGCTAGCAAATTTGGTAAACTTGGCAGTGGCCACAGGACTGGAAAAGGTCAGTTTTCATTCCAATCCCAAAGAAAGGCAATGCCAAAGAATGCTCAAACTACTGCACAATTGCACTCATCTCACACACTAGCAAAGTAATGCTCAAAATCCTTCAAGCTAGGCTTCAACAATATGTGAACTGAGAACTTCCAGATGCTCAGGTTGGATTTAGAAAAGGCAGAGGAATCAGAGAGCAAATTTCCAACACCCATTGTATCATAGAAAAAGCTAGAGAATTCCAGAAAAAAAATCTTCTACTTCATTGACTATGCTAAAACCTTTGACTGTGTGATCACAGCAAACTGTGGAAAATTCTTAAAGAGATAGGAATACTAGACCACCTGACCTGCCTCCTGAGAAATCTGTATGCAGGTCAAGAAGCAACAGTTAGAACTGGGCATGGAACAATGAACTAGTTCCAAATTGGGAAAGGAGTACCTCAAGGCTGTATATTGTCACCTTGCTTATCTAACTTATATGCATAGTACATCATGTGAAATGCCTGGCTGGAAGAAGCACAAATTGGAATCAAGATTGCAGGGAGAAATATCAATAACCTTAGGTATGCAGATGACACCACCCTTATGGCAGAAAGCAAAGAGGAATTAATGAGCCTCTTGATGAAGGTGAAAGCGGAGAGTGAAAAAGCCGGCTTAAAACTCAATATTCAGAAAACTAAGATCATCGCATCTGGTCCCATCCCTTCATGGCAAATAGATGGGGAAGCAATGGAAACAGTGACTAACTTTATTTTCTTAGGCTCCAAAATAACTGTGGATGGTGACTACAGCCATGAAATTAAAAGACTCTTGCTCCTTGGAAGAAAAGCAATGACAAACCTAGACAGCACATTAAAAAGGAGAGATGATACTTTTCCTACAATGGTCCATCTAATCAAAGCTATGGTTTTTCCAGTAGTCATGTATGGATGTGAGATCTGGACAATAAAAAAGGCTGAGCACTGAAGAACTGATGATGCCTTCGAACCGTAGTGTTGAAGAAGACTCTTGAGAGTCCCGTGGACAGCAAGGAGATCAAATCTGTCAATCCTAAAGTAAATCAACCCTGGATATTCATTGGAGGGACTGATGCTGAAGCTCTAATACTTTGGCCTCCTGATGTGAAGAGCTGATTCATTGGAAAAGATCCTGATGCTAGGAAAGATTGAAGGCAGGAGGAGAAGGGGACAACAGAGGATGAGATGGTTTGATGGTATCACTGACTCAATGGACATGAGTTTGAGCAAACTCTGGGAGATGGTGAAGGGTAGGGAAGCCTCGCATGCTGTAGTCCATGGGTCTCAAAGAGTTGGACACAACTGAGGGAATGAACAACAACAGGTCTAGAAAGTCTTTCTTCGTCCTCTGCCAAGCTTGGTCATTCTGAATGTCTGGGTCCTATCCGTGTTGGCCAAAGAACCCTTTCCTGAATGAAAGTCTACTCTGACCTCCTCCTCCTCCTCCATACTGCAAGATATTGACTGTATGTACCATGCAATCTAGTTTTTCATTATGTTGTGCTCAAAAGAGATCCTACTGTGTAATATCTTCCCAACCCTCCTTTCAGTGACATCACTTTGCTGGCTTGACATTGGCTGTATCCATGTTGAACGTATTTGTTTTTCATTGTTCAGTTGCTAAGTTGTATCCTACTCTTCACAACGCCACAGATCGCAGCTTTGGCAAGCTTCCCTGCCCCTCACCACTTCTGGAGTTTGTCCAAGTTCATGTCCATTGCATTAGTGATGCCATCCAACCATTTCATCCTCTGTCACCATCTTCTCCTTCTGCCTTCGATCTTTCCCAGCATCAGGGTCTTTTCCAACAAGTTGGCTATTTGTATCAGGTGGCCAAAGCGTGGGGAGTATTTATACCACAGCAAAGACTGCAAGCCAGTGATCTTCTTCCTTCTCTGTGAGCAGGTTATTAAACATTACCATCACAAGAGTAGTTATATGTCCCCACAGCTATCTGCAATGGACTGAATGTTTGTGTCCCCTCCAAAAAATAATTTACATGCTGAAATTCCAATCCCCAATGTGATAGTGTTAGGAGGTCAGACTTTTAAAGGTGATTAGGTCTTGAGAGTGGGGCCTTCATGAACAAGACCCTTATGGACAAGGACAAGACCCTTCATGAACAAGGACCCACAGTGCCCTTATGAAGAAACCCCAAAGCGTTGTCTGGCGCCTTCTCTGCCATATGAGGACACAGTGAGGAGTAAACAGTCTGCATCTCAGAAACATGCTCTTACCAGGATCTGACCATGCTGACTTCCAGCCTTTAAAATGCAAAAAATAAATAATGTTGTGCATAAACCACCTGGTCTATGATAATGGATTATAGAAGCCTGAACTAAAATATTTCCCCTCTCTCCATCTGCATATCTACCCTGTGCCTCACACTGAGTGGTCCATCGAAGTCTCCAATAATTGCATGAATGATTGCTGAATGCTACTTGTGTTTTTTACTTCTTCTCCCAAGTTGGCGAATGTGCATGCTAAGTTGCCTCAGTCATGTCTGACTCTGTGAGACCCTACGGACTGTAGCCCGCCAGGCTCCTCTGTCCATGGGTCTCTCCAGGCAAGAATACTGGAGTGGGTTGCCATGCCCTGCTCCAGGGGATCTTCCCAACCCAGGGATCGAACATGTGTCTCTTATGTCTCATGCATTGACAGGCTGGTTCTTTACCACTAGCACCACTTGGGAAGCCCCCTCCCAAGTTGAAAACACCTTAAAAGTAGAAACCATGTCTCATTCTCCATACTGCCTAAGAGAGTGGTGCATGCAGTAGGTGGTCAGGAAAAACGTTATCGATCGATTACAGAAAGCAGTTTAATAACATCCTCCAGTGTGAAGCAGAAGATCCACTTTTCTTGTTTTTATGGTTGACAATGCACAGATACTCAGACCCAAAGATGTGAAGGACAGTTTTACAGCTTTTTAAAGTAAACCAAAATCCTCTTTAGGCAGCATCTTTCAAGTCTTTGAACAGCCCAACAAGGTTTCCTCTATGCCAAGCCATGATCACCTTGGGGGATTTATGATGAGGTCCTTTCTCATAATTGCAGGGCTGGGCTTGAAGCGAAGTTCCTGTGCAAAGCTTTGCCTGCTTTTGGAGGCTTTATTAATCTTGGCAAATGGGAACAAGGCCAGAAGCCAGGACTGCAGCTGAGGGCCACAAGTCCCCTCCCTGTTCCTTCAGACTCAGGCACAGGCTTGGCCAGCTTCAGAGAGGTGGGGGAGAGAAGTCACTCCCACGTAAGGTCTCTGCCCGTTCAGACCCCACACCTGGCCACACTGGGAAGTAGTGGGTGGCTGTCCCTTGAAGAGGCCATTCGCCTTTAATATTTTACTTGAAGATTCTTTCTTTAATGTTTTCCCATGATGTATGGAATGTGCACAGTTTATGAAAGAAGCAATTAAGTGGGTGGAACCTGTAAATCAGGCTGATACTTAAAAGTATGCTCATTTACTGCTGTGCCATTATAATTATTCTGCTCACCCTCTCCCAGCCCACCCCTCTCCCAATCCCACTGACTCCTCAGGGGTGCAGGGTTTCTGCTTCTGAGGCTTCTTCACCCTTCCTTCTGTACATCTGAGCTTTGGGGACCATCTGAATTCAGGCTGCTTCTCCAGTGGGTAAAACTGGCCTGCCCTGTCTTTTCACCATTACTGTCATAACCAGCCTCTGCACATTTCCTTCGTAAATGTTTATAAATCTATTCCTCTCCATGAACTCATCAAACCTCAAATTCTTGTACTACCTATGGGGCTTACTTGTAAGATTCCAAGTACTGAATAAAGATTAAGGTCTTTGGAGGTAGAGGCGGCTTTCAAACTCCATCACCTTCCAAAGCAGAGCACTAGGGTCACTGTCTGAACTCTTTGAGCCATGGTTTTGTCACCAATGAAATAGCAAAATAGGGAGAATTATACCTTCCAGAAAGAGCTGTTTAGGCACTCAAATGAAGTCATGTGTTTGTACTTTAAGAGTTGGGATGTACATTCATGCATGCTAAGTTACTTCAGTCATGTCCTACTCTTTGTGACCCTATGGACTGCAGCCTGCCAGGCTCCTCTGTTCATGGGATTCTCCAGGCAAGAGTACTGAAGTAGGTTGTCATGCCCTCCTCTAGGGGATCTCCCTGACCCAGGAATCGAACATCTCATGCACTGGCAGTTGGGTTCTTTACCACTAGTACCACCTGGGAAGCCCAGTAGTTGGGGTAGGGAGTGGTAACTGCCATGCAAACTCCAAAGTCTCATTAGCTTAATCAAATAGGAGCTGATTTCTCATTCACATAAACTCTAATTGAGAGTGTGATGGGACGCCTTCCCTGCAATGACTCAGGCACTCAGGCTGCTTCCACCTGAGCTGATTTCCTTATCCAAGAGCCTCAGAGTCCTCCAGGGAGCAGTCTGCAGATGAAAGGACAGAGGACCTGGAGGTTAGGATTAAGCCTGAAGTTGCATATGTCCCTTCCATCTTGCATTCCACTGGCCAGATCAGACACCTGGCCTCATTCAACTGCAGAGGAGGCTAGAGGATGCTGTTTCTCTGCTGCTGCTGCTGCTGCTGCGTCGCTTTAGTCGTGTCCGACTCTGTGCGACCCCATAGACAGCAGCCCACCAGGCTCCCCCGTCCCTGGGATTCTCCAGGCAAGAACACTGGAGTGGGTTGCCATTTCCTTCTCCAATGCATGAAAGTGGAAAGTGAAAGTGAAGTTGCTCAGTTGTGTCCAACTCTAGCGACCCCATGGATTGCAGCCTCCCAGGCTCCTCCATCCACGGGATTCTCCAGGCAAAAGTACTGGAGTGGGGTCTCTATGCATCCACAAAGAGAAGAAAATAGGATTAAGCAAACATGTGACACTGTCTCTACTATAGGATCCAGAAAATGTCCTTCCCATCTGCAAATGGGTGGTTAGAGGGTGAAAAATCTGCCTACAATGTGGGCCACCCAGGTTTGATCCATGGGTAGGGAAGATCCCCTGGAGAAGGAAATGGCAACCCACTCCAGTATTCTTGCCTCGAGAATCCCATGGACAGAGGAGCCCAGTGGGCCACAGTCCATGGGGTCTCAGAGTCAGACATGACTGAACGACTAACATTTTCATTTTTCAGGCACATAGTTCAGAGGATCAGCCCAATAACCTAAGGTGACAAAGCAGGAAGTAGTAAATCTAGGACTCAAACCCTAATCATCTGACTCCTGGAGACTTCTCTCTGGGTACCTTATGCATTGTCACAGGGAGGGCAAATGAGATGCACTTTGTATACAAACTCTTGTCAACTGCTAGGGGGTGGGAAAGTGCTGGTGTGAAAGGCTTCTGAAGCAATGCTGTTATCGATTAGTTATGTCCGCTGGATTTAGAAGGAGGCAGTAGTATCCCTGTCACTCCTGTTCCTGCTCTAACATCCGCTCTAGTAGTGCATATTCCTGGTGTCCTGCTGCTGCTACTGCTAAGTCGATTCCGTCGTGTCCGACTCTGTGTGACCCCATAGACGGCAGCCCAGCAGGCTCCCCCGTCCCTGGGATTCTCCAGGCAAGAACACTGGAGTGGGTTGCCATTTCCTTCCCCAATTCCTGGTGTATAGTTCTCTTCAGTTCCTTTCCCAAGCAGACAGAAGTTCATAGGCCTGAATACGGCATTTTTTCCTAGTGCTGTACCAGTACTGTAAATGGACCTCTCTGTTTTTAACCCAAAAGAGTAACTAAAAGTGAACAGTCTCAAGACTAAGGCAGACCAGCGAGGGAACCATAATCCATCAGAGGCCTTCACCCGTGACATTCACTTTTTCATTTACCCGTGTTGTCCTTTCTGGCTAGGATGGTCTTTTTTTATTCTATATTTTTCTACCTACCAAAATCTAATTTGTACCCTAATGTCCACCTCAAATGCAGGCTCCTCCTTCAGAAAATTTCCTTCTAGCCTTAACAGCGGAGAAGGCAATGGCACCCCACTCCGGTACTCCTGCCTGGAAAATCCCATGGATGGAGGAGCTTGGTAGGCTGCAGTCCATGGGGTCACTGAGGGTCGGACACGACTGAGCTACTTCACTTTCACTTTTCACTTTCATGCATTGGAGAAGGAAATGGCAACCCACTCCAGTGTTGTTGCCTGGAGAATCCCAGGGACGGGAAGCCTGGTGGGCTGCCGTCTATGGGGTTGCACAGAGTCGGACACGACTGAAGGGACTTAGCAGCAGCAGCAGCTTTAACAGAGTTTATTGAAATCCCCCTCCCCTGGGAAGGACCTATTCGTCTCTTATCATCCTCAGCCTGGATCTTCCTGACCCAGGTGGTGCTAGTGGTAAAGAACCCACCTGCCAGTGCAGGAGATGTAAGAGACACAGGTTCGATCCCTGGGTCAGGAAGATGCTCTGGAGAAGGAAATGACAACCCGCTCCAGTATTCTTGCCTGGAAAATCCCATGGACAGAGGAGCCTGGCAGCCAACAGTCCATGGAGTCATAAAGAGTCAGACATGATTGAAGCAACTTAGCACAGTTATTGTTAGTATTATCACAATTATGTTTACCTCTTTCTAACCTAGACTACACGATCCTAGGAGGCAGGAAATATGTTGCCTTTACTAGCTTTCTTGCTTCCCCGCCCTAATCCACAGCCCATTCCCAAACACACACACATTCACTGGCACATTACCAGCCATTAGGAAGTGTCAACAAATTTTTGTGTAGTGGAGAGATAGCTAGGTGGACAGTGGTGGGAGGGGTGGTCCCCTGTGCCCTGAAAATTACATCCATCAGGAGATAGTTTCTGAGAGAGGCCAGCCTCTGAAAGGAAAATTTTCCAACAGTAATTTGCTCTTATACATTAACCATAGCAATGGCCTATGGTTAATGGAGATGTGATGGAAATTTACTAGAAGCCCAGCAAGTTTAACAGCACCTCTCATCAGA
The DNA here is from genome assembly GCF_003369695.1 of Bos indicus x Bos taurus. NCBI lineage: Eukaryota > Metazoa > Chordata > Mammalia > Artiodactyla > Bovidae > Bos > Bos indicus x Bos taurus. The sequence continues at coordinate 45,655,287 of NC_040093.1, forward strand.
CAGTTTCGTGCATGGAGAGAAAACAAGCTCAGAATAAGGTAGCCTCTCCTGGACTAGCACCTCTATCATTAACTCCATGATCTCTAGATGTTTGCTTCTCAGAAGCCCAGTTGTCACACAAGTAAAATGGGGATCATATCTCCAATTCATGGCTGCTGTGAGACAAAACATGTCCATTTCATGGCACAGGGCTTTCGACTCAGTCGTGAGCAGTTAATATTATTATTATCCTGCAGTGGGACACACTGGCAGGTATCTACTCAAAGTGACTTTGCCAGACACAGACAGCTGTGTCAGTCCCCTGAGTGTCCCTTCACTCTAGTGCTTTTTTCTAAGGGCAGTGCCAGGGTTCTCTATGCTGTTGGGTGATCGAGTCCAGTTTAAGAGTTTATCCGAGATTTATTGACTGAATATACATTAAGAAGTATGTATATATAGAACATTGTACTAGATGCTGGAAAGTGAAAGTGTTAGTCGCTGAGTTGTATCCAACTCTTTGCTCCCCACGGACTGTAACCCACCAGGCTCTTCTGTCCATGGAGTTCTCCAGGCAAGAATACTGGAGTGGGTTGCCATTTCTGTCTCCAGGGGATCTTCCCAACCCAGGGACTGAACCCAGGTTTCCTGCATTGCAGGTGGATTCTTTACCGTCTGAGCCACCAACAAAGCCCACTAGATTCTGGGACAATAGCAATGGAAGGAAACAGAATCCTTGTTCACCAGAGGGTACAGTGGGGAGGGTCACTGGATAGATGGCTGAATAAACATTATCCGGGGCAGTGTCATCCTAAATGAGGGGTCAAAACATGTGACCAGAGCTCCAGTGGGCCATGTGACCCTTGCCAATCACTTCATTCCTCTGAGCCTGAGCTCCTCTTATATAAGGTCATTCTCAACCTTTGCTCTGAGGGAGCTTTTCAGGATTGCATGAACGCTTCCGTCTATAGGAAGGGCTTTGGAAGGAAAGAGAATCCTGGGGAGGCCAGGGGTTCAGAAGACCCCTCTGAACATAGCCCTTTCTTGTAGAATATTGTTCGAGCAGAGTTTCCAACCAAGTGTCCCTTCAGAGAGCAAGTAAGCTTGGATGTCCGGAGAGCCCCTCCTGGGAAGAAACGGATGCTGTTTCTCATTCTCCTGTAGGATCTGCTGTAGAATTGCTGCTCCAAGTTAGCTTTCCTTGACTGTGTGGTCAGATGCTCTACCTGTCTCCTTATCATCCCATCTCTTCCCACGAAGGTCATTTCGCACGTAGCTGCCAGGGAGTTAAATATGATGTGTTTGTGTTTGTGTGGTGTGTTTGTGTGTGTGAGCACATGTACACATGCGTGTGTGTGTATGGAGGGGTATGGGTTTGCTTTTATACATTAGCTCTGCTGAGAATTTCATCTGCAGAACTTTGGGTGGGCCTTGTGGATGCTCAGGATATTTAATGGGGGGGGGGCATGATTTGTGGACATGGTCCTCAAACAATGACGATAATGGCAGCGGCAACGATGACATCCATAAATCGCTCTTAAATCCTTACTCCTCTGTGGACCCATTTCAGGTCTCTTGTTTTACTTACTTGGCAACTTAACAAGGTAAGTAATGCTGCTGTTCCTTTCGGTGCATTATTTCAGTGACTCTCCAGGATGCTACGTAAGATAATAACAGTGGTTATCATTTACAGAGCACTTGGTTGGGAGAAAGCACTGTTGTCTACGCGTTATGTCTTGACTCAAGTAATATCCTATAACATCCCCATGTTTCAGATGGGGAAACTAGGGCACAAAAAGGTGATATAATTTGCTAGACTACCAACCAAGCAGTGGCATGCTGGCAAATCCCAGGGCAGTCTGACTCTGAGCCACACTTGTAAGCTCCACCCATATGTGTCCGTTGTTTATTTTCTAGAGATTGTGGGAGGTGGAGGTGTGTCGATCCAGGGTCTCCTTTTATAGCAACTCTTTTAATCTGCCCAGCAGGAACATCTCTGTCATTTCCCCTAACATTAATCTGACATATCTGCCTTTTGAAGGCCCTTTCTGATCTGCACAGCTCATTCTTCCTCCTCTATATTCCCTCTTCAGAGCTGGGGATGCTGGGGTAAGCATGGCCATGATACAGATGTGGAGAGCATTTTTATTTAGTCTCGGTCCACCTTGGAATCTCCTTCAAATGCAGATTCTGCTTCAGTGGTTCTGGAGAGTGGCCTGAGTATGTCCAACCAGCTCTCAGGTAGTGTTGAGGCTGCCGTTCTGGGACCACACACAGGGGAGTGAGTCTTTCCATTCATTCCCCTTTACCCCACCTTGTGGCACTGCCTTCTGTGTGCTCACAGGGCTCCCTGGCATTTTCCTTAAATCCAGCTCTTGACTCCAGCAGGTCCTACAGTGTGGACAGGGATTGCTGACCTCATCACCGGGTGAGTCAGAAAATCCAGGATGCCTCTCCTGGGAAGGTGAGGGCAGAAGGAGCCAGAACGCTCCTCGGTGCCCATGCCCCCGGGTCTTGTCACACCTCCAGCCCTCATCCCTTGGGCGAGCTCTTTCCACTTTGGATTTCCACTTTAAAGCACAAGTGGTCACCTCCAGGTCAGTTTCTAATCCTCCCCTAGGTAATTGGCCTCAATGAGGTGAGGGCTGGACAATTATACAGCCGAGGGGCCGCCCCTCCCCTTGCTGCATGCCTCAGACAGAGCTCATTTTATTTCTGGTTTTATGGGGTGCATTTATTGTTGGCCTTTGGGTTGTTGGTGTCTCCTATGCCCAGTGTGGGGGTTTTATATGGATACTAGGTCCGATTGCCCTTTAGAAAGGTTCTGCTTTTAATTAAGCTTTTTACTCTAGTTGAGCATGGGGTTTCAGCATTTTAGTGCTTTAAAAATAAACATCTATAATCAGTTTTTAAATGGCCTTTATTATTACATATCCATAATCCAAGCTAAAATTAATCACCACAAAGCTTCTGCTCTCATCATAGGAAAAGTCTCTGTATTTCCCAATGAAAACAGGGAGTCATTCTTTTCTAGATGGCAAGAGAAGAAATATAGAACGCCCTGTACACAAAGCGGCCCCGTACTTTTTTCACTAAGTTTCTCCTTCATTGGAGTTTCCAGAGAAAGGCCAAGACCTGCCTCTCCCTCCTGTTCAGTTCAGCTCCAGACACACAGATACACTCTATGCAAGGCTTCTCCAGTTCCCCCTCACTCATGACCTTCCCTCACCTTCAGATCCATCTGACCATCCAGAGTATTGCAATCTCTTCTGTCCTATTGCAACTATTGGGTGACATTTTTCTTTGTTTTACCTATGTGTCCAGTCTCCCTAACAGGATTCATTCAACAATCACTCATGCACTTGGTTAACAAATATTTGTTGAGTATTTACTATGTATTAGACCACTAAAGCGGAGAAGGGAATGGCAACCCACTCCAGTACTCTTGCCTGGAAAATCCCATGGACGGAGGAGCCTGGTGGGCTGTAGTCCGTGGAGTCGCTAAGAGTCGGACACAACTGAAGGGACTTAGCAGCAGCAGCAGATCATTAAAGGGGCTACCCTGGTGGCTCAGATTGTAAAGAATTTGCCTTTAATGCAGGACACCCAGGTTTGATCCCTGGATTGGGAAGATCCCCTGGAGAAGGGAATGGCTACCTACTCCAATATTCTTGCCTGGAGAATTCCATGGACAGAGGAGCCTGGTGGGCTACAGTCTATGGGGTTGCAGAGAGATGGACACGACTGAGAAACTAACACTATACTATACTATACTATAGACCATTAAAGATGCTGAGATATAGGTGTAACCAAGGCAAACACAGATCCCCATATGGCGCTAGTGGTAAAGAACCCACCTGCCAATGCAGGAAACGTAAGTGACACGGGTTTAATCCCTGGCTTGGGAAGATTCTCCTGGAGGAGGGAATGGAAACCCACTCCAGTGTTCTTTCCTAAAGAATCCCATGGACAGAAGAGCCTGGAGGGCTACGATCCATTGGGTCACATACGGCTAAGCTACTTACCACTATGCATGCAAGGCAAACACATTCTACCCTCACAGAGTTTATAGTCTCACTTAATGATTTAATTACAATTGTTGTTGAGTCCCTAATTCATATCTGACTCTTTTGCAGCTCTGTTGACTGTAGCTTTCCAGGTTCCTGTGTCCATGGGATTTCCCAGGCAAGCATACTGGAGTGGGTTGCCATTTCCTTCTTCAGGGGATCTTCCCAACCCAGAGACTGAACCTGTGTCTCCTGCATTGGCAGGCAGATTCTTTACCACTGAGCCACTAGGGAAGCCTTAATTGCAATTACCTGTTATGACAGGAAAGCATGTAATGGTGGCCTGACCCATTTGGAACTGTGCACTTTTTGAGTCCAGGCACCAAGTTTTCTCTCTTTGAGCTGAGAGGTGATTTTAGCCTTCCTATGGAACAAGAAACATGATATAACTGATAGATCCCTGGGATAACTTTCCAGTATCTCCTTCTTCAGCACAAATAGAAAGCATACCCCCATCTATTACTTTCTATGCCAAATATATATCATATATTGTGGCCTCTCATCTCATATCCATTCTTCTGTTTGCTCTGTACCTCTTAATGTGAAAGTCTGCAAATTCTTTTTACTTAAATCTCCTTGCCTACTTGGTTCCAGGAGGCAGCATTCTTGACAGGGTAGAAGGCAGAGACAAGCTAGAAGCTTGTCTATTTTTGGTGACACTTCTGCAAACAGTAGCAGAGGTGACTCTCACACAGCTTCAGCATCTGGGTTTCCAGCAGCATCTCAGCAACAGCTCCACTAGTATTAGGGTCAACGGCATAGATCACTGGTTAGCACCGTAAGTTTATGCTTCCAGTAACAGGAGCAGTGAATTGGGGTTTTTGGGTTCCATCCCGGAGGCAGTAGTGGGTTTGCAGTTTCCAGATAATATCTATTTCCTGTTTTGATGTTCCAGCTTTCCCCAAAATATTATAACTAATACCTTGAGCTAAACTCCTCTTGGCTTAAAAATCCAAAGTGGTTCATGTTTTCCTGACAGGACATAGATGGATAAGCTCATCACCACCACAGTCATTTGGCTGCCAACCCACAATTCCTATCACATGCACTTCCTAATCATTTTTGAAGTCTACCTTTCCTCTCCACTGTCATTCCCATGTACTGGGTCTGAAATGTATTTTCTGGACTATAGCTAGTGCAACTCAAATGGTATCCTCTAAGTGCTAGTTTCTCTCTCTTTCTATCTCACCTCCCACCTATCTTCACAATTTTTCTGTGAATCGAAACTGTTATATAAAATTTAATATGTAAAGTAAAAAAAGTTTTTTTTTTTTTTCCAGAAAAGCAAAATCTTGGAGGAGACTCACAGTGTGAGAAACATTAAAGTAAGTCCTTCAGGCAGATAGAAGTGGTACCAAATGGGAATAAGGATCTACACACACACACAAATTCAGAGTTCCAGAAATGATAACCACATGGATATATATATGTAAGTTTTTGTTGTTGTTGTTATTTAAGTATCTTTAAAGTATAACTAACTCTTTATATGAGAATTGATACTATGTGATATAAGGTTAATAACGTGATGTAAAGTTTATAGCATATATAGAAATAAAATGTATGGTAACAATAACACAATGACTGAGAAAGGAGGAGTGAAGGTAATTATTCAAAAGTTCTTTTAGGCTACATGAGTTGGTAAATATTACTTGAAGGAAGATAGTGGTAAGTTTAAAGTGCACAGAAATTCTAAAGCAGCCAGTAAAATAACTAAACAGTTATAGTTAAAAAATCAGCTAAGGAGATAAAAAAGGAGTAATAAAAAGTACTTAATACCAAACTCTTGGAAAAAGAAGGAAAAATGAATATGAATAAATGAAATCAGTAAAAAGCAACTAGTAAAATAATATATTTATATTAATTATGCCAATAATTATATTAAATGTAAATGGTCTAAACAGTCTAATTAAAAAGCAGAGGTTGTCAAGTTGGATGAACAAACAAGAACCCAACTATATGCTGCCTACAATAGCTGTACTTTAAAATGAAAGTGAAAGTCGCTCAGTCCTGTCCAATTCTTTGTGACCCCATGGACTATATAGCCCATGGAATTCTCCAGGCCAGAATACCGGAGTGAATAGCCTTTCCCTTCTTCAGGGGATCTTCCCAACCCAGGGATCTTCCCTACCCAAGGATCAAACCCAAGTCTCCCACATTGCAGGCAGTCTTAACTAGCTGAGCCACTGAATAGACATAAATAGGCTAAAAGCAAAAGAATAGGAATGCCAGCCAAAGTAGATTTCAGAGCAAACAGTATTACTAAACACAAGAAAGTAACTTCGTAATGATAAAGAAGTTAATTTCATCAGGAATATTTTTGTGATGTTAAGAGTTTATACATTTAGTAGTAGATGTTCAAAATAGATGAAACAAGACTGATAAAACTGTAAAAAAAAAAAAAAAAAGATCCACAGTAACATTTGGAGATTTCAATAATTCTTAATAATCAATATAGCAAGTAGAGAGAAAGTCAGTAAGAACATAAAAGACTTTAAGAGAACCATTAGCCAACTATATCTAATTTTCAATTTATAGAAAACTATGCAACCAAAGCAGAATTCACATTGTTTTCCACACTGTGCATATGGAATGTTTAGCCATTAAGATAAGCCATAATCTTCCAAAACTGATTTACTTACGGTTTGGCACACAAACTCTGAGTATTTGTGCCTTTGTGTCTTTTCACAGAGTTTCCTTTGGCATGAAATACTTTTCTCTGCTTACCCACCCTCACCTCCCTAACTCCTCTTCATCTTTCAAATCTGCTCAGCCATTACCTCCATTATAAGGCCTTCCTCAACTACCCCCTTCTCTTCTGTGTGATTGTAATACTTTGTGCATACATTTATCCTTGCTTGCATCATAGTATGTGAAATCATATGTATAGTTCTAATGCTTCTCCCACTGGATTATAAAGATTAGATCTAGGACAAAAAGCACATTATTATAATTAATAGCATATGATATAATTTCCTTATTAAAAATAGCTGTTTATTAATGAATACCTATTATGTGCCAAACACAAATATACATTTTTTTTAAATGTAGAGACGTTAAGAAACATTTATTAAATAACTTATATGTGTTGGACCCTGGGATACTTATAGAAAATGTCTTCCAAAATACATTTGGAAGGAAGTCCTATGGGCAAGATGATGTGACTCTTGACCTTTATTTTGTAGACTCACAAATCACTATAATTTTACAAATCAAACCAGGCAGTGTAAGGATGGCATTTGTCCCCACACACTAAGTAAATCATCTGAGTATTAGAAAACATAGCAATTTACTGTCTTTCAGCAACTTTTACTTCCAATAACACTACAAGTTGGGGGTGTTGACCATGTCCTAGTATAGACAGTCCCTCGGGTGGCCCCAGACGTGTCTTGCCGTGAGGGAACTAATGAAGCAAGAACCATTCTCTGACCTCTTGTGCCATTGATGAGAATAAATTACCCCATTCAACAGAGAAGAATATTTTTCATTCATTGATTTTTACAGTTATCCAATAATCTGGATTGCCTCTTGCACTTAATCTTTCACTTCAGAAGGAGAACGTGTCCCCACAAAGGGACACCCATTGTGATTCTCACAAACTTTGCATTTGATTTATCTGTGGCAGGCCAAGGAGAAAAACGAGATTTTTCATCAGGCGTGCCCTTAAATTGTCTGAATCCTTGTCAACAGCATCATTCTCACAAGGAAAAAGCCATGATTTGATATAGGACACAGGCCTAGATGGTTAGTAACATGATCCTAATGTCCTTTTTGGCTTGACTAGGTGGATCAAAAAGTTAGATTCACTTTTCTTGCTGCAGAAGTCCTATATTATTGGACTAGAAATGAAAACCATTTTTCTTCCTCAGTCAGGGAAGAAGAAATACATTTGCCAAGTCATTATATATAACAGATTGTAGCAGGAAGGTGCTTAGGAAAATGCCCAAGGCAGGCAGTTACCACACAGCACCAAGACAGCAAAACCCAATTGGCCTGGCAAGGGGAATTTGTTGTCTTTTCTGACGATGACACTTTTGAGGGTTTGCCACTTAGAGTGCCAAGAAAATGACTGACATGTAAATTGGCATCGTGGAAGTCCAGAGAACCTTAATACCTGCTACTAGGAAGTGAGTTCCTACTTCAGTTAGGTTCTCATGTGGCAAGACCTTATGAAAAATGCTTTCCTTTGTAAGTCCATGGCCTTTGAGGTGGCTAGGTCTGATGGTTTCAGGAACAAGCTCAGGCACATGGAAAGCTGAATTTTCAAACCTAAAGTTATAGGGGTAAGAGCATAATGAAAACAAGCATAATACGTACAAATCAAGGTCAAGAATGACAAAGCTAGTTGTTTCCTTCTTGGACAGACTATTTGGACAGGTCCCCCATACTAGTTAAATTGTGTTTATTAGATGATGATTAAACTGTTTTCCCTTTTATAATTCCAGCTAGAACTCCAGCCCCGTGTTACAGTTAACCATCGTCAACTGATCCTGAGTAAAACTGTCCTTCCCTCCCTCCTGCCTTTCCTTCCTTCCTGAGACCTTTGTGGCTTGCAGGCCACAAGCCCACTATCTTCATGGAACAAAACTGGGAATGAAGAAGCCCCAGGTTTTGATGATTAAAGAGAAATTTGCTTCATTTCTACATGCCTTTATTTCAAACTAGACTAATAATTTTTCATGAGACTATGAGGTTCCAGAGGGCAAACACATTAGCATTTTGGTATGTTAGCACCTAACACGATGCCTTGGCACACAGTCGATGCTTAATAAATATTTCTTAAATAATTCTGCATTCACCTCATCTTAGGATGATTCATGAGAGATAAAGTATATGAAATTATTTTGAAAATTTAAGAATGTTGGGAACAGATATAGCCATTTTCAATATCTGCAGCTAAAGATTTATGTCTTTACAACAGAGGGAAAAACAACCTAGTCAATCAGAAAATGTTATAAGTGGAAAGACCCATTTAAAAAAGAAAAAAACTCCGTTTTTTTTTCTAGCTCCTGATTGGATAGATAAGAAAACCAAAGCTTGAGGAAATGTATTGTTGCTGTTCCTAATAACTCTTAATATTTATTGAGTAAATAAGTAAAGAAATAAAGCCCTTCTATTATGGGCTTCCCAGGCGGCTCAGTGGTAAAGAATCTGCCTGTAATGCAGGAGATGCAGGTTGGATTTCTGGGTTGGGAAGATCCCCTGGAAAAAGAAATGGCAACCGACACGAGCATTCTTGCCTGAGAAATCCCATGGACAGAGGAGCCTGGTAGTTATAGTCCATGGGGTCACAAAAGAGTTGGACATGACTTAGCGACTAAACGACAACAACCTTCTATTACAGTGGCTGCACAGAGCTAAATTGTTGTGTAATTACCAGAGGTGGCCCTGCATCTCATGTTCATTCCTTATGTGCTTTTTTACCTCTAAGAAAAGGTGTGTACATCAGTTCAGTTTTTGCAAATAACTCACAAGCTATAATGTGTCTGTTAAATTATATATAAACTGGAAATGCAACTGAAGTAAGTTTAAAAATGAGTACAAAATAAATGTTATCAATACAAGTTTAAAAATAGCATGTTCCAGTGCTATTTCAAGAACTTCGCACATGTCATCTTGCTTAAACCTCACAGCAACCACACAAGGTAGACACCATTATTACCATCCTGTTTAGCAAAGAAATCACAGAGAAGTTAAGAAATTTGACCAAAGTTGCCCAACAAGTAAGAGGTTCAGCCAGGATGCATGTTTTAATCAGAAAGAGATGCAAGCCTGCCCCTACTAAGTCATGTTTATATACATTTCTATCAAATATAATTATTTATTGGGCCTAAATCCGACCCTTTGCGACCCCATGGACTGTAGCCTACCAGGCTCCTCCATCCATGGAATTTTCCAGGCAAGAACACTGGAGTGGGTTGCCATTTCCTTCTCCAGGGGATCTTCCTGACCCACGGATCGAACCCAGGTCTCCTGCATTGAAGGCGGATGCTTTACCATCTGAGCTTCCAGGGAAGTCCAACATTTTCTAAATCAATATAACTAAAGTTTATCAGAAATGGCAGAGTCCTCCAGTTCCTATGAGTATGTCAGAAGTATGACTCTCCAAGCAAGATTCCACATCAATCATAAGGATCAATTCTGTTGTATTCCTGAAAAAGAGATATTTTCACGAATGCCACTTTTACAACTTGGTTTTTTGACACTAAAAATTAATTACATCATAAGGTGTAAGGTGCTTCCAGATGCCATAGAAGTTTAAGTCTCTCTTCTTCCCAGCTTCTAGTCAGATCTAAATCGAAAGTCATGGGTAATTGATTCAGCTATTTGAACCGCAGTTTCCTTATCTCTAAGATGGGAATAAATATCTGCAAGGTGGGAATTAGCCCACCACGTTACTGGGAAGATTGCAGTTGCTGTGCTGTGCTCAGTCATGTCTGACTCTTTGCAATCCCATGGACTGTAGCCTGCCAGGCTCCTCTGTCCTTGGGATTATTCAGGTAAGAATATTGGAGTGGGTTGCTGTGCCTTCCTCCAGGGGATCTTCTCCACCCAGGGATCAAACCTGCGTGTCTTGTGTCTCCTGCATGGGCAGGCAGATTCCTTACCACTAGTGCCACCTGGGAAGCCCAGGATAATGTAAACCTATAAAGGATATCTGTCTTAAGAAACTCAAAGGATGTCCCTAAATGCCACTTTCAGCACATTTGAAGTTACTTGGACAAAGCTTAGGCTTATTATATCCCTTTTCAGAGATATTTCAAATATTTAATATATCAAATATTATATTGACAGAGAGAAAAATTAAAGATTTCAAGGAAATACTCAGTGTTTTAATTACTTCAAAGATTTAAGTGTTCTAAAATTATATATTACTGCATACTTTTACCTCTTTATTACAGTTTTCAATCTGGATATTATCTATTTGTGTGGTTTCAGGTATACCTCAGATGACAAGTGCATTTATTTTAAGCCATACTAAAATGTATATTTTCACTCCTTGAAGCTCTACTTCCCCATAGTCCATTCAGATCCTGTGAGATTTTAAAACAAATCAAATAATCCTTCAGAGTATGTCACCACCCTCTTACCACACACCTCAGTTCAGTTCAGTTCAGTTCAGTCACTCAGTCGTATCCAACTCATTGCAACCCCATGGACTGCAGTAAGCCAGACATTCCTGTCCATCACCAACTTCTGGACCTTGCTCAAACTCATGTCCATTGAGTTGGTGATGCTACCCAACCATCTCATCCTCTGTTGTCCCCCTCTCTTCCCGCCTTCAATCTTTCCCAACATCAGGGTCTTCTCCAATGAGTCAGTTCTTCACATCAGGTGGCCAGTATTGGAGTTTCAGCTTCAACATCAGTCCTTCCACTGAATATTCAGGACTGATTTCCTTTAGGATTGATTGATTTGATCTCCTTACACTCCAAGGGACTCTCAAGAGTCTTCTCCAACACCACAGTTCAAAAGCATCAGTTCTTCAGCATTAAGCTTTGTTCATGGTCCAACTCTCACATCCATACATGATTACTATAAAAACCATAGCTTTGACTAGATGGACCTTTGCTGGCAAAGTAATGTCTCTGCTTTTTAATATGCTGTCTAGGTTGGTCATAACTTTTCTTCCAAGGAGCAAGTGTCTTTTAATTTCATGGCTGCAGTCACCATTTGCAGTGATTTTGGAGCCCCCAAAAATAAAGTCTATCACTGTTTCCATTGTTTGCCATCTATTTGCCATGAAGTGATGGGACCAGATGCCATGATCTTCTTTATTTGAATGTTGAGTTTTAAGCTAGCTTTTTCACTCTCCTCTTTCACTTTCATCAAGAGGCTCTTTGGTTCCTCTTCATTTTCTGCCATAAGGGTGGTGTCATCCACATATATGAGTTTATTGATATTTCTCCTGGCAATCTTGATTCTAGCTTGTGCTTCATCCAGCCTGGTATTTTGCATGATGTACTCTGCATATAAGTTGAATATGCAGGGTGGCAATATATAGCCTTGACGTAATCCTTTCCCAATTTGGAAACAGTCTGTTGTTCCATGTCCAGTTCTAACTGTTGCTTCTTGACCTGCATACAGATTTCTCAGGAGACAGGTCAGGTGGTCTGGTATTCTCATCTCTTGAAGACTTTTCCACACTTTGTTGTGATCTACACAGTCAAAGGCTTTGGCATAGTCAATAAAGCAGAAGTAGATATTTTTCTGGAACTCTTTTGCATTTTCGATGATCCAATGGATGTTGGCAATTTGATCTCTGGTTCCTTTGCCTTTTCTAAATTCAGCTTGAACATTGGGAATTTCTCAGTTCACATAGTATCAAAGCCTGGCTTGGAGAACTCTGAACATTACTTTGCTAGCGTGTGAGAAGAGTGCATTTGTTCACTAGTTTGACATTGCCTTTGCCTTTCTTTAGGATTGGAATGAAAACTGACCTTTTCCAGTCCTGTGGCCACTGCTGAGTTTTCCAAATTTGCTGGGATATTGAATGCAGCACTTTCACAGCATCATCTTTTAGGATTTGAAATAGGTCAGCTGGAATTCCATCACCTCCACTAGCTTTGCTCATATTGATGCTTCCTAAGGCCCACTTGACTTCTCATTCTGGGATGTCTGGCTCTAGGTGGTTATCTGGGTCATTAATATATTTTTGTATAGTTTTTCTGTGTATTCTTGCCACCTCTTCTTAATATCTTCTGCTTCTATTAGGTCCACACCATTTCTGTCCTTTATTGTGCTCATCTTTACATGAAATATCCCCTTGGTATCTCTAGTTTTCTTGAAGAGATCTCTAGTCTTTCCTATTCTATTTTCTTTCCATTGATCATTGAGGAAGGCTTTTCTTTTTTTTAATCTCTCCTTGCTATTCTTTGGAACTCTGCATTCAGATGGGTATATCTTTCCTTTTCTATATTGCCTTTCACTTCTCTTCTTTTCATAGCTGTTTGTAAGGCCTACTTAGACAACCATTTTGCCTTTTTGCATTTCTCTTTCTTGAGGATGGTCTTGATCACCACCTCCTGAACAATGTCATGAACCTCCATCCATAGTTCTTCAGGCACTCTGTCTATCAGATTTAATCCCTTGAATCTATCTGTCACTTCCACTGTATAATAGTAAGGGATTTGATTTAGGTCAAACGTGGATAGTTTTCCCTACTTTCTTCAATTTAAGTCTGAATTTTGCAATAAGGAGTTCCTGAACTGAGCCACAGTCAGCACCTGGTCTTATTTTTGCTGACTGTATAGAGCTTCTCCCAGAGAAGGCAATGACACCCAACTCCAGTACTTTTGCCTAGAAAATCCCATGGACGGAGGACCCTGGTAGGCTGCAGTTCATGGGGTCGCTAGAGTCGAACACGAGTGAGTGACTTCACTTTCACTTTTCACTTTCCTGCATTGGAGAAGGAAATGGCAACCCACTCCAGTGTTCTTGCCTGGAGAATCCCAAGGAGGGGAAGCTTGGTTGGCTGCCGTCTATGGGGTCGCACAGAGTCGGACATGACTGAAGTGATGCAGCAGCAGCAGAGCTTCTGCATCTTTGTTTGTGAAGAATATAATTGATCTGATTTCAATATTGACCATCTGGTGATGTCCATGTGTAGAGTCATCTCTTGTGTTGTTGGACAAGGGTGTTTGCTATGACCAGTGTGTTGTTAGCCTTTGCCCTGCTTCATTTTGTACTCTAAGGCCAAACTTATCTGTTGCTCCAGGTATTTCTTGACTTCCTACTTTTGCATTCCAGTCCCCTGTGATGAAAAGGATATCTTTTTTTGGTGTTAGTTCTACAAGGTCTTGTAGGTCATCATAGAACCATTCAACTTAAGCTTCTTCGGCATTAGTGGTTGGGGCATAGTCTTGGATTATTGTGATATTGATTGGTTTGCCTTGGAAATGAACAGAGATCATTCTGTCATTTTTGAGATTGCACTCAAATACTGCATTTTGGTCTCTTTTGTTGACCATGATGGCTACTCCATTTCTTCTAAGGGATTCTTGCCCACAATAGTAGATATAATGGTCATCTGAGTTAAATTTGCCCATTCCGGTCCATTGTAGTTCACTGATTCCTAAAATGTCATTGTTCACTCTTGCCATCTCCTGTTTGACCACTTCTAATTTACCTTGATTCATGGACCTAACATTCCAGATTCCTATGCAATTTTGTTCTTTATAGCACTGGATTTTACTTCCATTAGTCACATTACAATTGGGCACTGTTTTTGCTTTGGCTCCATGTCTTCATTCTTTCTGGAGTTAATTCTCCACTCTTCTCCAGGAGCATATTGGGGAACTACCAACCTGGGGAGTTCATCTTTCAGTGTCATATCTTTTTGCCTTTTCATGCTGTTCATGGGGTTCTCACGGCAAGAATACTGAAGTGGTCTGCCATTCCCTTCTCCAAATACACCTAGCAGTTGCCATATTATTGACACAAGCCCGGTGATGTGCTCGCTGAGAGCTAGCCATCAAAAAGCGCTTTCAGGGACTTCCAAGAGAAACATTTTGACATCTCATGGCAAAAAGTTTAGAAACAAATCAGAGCATATACATAGTAAGAATATGCGAGACATTTCTGATTCACATTCTTAAGGTCATTCATTTCCTGAATTATAACACAAAAGCTTAAAAATCCTAAGAGAACAGAAACAGAGAAGCAGAACATAAGCTCTCCATTAATCATCCTTCTATAACCAATGACTGTAGAATTTCTCGTATATGTGTGTTTGTGTGCGTGTATGTTTATATAGGTGTGTTTGTATGCATATACATAGCAAACATATACATGTAGTGAATGTATGTATATAGGCACATATAAACACAAGCATACTTTTGTTTTTTAAATAAAAACTAAATAACACTGTGCAAACTATTCTGTAACCCACATTTGTCCCTTAGCCATCTGTCTTGAGAGGGACTGTATCTTGCTTTTATTTATTGGGATCTTCAGACAGAAGGGAACAACTGATGTGTAAGTTAGGTTTTCGTTAGTGAGCTAGTAGTACAAGAAAGCTGTAGGTGAGGGGAAAAGAGTTTGAGGTGGAGAAAACAGGCAGAGAATGCAAATAAAAATTATTTCCAACAAGAAAATGATATTTTAGAAAAGAAGTGGGAGAGAGATAAAGGTTAAGGGACTGAATAACAGCTTTTAAAGCAATGAATCAATTCTGTGTCCACAACCAGAATCTAAAGCTGAGCTAACTCATTTAATACGGTATCAGAGTTTTCACATATGAACTTTGACCTCATCAAGGAAGCAACTAGATGCCAAAGGATGGGGCCCATCCTTCTAACAGTCCCAGACCACTGGGACCACTACAGCCATGAACAATGTCAGAGTGGAAGGGAATGGGGGACGGAGGGGAGGAGAAGAAACTTGCCATTTCTTGTCAGTGAACACAGTGGAAATGGGTTAAGTTAGCACAGAAAGGACTCAAGTCCCTGCTGCACTAATTGTGTTTCAGTATCGAGAAGGAGATGGGATTTTGTGACTCTCTGTTGGCTTCCACTATTAGCCGAAAAAGAGCCAGAGAATTTTTTTAATAGAGGCTCTTCTGTAAAGAAAGCGGGGAAACAATAGCTAGCTGTCACAGCCAGCTGATATCTGCCTTTGATCAGCCAAATGAATGTTGCAGGCATTTCTTATAGAAAGGAGATTGCTTATCGATCTATATCAAAATATGCATGCTAATCCCGGGCAGCAGAGAGTATTTTCAAGTGGAGTTAATAATCTGATTGCTGCCCTGTCTGGAGCAATTCTCTGAACTCGGAGCTCTAATCAGTCTAGGGTCTTGCAGTCAAATGTACTTTGCTGTTTAAATTTGGATTTGTGACATTGATTGAGGAGCCCTTGTAAAGGTGTTGACAAATCAAATTGTTTGTTCCAGTAGTGTTTTGCCAGAGATCAAGTCCAAAGTAATACGCAGTGAATTTGTTCATTACCAGTAGGGTGAAAGGAATGATAAAATTCACCTGCATCATTATCACAGACACAAGCCCAATAAAAGATATGTTTTGTCTGAAGAAAATGTAGTTTTGTGGGCACTCCAGTGAGTTATACAAGGGGTGGTTTAGCACTTCTAAACCTGGAGGGTATTAGATATGTTTTAAGAAAGATAGGCAAATAATTTTTTCACCATGTTTGAGATCAGAGCACTTTAGTTGGCAAAGAAACAACAAAAAAAAAGATGGAGAGATAGATGTCGTGCATTATTGGAAGAAGCCTTTCACCACTCAGACCCATGTAGGGTCAGAGGTTTCATCCATGCAAAGAGGAAATGACAAAGGGGAAAAGCAGCTAAGTCCTCAAGGTTGGCCTCTGCTCAAGGCGAGGACTGGTGCACCATCTTTACTTGTTCCCAGCAAGGACCGGAGCCAGCATGAGTGAACGTAGCTTCGGTAAGTCTATAGGTCCTAAACAGAACAGTGAGCAGGCCTGAACATTCCTAGTTTTTACTTTAATAATTTATAATTTGCCACACATTGAGTGATGTCCATAGCCGTTATCATGGGTGTGTGCCAAGTCGTGTCCGACTCTTTGTGACCCCAAGAACTGCAGCCCGCTAGGCTCCTCTGTCCATGGGATTCTCCAGGCAAGAATACTGGAGTGGGTTGCCATTTCCTCCTCCAGGGGATCTTCATAACCTAGGGATCAAAGCTGCATCTCCTGTGTCTCTTGCATTGGCAGGAGGATTCTTTACCACTGAGCCACCTGTCCTATTACCCCTCTATCTGTCCTGAGGCTGATTTCACAGGCACTTTAAGGATGGATTATGTGCAGGGGACTGCCTGAGGATGCGTTCTCCCAGAAGTAGACCCTGAGACAAGAGTGTGAGTGCAAGTAAGTAGTTTTTTTTTTTTTGAAGGTGATCCCAAGAAGCACTGGTAGGGGAGGAAGGAAGAGAGATGGGGAAGGAAACACTCTAATACAGGGTGCATTCATGAGCAGAGCAGGTCATTGTCATGGACATGGGGGGTTAGTCCTGCTGGGGACTCTGAAATAGCAGGAAAGTGAGGAAGAGAGAGAAGCTGACCTTGTGGGAGGCAGCTCCTTGCGGGAGCTGAAAGAGGGGAGAGTCTCCTCCGGGAGTAAGCACTGGAGTTTCTATCACTGTACTGGGCTGGACACTGGAAAGACTAAAATGCTACTGCTTTTGTTAGTAGATAGAATTCGAGATTAGGAAAGAACTAGCCTACTGACTGGATTTGTGGGAACAGATTGATATGGTTTTATATTCTACCTCTTCACATCACTTTGCCATGATCAATAATAATGCCAGTGATCACCATATTATCTGCTAGCATTCACTGCATAACTTTCACCTGTCAAGCACTTTTTCCTGTATTTAAATACACTATCTTGATTTTACTCATTTAATTTATGAATACGTTTAATTTATGTGTACATGGTACAATCTAATTAGTCAAGTCAGTCCTCTTGGTCAAAGCAACCTCGTAAATCAAACTGACTTTGCAAGAAAAGTCTGGCTTCTTTTCTCCCTGCTAACTTTATTTTCAATACATATGCAGTGTGTGTTTTTTATGTTTCAAAAATAAATACATAAATAAATGAATAAAGAATCTTTATGTTTTTTCCTTTTTTTTCAAACTTTAAACTTTTGATTTTGCATTGGTGTATAGCTGATTAACAATGTTGTGGTAGTTTCTGGTGAACAGTGAAGGGGCTCAGCCAACATATACATGTATCCATTCTCCCCCAGACCCACCTCCCATCCAGGCTGCCATACAAATTGAGGAGAGTTCCATGTGCTATACAATAGGTCCTTGTTAGTTATCCATTTTGAACATAGCAGTGTGAAGTATATCATGTGTTGCAAGGATTAGCTTTGCTAATGAAAGCTTTGTTTCAATTATGTGTGTGAGTGTGTATGTGCATTAGGTCAAGGGGAAAATATATTCCTCCTTGGAACTCAAGGGCAGTTAGAGGAACCCTGAGTTTTCTCATTTATATCTTGAGGTTGATGTTGTTACCCCCATTTTACAGGTGACAAAACTGAGATTCCAAGACGTTAAGTAACCTACCAAAGTTCACACAGCAAGAAAGTGGCAGGGCCATGGTTTAAACACCCCCACCCAATGTTCGCTCTCCCGCATAGCAGCCATAACTCAGACAACTCTTTAGAGAAAAGAAAATGTAAACCCTGTAACTTTCACAGCAAGCCAGCGTTGGGAAGCCTCCGGGACCATCTGCTCCTCCAGAAGGCTTACAACTGTTCTTTTCTTGTTTGTAAGGAGAGTTTGGTAACAAAACCCATTTAATATCAAACTGGAAGGCAGCAGAGTGCTCCTTGGCATTGTAGCATTGTTGATGTCGCCTTAATTTATAACATGGCAAATGGTTAGGCAGATGGCATTTAATATATTCCCAGACATAAACATGAGGCTTAAGTTGTATATGGGATATGTTCCTGAGCTTCCATAAACTCTGTTGGGGGTAAGACTATCTCCTCCCCTCCCCCATCCCCCTTCTGCCCATGAGCAGTTGTTAACCATTCAGAGATGTGGGCAGGAGGTACAGAATTGGCCCAACTTGTAAGAAGATACAGAGTGACTTATGTGATGAGGTTTCCAGCTCATTCTAGATAGCACTGGCCATAACTGAAATAGTTCACATCAGTCACTAATGGCAAAAGGCAAGGGTGTGTGACAGAACGATCTTGGTCTTAGGAGTGTGAGGTACCTGGAGGCTGGGCCGTCTCCTGAATTTCACAAGTCATGTCACTCTGTTTTTTAATCAATAGGCCTTGTTTTTATTACAGTTTCAGATTTACAGGAAAAAATCAGCAGATAGTATAGGTTTTCCCATATTAACACACAATTTTCCCTATTGGTAATATCTCACATTAGGCGTTGGATGTCTGCACAATTAATAAGCCAATAGTGATACATTACTATTGTTAGCTAAAGTCCATTGTTGTTTAGTCCCTAAGTCACATCTGACTCTTTTGTGACCCCACGGACTCTAGTCTACCAGGCTTCTCTGTCCATAGGATTTTCTCGACAAGAATACTGGTGTGGGTTGCATTTTCTTCTCCAGGGGATCCTCCCAAGCAAGGGATGGACCCTGTGTCTCCCGCATTGCAGGTGGATTCTTTACTGCTGAGCCACTGGGAGTATTTGGACAATTTATGAACCAATAGTGATACATTAGGAGAAGGCTATGGCAACCCACTCCAGTGTTCTTGTCTGGAGAATCCCAAGGATGGGGGAGCCTGGTGGGCTGCCGTCTATGGGGTCGCACAGAGTCGGACATGACTGAAGCAACTTAGCAGCAGCAGCAGGAGAAGGCGATGGCACCCCACTGCAGTACTCTTGCCTGGCAAATCCCACGGATGGAGGAGCCTGGTAGGCTGCAGTCCATGGGGTCGCAAAGAGTCGGACACGACTGAGTGACTTCATTTTCACTTTTCACTTTCAAGCATTGGAGAAGGAAATGGCAACCCACTCCAGTGTTCTTGCCTGGAGAATCCCAGGGACGGGGGAGCCTGGTGGGCTGCCGTCTATGGGGTCGCACAGAGTCGGACACGACTGAAGTAACTTAACAGCAGCAGCAGCAGTGATACATTATTATTATTATTATTATTAACTAAAGTCCACAGTTTACTCAGATCTCCCTTGATTTTACCCGGCAATCTTTTTTCTATTGCAGAATCCCATTCAGGATTCCATGTTACATTTGATTGTCATGTCTCCCTAGACTTCTCTTGATTTGACAGTTCTTTTCAGACTTTTACTTGTTTTTGTTAAAGTGTTAAAACCCTTAACACTTTTGAGGAATACTGGTAAAGTATATTGTTGGATGTCCCTTGACTGGAACTTGTCCGATGTTTTTTTGTGGTTAGACTGGGGTCATAGACTTGGAGAAAGAAGATCACAGAGGTAAAATCTCATGTTTAATTTAGTTCAGTTGCTCAGTCGTGTTCGACTCTTTGCGACCCCATGGACTGCAACAGGCCAGGCTTCCCTGTCCATCACCAACTCTGGGAACTGGCTCAAACTCATGTCCATCCAGTCTGTGATGCCATCCGACCATTTCCTCTTCTGTCATCCCCTTCTTCTCCCTTTCAATCTTTCCCAGCATCAGGATCTTTTCTAATGAGTCAGTTCTTCACATCAGGTGGCCAAAGTATTGGAGTTTCAGCTTCAGCATCAGTCCTTCCAATGAATATTCAGGACTGATTTCCTTTAGAATTGACTGGCTTGATCTCCTTGCAGTCCAAGGCACTCTCAAGAGTTTTCTCCAACACCATAGTTCTAAAACATCAATTCTTTGGACCTCAACTTTCTTTATAGTTCAATTCTCACATCCATATGTGACTACTGGAAAAACAAAAGCTTTGACTAGATGGACCTTTGTTGGCAAAGTAATGTCTCTTCTTTTTAATAGGCTGTCGAGGTATATAAAATAAAAAAATAAAAATTTAAAATCTCATTTTAATCACATCATATCAAGGATACATGCAATCAACATGATCTATTGTTGTTGGTGTTCATCTTGGTCACCTGGTTCAGTTAGTGCTTATGAGGTTTCTCTACTGTAAACTCTGTCCATTTACTTCCATTACTCTGTCCATTTCTTTCTATAGTGTCCTCTTTGGAAGGGAATGTGTAGCCTTCACTTAAGGACTGGGGGTTTATTATCTCCCTCCTTGAGAACGAAGTAACTACATAATTTATTTGGAATCTTTCTGCCTGGCCAATTTGGCTCTTCTCCATTTATTAACTTACCCAATATTTATTTATATCAGTATGTCCTTGTGGATATTTATTTTATACTTTGGGTTATAATCCAATACTACTTTATTTTTTAACTCAATTTGTTTCAGCTTTGACCATTGTGTGCTCTTTAAGTTAAATCCTGTGCCCCCTTGACATGTATCTATCAATGTGTTTGGGGTTTATTTTTTTTTTAATTTTTGTTGTTTGTTTTTCTTTTACCATGTCCTTATTTTCTGGCAATACAAGACGCTCCAGGCTCATCTTTATTTCTTCCTCTAGTCCAAGAATCAGCCTTTGTTTTAAGAGGTTACTTTAACTGGAATATGGTATTAGAAACTAAAATCTGGGTACTAGATGGATTTATCATTACTAGGGTATCATTGCATCTGAACCCCCTAAGTTGACAGGGCAAAGGAGTATCTGTATTTTATATTAACCTGTGTATATACACATATCTATAAATATTTCTCTATGTAACCATCTCTATCTATTTTAAGATAAACATGACCTCTTACTGGTATCTCTAACTCTGATCCGTTACCATATGGATCATTCTATTCTTCTCCGCTTGTTTATGTAAGTTCCCACAACAGCGTCAAGAAACCTGCCTCCCAAATTCCCCATCCACTTAATGAATTGTTCAATTCCAATGCACATGTACACCGCTGTCAGAATTGTTAACCTAGACCCCCATCAGAAGGGCTTCCCAGCTGGCACTAGTGGTAAAGGATCTGTATGCCAGTGCAGGAGAGGTAGGCGGTGTGAGTTCAATCCCTGGGTCTGGAAGAGTCCCTGGAGGAGGGCACAGCAACCCACTCCATATTCTCGCCTGGAGAATCCCCTAGACAAAGGAGCCTGGTGGGCTACAGTCCATGAAGTGGCAAAGAGTCAGACATGACTGAAACGACTTAACACACACACCCCTGTCAGAAACAACTTTGTCAATGAGTACAGAGCTTATGTGCAGCTCCTTTTGCTTTTAGTCTTACGGATTCCATTTCCAAAATGACTTAGTTCAGCACCTTCCCCCCATTCCCTTCCACAAGGTTGTTTCACTATATAGTGAGAATCTCATTGCAGTCTGCATTCATTCCTGGGACCCTCTGAGATTCTAAATTATTGTTTCAAATTTTTATACATTAAGGTTGACTCTTTGTGCCATAAAGTTCTATGGGTTTTTACAAATATGTAGTGTCATGTATCCACCATCACACAATCATACTGAATATTTTTACCACCAATCCCCTGTGCTACATCTATTCATTCCTTTCACCTCCCCTCCAAACTCCTGGCAATCACTAACCTTCCTAGTATCTTTATTATTTTACCTTTCCCAGAATGACATATAACTGGAATCATACAGAAGGTAGCCTTGTCAGAATGGCTTTTTTTCACCAAAGAATATACATTTAAGTTTCCTCCATAGCTTTATGTGGCTTGGAAGCTCATTTCTTTTAATCACTGAAAATATTCCATTGTTTGGATGTACCACGATTTATTCGGCTTCTTTGATGGCTCAGATGGTAAAGAATCTGCTTTCAATGCAGGAGGCTCAGGTTTGATTCCTGGGTGAGGAAGATCCCCTGAAGAAAGGAATGGCTCCCCACTCCATTATTCTTGCCTGGGAAATCTCATGGACGGAGGAGCCTAGTGGGTTGCAGAGTCTGACACGACAGAACAGCTGTCACCTTCACGATGTATTTATTCACCCATGAAAGGACAGCTCAGTTTCTTGCAGTTTGGGGTGAATAATCAAAATATAGCTGTTATAAGCATTCATGTGCATATTTTGATGAACAAACGTTTTCAACTCAATTGAATAAATACCTACGAGTGCAATTATCTGTCATGTGGTAAAATAT